>NW_017306271.1:3355992-3562584 GCF_000935625.1 Nanorana parkeri | reverse complement strand
TAAAACTGTTCACCTTTTTCTTAATTATGATTTATATCAGGTTGCCCTTCAAGCAGAGCAGTTGCCAAAAATCGTACAATAAAAATCAATAGACCATTCAAATATAAAATGAAAAAAACAGCTTCAGTTGCATTACTTTTATTTCATTCCAAAGAGCTCTCCCTTGCAGTAATTTTCTACTGCAAGATGTCCTCAGTCTGATGGCCAACATCATTCATCCCACCTCCTCTGAGCCCAAGCTCCTTGTCAGCACATGAACTGATTGGCTCCTTCTGCTAATTCTTTTTCTCACACGTAAGCCCTGTGATTTAGGGTCTGCAATATGCTGATACCAGGTCAAATTCAGGTACCCACATTTCTCGTATTTAATGTTCACAGAGCTGCATTAATTTGTATTTATTATAACTGCATAGAGTTCGGCTTTAAAGATGGTGGCCAATTTTCAAATTGCAGTCAATTTGGTAAGAGTTTGGTACACACAATAATAGTCCAATCAGTAAACATGATATTCACATTGCATTGCTGTAATGTCTCTTTTTAGTGCCTTAGTCATGACAGTCTTGCTTTAAGTATTCCCCATTATCAGAGGATCTCCTGCAAATTTAATACTCAGAGGGCAAGTAAGCCGTGAAATGCTCCATCTTATTTTATAGCAGCTCCTTTTTAATTTGCAATTTCCTTTCTCCCATCAGAAATACAGGGCATACGTATAATTGCCTTTTTCACGTGTAGCATTTGGAGAGCAATTATTTCCGAGTCTCAATATTCGGCTTGAGTCAGTGACTAGGAACCAGCCTTCTAACACATGACATGTTCCTTCACACTCTTTCTCAGATATTTCAATATCAGGTAGAACACCAGCATTTTAAGCACACTATTGTATGCATGAGTGCATAAAAAGTCCCTCAACTTAAATTGTTATTTCATGCTCTTCTAAAGGGCCTTTTAAAAACGCTTCCTTCAAAATTAATGGAAAAATCCAGACTGGAGCTTTAAATGCGTGTGAATGTTACTTTGTAAATGTTATCAAACTTTAGCAGATTCTTAAAGTGTGTTTGATATATTTAATTGCATTTCATGTTGAATACTCATATTCTGAATGGCAAAATATGTATCTAATGTTCTAAAATATGAGTTAACTAAATAGGACTATTGATGTTTAGAGTGGAAATGGTTATGGAAGGATAGAGATAGACATGATAGGACCGGGAAGCCAAGCTAAAATAATCATCTGTTTCATTCTTCAAAGGAATAACTTTCCACTGAATGTTACCCAGGCCTTAAGTCACCCGTTTGACATAAAATCTCCAGCCTACATCTACATATAAATAAGCATTTGGCCAGCATTTTGCCATATTTACAGGCTCAATATGGGATACTGTGTATTATGTATATTGAAATGTATGTTAACCGAAAATTTAATTTTTCACATATGTGTCAGTTTTTCCCTGTACATCTTTGTAAATGTACAATGTTCTGCTTTTTTTTTTTTTAGCTTCCAGTCAAATACCTGGTGATCCTGTAAGTCCTACTTATTTCTTGTTACAATCTCACCAAAAATTATTTATACGTGTAATCATTTCCGAAGGAAAAACAATGCTCCCCACTCATCAGAGTGGCGAAAAGAGAAAAAAGGTCGGTTGGAAGCCATTACTTTGTAGGAAAGTAGCGTCCTGTGATCACTGCGATTTGACTATTTGATTCTGGTGAGTGGGGAGCATTGTTTTTCCTTCGGAACGGGATTATATGATTGCACATATAAATAATTTTTTCATCACTATTTGAACTGATCGCGAGTTAGCTTTGTCCTGTGAGGATCGGATGAAGTTTTGTACTTTATATATATTTTATATGGAATTTAGTTATTTATTATTTGTTATTTATATATGGATTTTGATTATCCTCAATATGAATTTATGAACACATTATTCATATTGATTGATGATTATACTGATTGATTTGCATATCCTTGAATATTAATGATTCACACATTATTTCACACTGTTCAATATTTTTTGCATCATACTTATTGTATTTTATGTGTACGCTTGCTATATGGTGGTATACACACATAGGTGTGATTTGGGTGGTTTTATTGTCTATTTGGAGGTTTATGGGTTATATTCAATTGTTTCACAATAAGGGGAGATAGCGCGGTGTATTGGTTTAGCACTCTCTTGGCCACATTGCTTTTGGCTTTGTTGGTCTTTCGCTGCAGCTGTCAGTTTATTAATTTATTCATTTATAATTAAAAGGGGGGACATCCACAAGCACGAATATTAACATTTCTAAAATCTGTCATGACTACTTACGTGTCTGGGTCACTGCTATACCCCACTCTAGTCCGAGTCCGTCACTTTCTCTCGTGGCAAACAAAACACAAACTGCACACCGCTTCCTCTTCTGTATATAAAACTTTATTGAACAAGCAGCAGCAGAGACACTCCTCTTGCACCCCCTCTTTTGTGTTTTGCCCCTACTTGAGGCCTTGTACAGGTCTTTAAATTAGCAGATTAAAAATCAAATAAGGGCCTGTGTCAATAGCATCATTTTGAGATGCTTCTGAGATCATTCAGAATTCACTGACAGGCACATTTTACCTGCAGTTGACCGCCTTATGACCTACTTAAAGCGAATTTTCACAGACTTGTATGTGAATGCAAAACCCACCTTATGTGAACAAGAGCCCATTGACATAGGACCTTACATAATTTAGCACATAGATATAAAAGTCAAAAATCTATCTATACACATTATTAAATGCATTGGCAATACTCTGTCAACTGAATCCCATTTTCTTAAATATTTGCAAAAGCCTTTGTTTTAAATCCCATTTGTCTGCAGACGTGCTGAGACTCTGCTGGGCACCACAAGAGGCGGCTATCACATGAAAACAATGCTCTGTTCTTTGGGGTTAGTGCTCATAGAAAATTAAAGTGTTATCTCAGGAGCGAGCAGCAAAGAGACTGCCAAAGCATGATAAAAATGAGAAACAGCCAGTGTGGGTATATTCCTTATGGAGGTCTAAAATTGCTTTCACCTTTTGATGCAAATCTCTTTTTGAAGGTGAAGGTACCACTACTTGGAAATAGAAAAAGGTTTTAAACAATTACATTGGTGAATATGTTATTTGGACAAAGCTCCTTTGGAAAAAAAAGATCTACTTTTCAATAAAGCAAGACAAGAAGCCCTCTGTCGTTTTTTTAAAGATCTCTTCAGTCACTAGAAAATGGTCTTTTGAATAAATCCACAGACCAATTCAAAGGGTTGGGAAACTAATAGATACTTTAATCGAGCAATGGTTAAGCTTTCTTTCATAGCCAATGTTTTACAATAGCTGTCAAGTGATAAGGTAGAAAAATGTAATCTTAATCTCAACAGGTGACATAAAAATGTGGAGATTTAATCTGCAAGCACAGAAAGCAGCCTACTAACCACATCATAAAGAATGATTTAAAGAACGTTGCTCTAATTGAAAAGCGGAATATTTTAAAATAAGGAACTTTTGAAGCTGCTTAATATAACCAGTTAAAAGAGAAAGGCTAAATACCAAATACAGTCATTAATATAGAAAGTTATTTATTTAAATTTAAGTATATTTTGAGGCCTGTAGCAAGGAATGAATCTATGGGTGTTTTGCATTGCAAAGGAAGGAAGCTTATTAAATTCTAAACAACAGCATACTGCACAACTATCTGAAAGAAGAACAAGGGATCCCACAAAGTACAATGAGAAAGGACACACCTTTTCTTTTCTAAAAATAGGCCTGGGCTTAGAGGCAAAATATTGTATATAGGTGCAGAACCTACATGTCGGGGTAAAAGGGGTGACAAGTTTATATAGCGTTAACAGTGTTAATGGGAAGAGAGCAATGCAAATGGGGCCCTGACCTGATTAAAGGGATCAAGCTTGGTGAGGAGGAGTGAAGATTGGCTCTCTTCCACCCTCCCTTAGAGAAATATTTATATTGTTTTCTCATGTCATGGGAACAATTGTGCAGGATCCCTGACTGCGATCATATTGGTCTATAAAAGCGTTTCTCATCCTTTTTCAGTCAAAGCACCCTAAAAAAGAAGCAAAATTGTGAGGCAACATACAAAACATTAATGTAAAAAACAACATGTTGCCCCCTCCAAAATCCATAGCAGACCCTTCTCAGATAGGGGTCTGGTATGGATTTTCAGGGGAGACCCTACACAAAAATATACAAAAAGGTGAGGTTCTCCCATCACATCAGAGTGCCACCTTCAAATCAGCAGCTCTCCGTTCACACCAGAGCCCCCTCCTTTCACATCTGCACCCCCCTTTCACATCAGAAGCCCTCCTTCACATCAAAAGCCGCAGCTTGTGGCAGCATGGCAGAGGGTTAGAGGCAAAGCAGGCCTCTTTTGATGAACTTTTTCAATTTTGTGCCTTTAAGGGCCTTTTGACCTTTTTGAACTTTACTGTTGATTTTTATGTATATAAATACTTTAAAAAAAGGCCTGCCATGGCCTTTAAATCCCACACAGGTGTGGTCTGTTTTTCAATAAAAATGTTTGTAGCCAGTAAGAAGGGGTATAGGATGCCATTGTAGTTCGGAGAGTAGCTCCATGGAATGACCCTAATCATGTAACACTGTCCGTTCCTTAATTCCACCTCTTGTGAGCTGTGACCGCTAGCATACAAAGATCTCAGCAAACTAATTTCCATTTGTAGGGTGCACTACTCTTCTTACTGTTTAAAATCCACCACCAGGCACCCAATGAAACACGGGATGAGGAGATGATGTGCTTTTTTTTCTTTCCTTCCCTTGGCACCTCATGATATACATTTACACTTGACTGCTGCAGTCGGAACTTGTGTAAGAGACTAGAAGACAAGACGTTACTGGCTGATGTAAAAATGTAAAAGGAGTTCCCCTGAGATGTACAAGAACCAGTGTGCCTGCGTCCCAGGGAGGAAGATTATATTATAAACAGTTTAAGACCTTCATATGGTTAAGCACGTTGGGTAAGTACAAGTGTCAGGTGCCTGGTGGTGGATTTGAAGCTTGCCCTGATTTCTGCAAACCAGTAAGAATGAATACACAAATAGTTTTTGGTAAAGTCTACCAGTGCTTTTTTTTACTGCTCATTTTCCTTTACACTGTCTTTTTAAATCTGCAAATGCAATAATTTACAGGTTGTATGAACATTCACACCACTTAGATCCCTTGCAGTGCATACAAAAAAATAGTTTCTAGCCAGGATCTCTAACAGCAACACAGAAATAAATAAATAAGGCTAGACTGCAACACAACCTATTACCATGCGTTTCTTTGAGTGTGATTTAGTTGTGGCAGGCAGCCTATTGAAATGAATGGGCTGTCCTACCACAGCGCAACCTGCCACGCACACAGGCAGTGTTGCATTGCAGATTTGTGAAATCGGACTTATACCTGCAACAACTGTAAATAGTGACTTCTATAGGCCAGAGGTATGACCAACACAGTAGTAACCACCAAAGGCACATGTGACAGGTTGACAACACAAGAGACAGTTGTCACAGAGGTTGCCTAAACAAGGCAAACATGGCAAGATCGCAAGGTATACTTTTAACGAAAGCTGAAGCTTTAAAAGGATTGAAAATAACTTTTGAAACAACATTAACATGTTAAGGTTTGTTAGACATTTTGTCTTAGATTAAATTTAGATCCATTGTAAAATTCTGGATGACAGAATAAGTATACTGCTTGCTGAGCAGTTGTTCCTGTAATGTGGTATATGGACTAAATCAGCCATTCATAGGTACCAGTGACAAGAAAATAATTTGTAGAAGTCTCAAACACTATTGAGTCCATGTGCCTGGAGGCTGGCAATCAGAAAGACTCCGCTACAATGAAAATATTTCATCATATACTTGTAAGAGATTCATGAATCATCCAGATTATTTAATTCATTCATCAGCTAATTAAATCATTATTTGATGCACGCACAGTGAAAGGAGTGTCCTGCAAGTGACAAAGAGCACTTATGTTCATTATTGATTGGTTTTTAAGCTGCACATAGTCCAATTGCTTAAAACTGTGTTCAGGTCTAGTGAAAGAAAGAAATACTTTGCAGTGACAAGCGCAACAGTTCTGTCACAGAGGTTGAGAGGTGTCTCTGTGGGTGCACACAGACTCTGAACTATTCACCAATGTCCTTAAAGAACACCCGCAGCAGCTGTCATTCCTGATTTCTCCTTCTGAAACAGCCAGTTCCTTGGCTGTCCAGCTTATTCATTGACTTAGTCGCTGACCCAAAACAAGCATGCAGACCAGAAAAGCCATTTTGAGGTCAGAACTCCATATATTTACATACTTTTTTAAAGTTCTGTGACACATAAAGTAATGAAGATAATAGATGAGCATGACAGCCAAAAAACTCCCTACTGTGCCTTGTAGTGACATGGAGGTCAAAAGAAGCACTAGGCACAGCAGTATACCTGGAGATTGATGCCCCTAGGGTTGGTTTCTGCAAAAGACTACAGCCAGTGATTTTTCTGGTACAGAAAACTCGCACACAACTCGCACGTTCAGACCCATATTTATGGCTGACAGTCCAGTCTTTAAACACTTTAACAACAGCTGCTCTTGAACATTTAACGAATCCAGCTGTTTTGCTGATACTCGCTCCATGGCTTGAGCGCCAACAATCATCCCACGTTCAAAGGCTGTTAAATCGCATTGTTTACACATATCTTCAGAAAAAAATCACTTCTACTGTCGTGGTAAACAACCTGCTTCCCTATTTATAATGATCTGGCCCTCTAGCAACTTCAGCGCGAAATTACAGCTAATTATAGCTAATTTGCCTACAAACGTCAGGTGGTCATAATAATCTGGCCACTCAGTGTATATCACCCATGTTGAGCAAGGAGGTTTTGGATACAAATGTCTTTCCACTGCTTAAGAAATACCCAGATAAACATCACTTATAATGCCAAACAAGACTAAACTATGTTGGATTCTACTTCTTCTTGTTGAGTTGCCTGTGGATCTTGTCGAGTCAGCAAGCAGCCATACAGTATCAGGAGGTATGTCTACTGCATAAAGAGACATTTGTGATACAACACCCGCAGTGATCTTCCCTATGCAGCCTTGCCCAGGGCCGCACAGCCTTTCTTTTGAGAGCTTCCCCGAAGGGTGCATGCATGCCATGTCCCTCTTTATCCCTAAGGGTAGCCATACTAATGCCAGCTTTCAGCAGTCCTGCAGAGTCCACATAGGAAGTGATCATGTCCATAGCTACTTGCTAACTAGAAACAAATACTTGTTTAAGGTAGCAAGAATAAGGAAAGAGCTTGCTTTGGGGAGGTAGAGCAAGGCTGTGAAACAGTTATTACATCCTGCAATGCTGCCAGCCACCACTAAAAGCAGACTCTCCCAAAATCTAGCTGGCTTGGCACACACAGGCAGATACAAATATTGCACACAATCTGTTGCACTCTAAAGGGTTGTGTAGCAGCTAAGTGATACCCACAGACATCTAAGATTCCACTAAGCTGGAATGCATGTGGAATCATCTTTGCCACTGTCCCCACACATACACACAAAACACATGATTCACAGGGTAGATACCAGCATGTGCAGTTTGTGCACAGATCCTTGTTACTGGCAGTGAGATCTGTCGCTATCTATGGCAGATAAAAAAGCTTCCAAACATTGACACTTAGCTGCATGCAAATCAGATTGGGTGTCTTGTTTTCTGTCATCCACCTGCTGCAAATGCAGCGACATGATGCAATCTCACACAGATTAGCAGCAAATTTACAACTGAGTTTACAGACACTGGTAATACAATACAACTACATACATACTGGGTAGAACCGCAGTCTCCCTTGGAGTCGTGAATTCTTTGCCTTGCACACAGAAGGCCAACGTATTTATAGTCCAAAAACACGGAACAGTGCACAGATATATGTACAAACTGTATCTTCAATAGACTGTTTCATAGGCTTTTATAGGAAAAAATGAAGATCCAGACATTGTTAATATATGTGACCGACTGGCTCAGAGTTTCTCAAAAATGCTATTATACCCTGGTCAGACTTTAAAGCTCAACTCCAGAAAATATGTTTTAGTCTTTAAAGCAGTCTTAGACAGCAATTAAATCCTGCAGAGGTTCTAAACCTTCCTCACCCTTGCTTTCTGTTCTGCCTTACACCTATGAAACATACAGGAAGTGGGGAAAATGTATCTTACTTCCTGTTCTGACAGCCATCATGTAGACAGGAAATGGGGCCAATTTCCAAAACAGTGACAAAAATCTAGCAGAGATTTTACCTCTTTATCCAAAACCTAAAAAAAATAACTTTGGGCTGGAGTTGGCCTTTAAAGTAGACCTAAGTAGCCTAATATTACTTGAAACATTTAGTTATAAAAAAAGATTACTTTACCCCCTTCACCTGCCTGTGACACCTAGGCAGGAGTGACATCATGCTTCTTCTGGCGAAATCACTGGCAATGCCGACTAGGTGCTACTGCATTGGACTGGTGTATTGTCCTGAGATTTGGGGTTCTCATCTTCCCCAGGACGATTGCCAGAAGGGTAGTGTTACATACTTGGTATGACCTGAAGTGATGAGGGAGGCTCTCCCTTGCAGCTCTCATCAGAGTACCCCTTCAGGTGGTACAGGGAATGCATAGAACAGAGAGTGAGGCACGAGTGCCTGTGGCAGATGCAGAACTGCTGGTCCTGGTGAGATGATGCGAGTAGCTGGAAACAGGATACTCTTGGAACCAGATGGTCAGCAGCGAGCCAAATGGCAACACAGAAGACAGGATAGGAGTTAGACAAGCCAGGTCAGAAACTGGTAGGCAACTAGGTGCAGAATCATAAGGCAGAAGAAGGCAGAGTTACAGGAAGGCTGGATCAGAACCATGCATGCAAGCAGAGCAAAATCGGAATCCAGAAGAGTAGTCAAGACAGGCAGGGGTCAGCAGGCAGGCGGCAGACAAGCAGGGGTCAGCAGGCAGGCGGCAGACAAGCAGGGGTCAGCAGGCAGGCGGCAGACAAGCAGGGTTCAGAGACAAGCCGGGTCAAGTTCAAGGAATTAGTAAGCAGAAATTACAAAAACAGGATGCAGCTGATGATCTTTCATCAGCTAGCAGCTGCTTCTAGCATCCTTAAATAGCCCGCCTGGTGCCAACATGTGGAACGGGTGTGTGCCATACCCGACGTACTGGAACAAGCTTTTCTATGCGCATGACCGTGCGCAACAACGCGTGCAGCGATCCGTGAAGCACTAGTACTGTAGACGGCAGTCAGACCTTCCTGACAGGTAGTGACATCACACCGTACAACCCTGAAGATGGGGGTGAAGTGAGTATTTTATCTAATTTTTTTCTTTATAGGTACATTTTTAAAGTACTATAAGGCAGAGATTTTTATATGGACACTGGGCTTGGACCTAATAAGAAGATCTTGCATTTTACAAAAAGGATTGTCTTAATATGGCCACCATAGTTCAGACTCTAAGCACACAATTCGATCAACTGTTTCTTTTAGAAGAGTAGATTAGTACATGTTATAACTTTTGTAAGATTCACTAATGAAGAAGATACTTAAAAAGTGATTGGTCCTCTTCTAGTTAAAACACAGTTACCATCGTCAAACCACCTCCTTTATGTCAGGTGGCAGTCGAATTGGTATATCTAAAGAAGACATAAAAGTGATGCCATGCAGTTCTAAGGAATAAAAAGATTAACACAAGACAGCTACACAACACTCAATTGGAAAGGAACGTAATTGGATTTTTATCAGTTTGAGTTAGGTGCTCGACTTTCATTGTAATTGACCAGAATTCCTCCTTGTCTGTCCCGTTAAAAATCTACAGCACCTGTGCTAATGGGTTTTGTTTCCATCAAGATGTAATGAGGACTGGCATATCTGCATGGTCTCCATGAGAATTGGGAAGGAGACAAATACCCAATTTTTATTACTGCCTGACAGAGACATAATGACTGCTGAGCAACTCATTATCATTATATTATACAATGATTTAACTAGAAATCTGTGCATTGCTGAAGCATGGCGGAGGAGCACGCTGTAGAATTAAACATGAGAGTCATCTAATTGCGTTAATTTTTGATGTAAATTATCTTGATGTTCCTTGTCTTGTTATATAGTCCACAAAGCTGATAACAATGGATCTGGCAAGATGAAATAAAAAAAACTTTTAAGGAATAACTTTCTGGATGTGTCCATTTGAACATTTCAGAATCTGAAGAAAAAAATGGCTTAATTTACCATTGAATTGCTAGGGGTGTACTTTGGACTGTCTAAATAACAATTTATTTAGGTGAAAATAGCATTTGCCAATATATTCTGGAGCTGCCATGTCAAAATAGTATTTTGTGGGTCAAATGTGACCTTCTGACCTTTGCCACCTGTTTTCGAATTGTGCTCCTCCACTGTCACCCTGTCCCTTGGACTTCCTATGAAGACTACATGGGGTTGCTTCAATACACATTATGCAGTCATGATCCATTGTTGTTATCATCAGGAAACCACCCTGAGAAATGCCATGCAGCCAATACTGGAGTGCATCCATGTAGACAAGAAGTGGCTGTAATAAGACTGCAAGAGATTTGAAGCATTGATATGCAATAAAGGATTTAAAAAAGGAAAAAAAAAAAAGGCAGCTGAGTGAATAACAGAGCCGAACGCCGTTATGCTATTCACTTCAGCCATGTACGGCTGATTTCAGCTGTACATCGGCTAAACTCAGCCGTACATCATCTGGCTTCGGCTGGCTTCACTTCAGCCGAACATGCTCAGCATCCGCACATGCCGATGGGGACAAGGGCCTCTTCCCCACAAGCCCCGGGGCATTGGTTGTGGGGGTCTGCGGGCAAGGGAGCTTATTTCGGAGTATCCCGTTTAATAAAGGGGCACCCAGATGTGGCCCTCCCCCTTGTGAATAAGTAAGGGGTACTTGTACCCCTACTCGTTCATTAAAGGGTTAAAGTAAAAATTTAAATAAAGATCCCACACTTTGTAAAAATTCCTTTAATTGAAATAAAAACACCACAACATTTTTTTGACTATTCTTTTATTTAAAAAATGTTTCCCAAAAATTGAATCCAGGGTCAATAACGACATCCAGTGTTGTCCATGGTCGAAATATAAAAAAAACAGGACCGACCTGTCCGCACGCGACGAAATCCCGCCGCAAAATTACATTCTGACAGATGTCGGCAAAATATAAACAATTGGACGGAGCTGGCGGTGACATCACTGCTAGCTTCACCCAAATGTTTACATTTGTCCGGCACCTAATAGAGTCTTCCTGCAGGTCCCGGCCAAATCAAAACAACTGGGCGGAGCCAGCCATGATGTCACGGACGGCGCCACCCAGTTGTCATTTAATGACAGCTCTTTGTCCTCAAATAACCTGAGGACGCTAGGCTGTCATTGAATGACAACAACTGTGCGGAGCCATCTGTGACATCACGGCTGACTCCGCCCAGTTGTCATTTGCAGGGAAAACGGTTCTCCCCGCTTCGGCTGTGACTACGGCTCAGCTGAGCCGAAGCATATGCGTGAATAGCCCGTACAGCAACCCTTCGGTTCAGCTGAACCAAAGGGCTCCGGCGGCCGAAGTGAGCGAAGGATTAGCCGATGCTTCAGTTTAATCCTTCGGCTCCTTTGTGAATAACCCTCTAAATGTCTTTCAGTTGAAGCACAATTGAACTTTCAGTTTAAGTCAGCTAAATATTTTCCAGCTGCATCAAAGCAAAAAGTGATCAAAATCTTACATTTTGTTTTTTTTAGACAGCAGCCACTTTATAAATTGAAAAGCCTATCCTCTGCCAGCATGTTGTAGTGAATGACCCTTGCTTCCTGTGTGCAAGCAGTGGTTTCTCTGCAGAGGTTAACACTAGACATGTGCGATTCGTTTCGTTCCGAATCGAAATTCGGACGAATTTTCAGAAATTCGGACATTCGGATGTATCCGAATTCCGAATTACAGACATAACGAATGCAAACGAATCCGAATTTCCATTTCCGAAATTCGGTAGCGTTCGTACGAAGGTTCGTTTCGTGTTCTGTTCTTATTCATTTCTTATCCGTTTCTTATTCGTTTCGTTCTTTGGAGCAAAGTGACATTAGAAAAGGAGAAAAATATTTTTTCCCCCTCAAATGTCACTTTTGCTGCAAACGAACGAAACGAATAAGAAACGAATAAGAAACGAACGTTCGTACTAACGCTAACGAATTTAGTCCGAATCCGAATTCCGAATCCGAATTGACTTTCACACCCGAATCCCGAAAAACGAAATAACACAAATCCGAATTTAAAACGAAACGAAACGAATTTTTTGGCAGTGCACATGTCTAGTTAACACCCCTTCTGATGCAAACTTATAGCTCTGCAATTGTAAAGTGTGTGCTCTTTGCTGAGTGGAGAATTCTCGCTCTGACACAGCAGGGTGTGCATGTTCTGCTGAAAATATTTTTGCACCTTGAAAGTGTTACATATGCTGTTTTAATGGTAAATTAAAAGTAAAGTGGTAAAAATCACAGTTTGGTCCAATTTTATTGCAGGTTGTAACGCTATAAAATGTGGAAAAGTCCAAGTGAGGTAAATACTTATGCAAAGCGCTATATAGATCTAACATTTATATATACTGTACATATGTAATACATTCATATTAAATTTGCACCATAGCTATAATTTTCCTTTTGTCATAAATAAAACCTTGATTTTTAAGCATATAGGCCACCTTGTTGTGTTTTGCAAACACAGAAGTCTTGATGCGTTGACAATCATAACAATTATGGCAATGTGCTTACTGCATGTTTTCCTGTGGGTTCTGTAATTATCACAGCGCGATTAGGTGTGAATCATATTACTTGAAAAGTAAGAGTTACTTAGCAAGAAACAGTTCAACGTTGCACTAAATGAAAACTGTAAAAGCAAAACATAAAAAAATGAATATATATACATATATACACACGCACGCACACAAGCCATAACATTATGACCAGCCACCTAGTATTGAGTAGGTCTTCTTTTGCTGCCAAAACAGCCCTGGCATGTCTCCGCTAGACCTCTGAAGGTATGCTGTAGTATCTGGCACTTACGTCACTCACTGACGTAGGAGGACGTAGCCAAGTCACTGAGGAGACTCGTACTTCAGATGCCGCCCGCAGCAGCAGCCCACACGCTGGTCTCGATCGGGCGACTGTCGCTATCAATTTTCCGCCCTGTTCCCTGGAGCCGTAAGGCAAGTGCCCATGTTGCCTTGCGCTAGCGCTGGCCCTGTTTCCTTCCCTGAACCACTTTTGGTAGTTCCTGACCACTGCAGACCTGGAACATCCCACAAGAGCTGCAGTTTTTGATTTGCTCTGACCTAGTTGTCTAGCCATCACAATTTGGCCCTTTAAAAAAACATCAATTTTAGGGACAAAATGTTCACTTTTATAATATATCCCACCCACTTCCAGGTGCCATTGTAATGAGATAATTAATGTTATTCACTTCACCTCTCAGTGGCAGACATCCCAACTCTCCTGGACGCTCCAGGAGTCTCCCGCTATTGGATAGCAGCTCCCGGCCGCCCAGGAGAGAAACACTTCCTCCCGGAAAGGTTTATCTGCTCGATCGAGCAGATAAACCTTTCCCTGCGATCGTTTTTTTTTCTTTTCTGACATTGGGAGCCGCGGCCCGACCGTCAGTCAGAAAAGAAACAAAAAGGCATACGAATCCATAGCTAGATTCCTATTGGCTATTGCACTTTGCAGAGGGGGACCTGAATTTTTCTATCAGGTCCTCTTCTGGTGATTGAAAGCAGCAGAGGGCGGGTGCAATAGCTAGTTTGCTATTGGCTATTGCAAAGTGCAATAGCCAATAGGAATCTAGCTATGCATTCTTATGCCTTTTTTTTTATATTCTGACGACTGCAACTGTCAGAATACTAAAAACAAAATCAGAAAAAAAACCTGCAGATAGCAAAAAAGCTATTGCTTCCTGTGCTATCTGCCATCATTTCAGGGGGGTGCTCTCTCCCAGCCCCCCCTATCCCTCCTCCGTGGATGGGGGGGTGGGGGGGGCGTAGAGGGCACCTCCCTGAAATGAGAAGGACACCTCCCTGAAATGGCTTCTTTCAGGTTGGGATCCCTGCAGTGGTCATAATGTTATGGCTGATCGGTGTATATCTATACATATTCCCTTGCAAGTTGTGGTTGTACCCTGCTATTTCAAGGATGAAATTACAGTGGATATCTTTTAATTTGTTTTAGCTTCATTTGTGTAGTATTGATGTATATTATGCAAAACTAAAGCAACTTTCTTAAACTTTCTTTTAAAAAATAAAAGTAATAATCCATTTTAAAGTTGTTATAACAGCATTCTCCTCTGGGTCCATGGCAGCCTGGGCCCACAGGAAATAGGTTGAATAACACTGGGTGTCATTCAACCCAGAAGACAGGCGGTTGTTGTGTTGGTTGCTGCATGTGTCCCTATTGGAAGATCCACTCTCCAATAGTCCTGTTGACCACTGTCATCAGAAGAAAAAAATACAAAAATGTTACTATTATCACTGAAACAAGATGTGAGGACAAATCTTCCAGTAAGAACTCCTCATCTTTTACTTTAGAGAAGTTTCCTCTCACATACTGTTTTATCACCAGGAAAAGAATTGAAAAGAGTTCTTCTCAAGGACACAAACAAAACAAAAAAAACTAACAGGGTTTTCACTGTTCCCTAGCATGCAAAACTCATTTAAAGGTTTTGGATTTAGATACAGTTAAAAGATAAAATTACATTTCAAAGTATCCTGAACTCTACCCCCTGACAAATGTTATTTCAGCTTGAAATGGGACATATTTAAAAAGCATATGATTGCGACATCAAGAGTCGGATTTCCCACAAGGCCAACTGAGGCCTGTCCTTGGGGCAGCAGGGAGTAGAGGGGCAGCAGGTTTGTGGAATCTCACCCCCCAGAACTCTAGGAGCATATGGGGGATTCCAGAGGCAGGGTGGGATAACAATTCACCTCAGGGATGAGTCCGTAGCCAGTTTGTGGGATGTGAAAGTAACATTGGGTGCCAGTCACTTTAAGGATTTTCTAATATTTTATTCCATAAGTGACAAAAATGGGAGAGAGGATAAAGGGCAACAGACATCTCAGACTCCAGACTCACCAACCACTTCCCAGCTTCACAGTGCAGAAGCGCAGAGGGCCTTTAAACTGACTGCATTAATACTGTGTATAGTAGAACCTTAGCTGGTTAGCAGATCTAGCATAGATATCCCTAGGCAAGATACCAGACTTCTCTCTGAGAATGAAGCCCATCCTGACTCCAGGCACCTCCAGCAGACAAAGTTCCTCCCTGGTTCTCCAGGCCAGAAACAGTTTCAGCCCCTGGCTGAGTCCATACTTGACCACTTGTAGGTCTGGTCAGACAGCCCCCACATAATGCACTAGACATTTAGTTTTGTTCCGAATGCGATTTTCGTGACTTATGAAATTTGGATGCATCCCTTATGTCCGAATTCCAATGAGGCTGAATCCAAACGAATCCGAATGGATCATCCAAATTTTGTTCAAAATGAAATTAAATCGGACACGTGACTGTTTTCTGGCCAATCAGAAAACCCCATCGGAAACGAAAATGAAATTCGAGATTCGAATAACTAAATGAAATGGTATTCAGACTCGAAACCTGGAAGAACAAAAAATCAGAAATGAAACAAATTTTTTGCCAGCTTACATGTCTATAACGCACCCTTCCTGAAGCAGGTGATTCGGGGAGAAAAGAGACTCTCACATGGTCTCACAGACCTGGATATTTATGTCCTCCCCAGCATGTACCACTGGCAATAAACCTCCTAGTGATTGGCTGTAGAAACATAGATATTCATAATACTCCACTATTGGTTGCTCTGCTCTGTGGCAAGGTCATACCCAGCAGCAGGCAGATGCAAACAATAACAGAACACTTAGGGAAAACCAAATGAGCACAGCTAGACTAAGTAGAGTCCTTGCACAACTAAATTTAAGGTGTCACCCCACTTAGGGCAAGGTGGCTACAACTATGGAAACAAATGTAAATGTGTAATAGAGAGGGGGAGGAAGCAGAGTAGAGTAAGTGCTTTTTATGGATGAAGGTCCACTTTAATAACAGATTATTGATGCTAGTGGTTACTTTAAAAAAAAAAAAAAATTCACAGGTCCTGCTCCGCTGGCCTCTACCTGTCCAGTGAAATCCAGTCACCCTGTACAGTTCATTGATAACCATTTGCTGCATCATCAGCTTTACGCATCAAGTAGTAAAATGAACTGAATGTGGCAGGAAATGCACCACTTTAAAATGCCTCCATGATAGCGTGTCTCCAGCCAAATGAAAATGCCGGCCTACTCGTACCACGCAATGTTTTATTCCAAGCTGTCAAATAACTCATTGCGAATGGCTTTGAAATCTAATCTTATTAATATTCGCAGCAAACATTTTACATATGCACAGCTTTTTTTTGTATTACTTTGTGTTTGGAGCCTGAAAAAGAAAAAATAATGAAGAAAAAAAAAAACCACATACACAGTGGTGTTTTGCAGCTTGTAATTTCATAAGCTCTTTTTTTTTCATGAACTTGGAAGCTCGATAAGTGAAGGAAAAACAATGGAACATTTAATTATGCTTGTCTGTGTGTGAAGTGGGAGATACATTGCAGGAAATTAACTAAACAGGACAGTGATGGGGAGGTAATGTGAATGCATTACATAGAAAGACAACTCATTTGAAATAAAAAACGTTTTATTCCTTGATAAGCGTTAAACTCGCGGCTGGAACGTCCACCCCTCCCCCACATATTAGTCTCTGCATTTCCTTATTGAAGAGGCTATTTTTCAAAGTCTCTGTAGTGCGGTCCTTGCATGAGAAATAGGGAGGCTTGGATAAAGTAGAAACATGGGGCTAGTATTATTAAAGAGTGCGAACAGCTGGCGGGTCTGAGTTAATGTCGGTTCACACGAAAAGTCTTTTAGAAATTTTAGCTTTTATCTCCCAGAAAACCCACAGGAGAGATTTAAGTTTTTTTTTTCAATGCGAAATCTAGTGCTAAATAAGATTGGGAAGATAAAGTGACTTCCAGCATCTTATTTATGGAAGAATAAAGCACGCAGGCTGATGCATACAAATTCAAGGAAAGGAAAATGGAGCAGAGGGGTTGCCAGTCAGACGGGTAATTGTTTGAAGTTCACAGGTAATTTAAATCTCCAATCACATCTGCATTTTCACGTGTTGTTTAGTGCACTACATATTTCATACATCTTACATCTTTGTTTTGGCCATTAAGATTGAAATAAAGTATAAGCTGCTAGGGGGCGGGGGCTTATTGCCATGCGCTAAAATGCACAAAAATGCTACATGTGTTTTTTCTGTGTTCTTCATGCACTCCCATTGGAGTCTAATGGGCTAAGGGCCCATTCACACCACCTCCAGACCATACCAGATTGTTTCTGGACCCAAAATGCATCTAATGTATCCCTATGCTCTTCTTGGCCTCAGTTCACACCATCGCAGTCAGTTCCCGACCAGACCAGACCAGAAAAAATACTGCATGTCACATTTTGTCTGGTCTGGAACGCACCGGAACATTCACAAACGCGTCAAAAACGCACCGGAATGCAACGCAATGGTAAAAAAAAAATGTTTGGGCTGGTTTGGATGATCTCATCACCCCTGAACTTCTTTCTTCTGTGGACAGAGAGATTTGTGCAGATAGGAACCATGATGGCTGAAGTGGACACCAAATTCTTTGAAGAACTTGTGGAAGCCTGCCCAGAGCTGTATGATTCGAGGCATGGGCAATATAAGAACAATAATAGGAAGATGGACAAGTGGAGAGGCATTGCTGCCCAGGTTGTCCCTGGCTATGATCATTTGAGCAGCTCTGAAAAGAACAACTGTGGTAAGTTCATGCCTCTTATGTGCAAGCATTGTGCTGCTCTTTTCCTGGCTATCTGTAGGTCTTGCAGAGGTCCCCAGCAAGACCTAAAAGTGAACGCGTCAAAAACGCAGCAAAAACATGGCAAAAACGCAACGCAGTGCATTCCAGATCTGGTCCAGAAAATGGGGTGAACCTGCCCTAAAAGTGCACCAAAAGATGCATCTGTACCAATTTCCAAGTCACATGGAAACACACTGCACAGCTATGAACGGGCCTCCTAGAGAATAACGTGATTCCTCTTGTTGTGCATTGTTGCGTGATGGCCAAAGAACTGCACAGGTGTATACGTGGACTAGATGCCGCTGTCAGAATACAGTAGCCCGTCAGGGACGATCGAACATTTTCTCTCATTCAGCCCGTGGGGCTAAACGAACAAAAACAAATAGTGTATTGCCAGCCTTAGTAGACTGATAGATCTGAAATAAGAAACAGCATAGTGCAACTATTGCGCAGTATAACGAAGAAGGAATCACAGATTGCAAATGTTATAAGTAAATATGACTTTACCATGCACATATACAGTACTTTATAATTAGGAGGCTATTAATTCTCTATAAAAAGTGCTATGAATTCCCTTTAAAAATACATTGCTTGTTGATAATCCTTAAATAATTTACTACCAAATTTATGGCACATCAGCAGCGCACCTGAGCTTGTAGCAGCGCAAACACAAATCAGTTCAATTCTCCCTCCACTCATTCACGCCCACAGTTATCAAAGCAGATGAGCCCTATTCTGTTGGACTAATTATGTACACTGATACATTATGAACACACATCATTTCCTCTTCTTACTGCCGTACCATCATTACAAGGCGTATGCGTATAATTAATTTACCATGCGTTCCGCTGCTACATTTTATTTATATCCCATAACACCATCATGATTTTAAACTGCCTTTCCTCATATCCCAGATTACAAGCAGGTGGGCAGAAGTGAGATATGACTGTGCGGCCATCTTGCTATAAACCATATGTCTGCACAAATACACCCAGCCCATAATATTCTGTGGTTCATTACAGATACGGGAAAGGAATTATTTGTGCAATATGTAAAGGCTTCATACTTTGTAACCAATTAGGCATTACTTCTCCCGATGAAAGATGAGCCAAGCCAATGAGATTTTCTGCCAAGCCGTTAAGCATCTGATTAACATTTGAATGTAAGATTTCATATTCGCAATAACAGTAAAGAAGTCTCCCTTTTGGAGTTGAACAAGTAAAGTATTACTAAGCTTGCACAACTCTTGCAGGCTGTATTTCATATCCTACTGGGGATCTATTTTAGATCTCTAATTTTGTTAATAACTGATCGCTCTACCTCTTTTAATAATTAAATGCTTGTACTTGATGGACTTGTGTCTTTATTCAACCCCAAATACTATGTAACTATGTACCATTTATAATATCTTTTTACAGTAATAGTGGTCTCGTGGTCCTAAAGTGCCCTGGGGTGCAGAGTCTAAGGCAGCAGTTCTCAACCTTTTTTCAGTCACAGCACCTTTTAAAAGTACACAAAATCTCAGGGCACCCTCGTCTAAAATGTTAAAACTGTAAATATAAAAAATGACATGTGATCCGTCCAAAATCCATATCAGACCCTTATCCAAGATAAGGGGCCAGGTATGGTTTATAAGGAGGAAACCCAAGCAAAAATGCAAAAAAATGTGGGGTTCACATTCTGCTTCACATCAGAGTCCCCCCTTTCACATCATAATCCCCCCTTTCAGATCAGAGTTCCCATTTACAACAAGATCTCACCTCTTTTTTAAGAGCCCCTCTTCACATTAGAACCCCCATCAGCGTTGCTTATTTTTTAAGTCACAACACCCTTTAAAAATCTCAAAGCACCCCAGTCTAAAATGCAATATATTTTAAGCGGTTAATCCACACAAACAAAGACATGGTGCTCCCCCTTTACATGAAATCCTCCCTTCAAATGAGTAGCCCTTCTCCACATCAGAGTCCCCCTCTTGCACATCAGAATACCCCTCTTTCACATCAGGAGCCCCCCTTCATAACAGAAGCACTCTTCTCATTGCAAGCATGACAATGTGAAAATGTTGTGGCACCCTTGAAGAAGCCAGAAGGCGCCACAGGACCCTGGTTGAGAAAGGCTGGTCTAAGGAACCACCCCGTGCTCACCATCATTCATATTAAATAATAGTTCTAAAGGTAGTAAATCTTAACATAAATGAAAGTACTGTGACTAACATTAAGGGTGCATTCACACTAGTGGCTGCACTACAAGGCACGAGTGCTGGTGGGCATTAGCTGTCTCAATGCCAATGTGCCGATCTTGCCACATTTCCTTGGAGACTTTTTTTTGTTAGAACTGTGACTTTGGAAAAGTGACATTTCATTAGGTTCCATGGGCACAGTGCAGTGCAATGCAGTTGTACCCATCTGTGACAAGGCAAATTGCCTTGTCTTGCGTTGGGGCTGCACTGGAAAAAATGGCCAGTGCACCCCAAACGCATGTAGGTGTGAATCAGCCCTTTAAACTATATTTGTAAAAGTACTTATGCCCAATTGCCCATGCAATGACTGAAATATTTCACATACAGTACAGTATATGTAATTATACTGTGCAGACTGTTGTGCTAGTTGTGCTGTTGTGCAGCTGTAAATTTAGGCTAAAGTAGCCTGAAGAGTGACAGTTGCCAGATTTCGTATTTGAGAATATGGGACAGGAAACCATCTGCATGTTAAAAAAAATCCAGCGTCAGCTATACCAACTATATTTTAAATATATTCAAAATATATTTTCAATAAATCAAAAATGATGCCTTCCTTCATGAGCACAACATACAGTGATATAATGTATATACTGTTAGAATAGTTAACTTAAACTGACACACACAGTTTGGACTGGATGGACCTGTGTCTTTTTTCAAACCTTCTCTACTATGTAACTATATTCATTCCTGAGGCTTGGCAATTTAAGTATGAACATTATTAAAACCAGTTCACATAAACCCATTTAGAATTTATGTTATGGCTTTTTAGTGAAAGCCTGTAGCTAAAGAAGAACTCCATGTTACTGGACCAACAGGACAGCTAGGACACTAGAATATTCAGAAGCAGATACTAGCAAAAGCAGCCTATATTTTTCTCTTTGTACTGGTTTCCATTAACATAATGCTGGTGAATGTACTGATCATAATCATCTAGATGACACCCCCTGTAGGTCATTGGTGAGGTTCATGTCTCATGAGCTTCTTTCAGTATAAATTAGCTGTGCACTGTATGCCAGCAATATATTTCAAGAGACACGTAGAATCACCTTAAACTTTCCAGCATGACCTTGCTGAAATGCCAAGGACAAGTATGGTCTTTTTTTTCATTTATGTCAGCACTCCGTGGCATTCAAACACACACAAATATGCTAAAACAAATATATACACAACTATGTCCCAAAAGACCACAAAGTGATGAGTTTATCACAGAACAATTTTCCATTTTGGAGTTCTTAAACACAAAGCATTTTTTTATGGGACAGTTCCTTAGATAAACATTTAATTATGTATGTTTGCATGCTGTTATTTGTATTTGTAATGTGAAATATTTCATGGGGATTTAGTTAAAACAGGCTGGATAAGTAAATGCCAGATGTTTTTTTATCTGTCCTTAACAAAACTGTGGGTATGTTTCTGTACATGTACAGTAGTCAGTTATCATGCGCCATGTATTTGATAAAAGCTAATTAGGTTTCTTTTTGTTGCCTGGGAAAATGACAAATATCTGTATTCCTATTATTATATACTCTGCTCTATTCTCCTGGTGCAGTTATAAAGGTAAATTGGCCAAGGTAGGTTTCAATCATGAAAGTTATTAAAAAAAAAGTGGTTAGCACTTCTGTCTTAAAACACTGGGGGTCCCTTGTTTAAATCCCGGTCAGGACACTATTTGCAAGGAGTTTGCATGTTCTCTCTGTGGTTGTGTGGGTGTTCTCTAGGTACTCCAGGTTCCTCCCACACACTGAAGACATGCTGGAAATTTAATTTGCTTCTGTCTAAAGACTGTAAGCTCCTTGAGGGCAGGGACTGATGTGAATGTGAACTATCTACAGTCCTGCATAAATTGTCAGTGCTAAATAATTCTTTTTTATGTATGTTTTTAGAAATGCACATATTACTCTGCCAGCACCCATAGAGGAGAGGCAGAGATCTGGTGAGGAGCATTGTGGGAAAGTTATGCAGACAACGTACTGTATAGTTTACCACCATGCAAACATAAATGTATCCCATGCTTTTCACTAGTCGTGTAGGTACAAACATAGCAGCTCCATTGCAAAGTTTATGCTTGGACTTCCTAATACTGCACACCAGTGTAGATGGGAGAAATGCTACCTAAAGATGATACCCAGCACACTTGTGCAGCAATTTTACAAGGCCAGCACAGAGCACAAGGCCCCTTACCCATTTGACCTTTATAGTTGGTGATATAACAGTTCTTTTTTGGAGTCTGTAATTTAAACCCAGGTAAATAAGTCAGTGGCGTCCTCCTCCCCCTCCTCCTCCTCCTCCTCCTCCTCCTCCTTCTCCACAGCTCCCTGCTTAACATTACATAGGGGTAATGGGGGACGCTAGGTAGAATTTTTAGTATAAATCACCTACAAAATGTAAGAACATTTGAATATTTAAATGTTTTTACATATGTAATGCGGGGGTGGGGTTAAGCTGCTGCAGGAATGAAGTGCAGCAAAAACAAGATTTATTACTTTTGAGCATTTTTTTTGGAGAAGGATCATACATAGGAGTCACAGGCAGTGTCTAATGATTAGGATATATGTCCGTAAGCTCATAGGGACATTTTTTTGTTGTAAAAGTTTGTAAAAAGATTTGTAACAGAAGAGATAGGGTTAGTTATATGATGCAAAACTGCCTCCAACCCCCAGACAGTGAGGACTAAGCAGGAATCTTCAGTCCTGGAGTTTGCAGAAACATAAATGAAAAAAAGGTAAGCTGCAATTATTAATTATTTTTGCTCCCGGCCGCCAAGGAGAGTAACACTGCTTTTTCTTTTTTTCTTTATTCTGACACGGAGCTGTGTCTGAATAGTAAAAAAAAACGTTTTTGCCCATTGGAATGCATTGCTAAATTCCTATTGGCTATTTCAATTTGCAATAGCCAATAGTAAACTAGCATTGTACCCCCCCTGTGCTTCAGTTCTCCATCAGGTCCATCAGCAGAGGGCGGATACAATGCTAGTTTACTATTGGCTATTGCAAATTGAAATAGCCAATAGGAATTTAGCAATGCATTCCAATGGGCAAAAACGTTTTTTTTTACTATTCAGACACAGCTCCGTGTCAGAATAAAGAAAAAAAAAGATAAATCAGTGTTTCTCTCCTGAGCGGCCGGGAGCGGAAGGCTCCCAAGAGTGCCGGGGAGATTATTTTTTTTCTTTTTTTTTTTTACGGCAGCAGAACCGCCGGACATTAGAAAACTGTTGGGCGGAGCTAGCTGTCATTGCTAGCTCTTCACAATCATTTTCTATTTACTTTTTTTAACTTTTTTAACTATTTTTCTGTTCTGCTCGGCACCTCTGAGGGACCGAGCAGAACAGCCGGCGGCATTCGGCTATTCACTCACTGCTGTTCGGCACCTATAAGAATAGGCGAAACAGCAGTGAGTAGCCTGCCGGAGGTTCGGCTCAGCCGATCCAGAGTCGAACTCTTTCTGCACTTCAGGTCAGCCAAATATGCTGAGCATGTTCGGCCGACCCGAAGCCATGCGAAGCAAGCCGATGTATGGCTGATTTCAGCCGATATACTGCTGAAATCAGCCGTACAAGCCTGAAGCCTGAAGCGAAGTGAACAATGTTCGGCTCACTTCACTTGGGGTCGGTTGTTCACTCGGCTGCCCTCGGCAGCTTAGTGAATAGACCCGTATGTGGCAAGATGATGGTGCCCAATAGGGGAATAACTGGTACTTGGGGAACAGACATAAGCAGAGTTTTTGTTCACTGATTATGCTTAGATGAGCTGTTTATAAGTGGAATAGTTCATATTTGGCAGTGTGTGTAAGCATTGGCAAAGGATATTGTTGCTTTATGCAAGCTAATTGCAATTCTGTCTTAGAGGATCATGGAATGCTTTAGTCCTATCATAGCATGTTTACTTAATTGATTTTTTTTGTGTGTCTAAATACCCTTTTCAAATAAGATGAGATAATATGATAGCAGAAATAATTGCTATTGCTATTAATACAAAATTAATGAAAGATTCTTGAAAACTGTTCAAAACTACACCAGTTCTAGAGTCAAATCTCAGAAAAAAAATGCCATTGTCCATGAAGTTCTGGGACGGTTGGCAACTATATATTTAAGGGGAATTTAGGGACAAGAGCAATATTACTACACTGCATCAACTGAATTAATCTAGATATTTGTACCTTGAAATGAAAGACTGGTATGCCTATAGCTACATGAGCTTGGTCCCAGACCACACCCAGGTATCAATTAATGCAGGTGGTGAGCCAAAATACAGTACTAATAACTTATGATTTTTGTATGTTTGATCAGCATTCTAATGGATATATTTAAGATGCTGACCACCCCACCATCTCCGACAGCTAGTATGTGACAAATCCAAGCTGAATTGTCAGATGTGCTTGAGCATTGTAAAAACACAAATAAATTCCCTTTTTTTTGTATTAACTGACCTGATACATATTAGCACTGGTGCAGATCATCCAAAAGATTTTACAAAGAAGAGAGAGGTTCTTTGTATTTAGAGAGGGACAATATTGGTGGGTGAGGGCAGGGCCGGCCTTTGGGGTGTTTGAGCTGTGCTGCCGCACAGGGCGCTGTGGCAACAAGGGCGCCAGGCGGCTGACACAGCTCGTCCCCGGGGCGGCTACAGCCTGCAGCACCTCTCCTCACCGCTCGACCATCTGACATTACAGCGCTCGCTCCTGCGCCCCCTCGATTATACTAAATGATCTATCTTACTAACAAATGCTTGTTTTTAATGAAAAGTAACAATTCATCGTGACAGAAAATACAATAGAATTTGATCAAATCAATCTCTTCTTTGTTGTTAAACAATTGTATTAAAGCAAAAGATCGGGGGTCTGATTTTACTCTATCTAATCTGTATGCATGTTCCAGATCAGTGGTTCAGAAAGTACCTCAGCTACAAACAGCCAGGCAATTAGTATTCTCAGAAGAAGTAAGCTTTGACAGCTCCCATATATGTGTTGCTTCAGTTTTTTATGAGTACAAAAAGAGAAACCATATACAGTATGGATTTATTGGATTGAATATCAGCCTTAAAGCAGAACTAGAGCCTGCAATTAACGTTTCTCCCATATGGCAGCTTAGCATAAAATATTTCCATCCAAGTCCTCAGAAAAATTCTCAAAGCATACAGGGTTATTCACAAAAGTGTGAAGAGTTTGGAGAAGGCAGGAGAAGTGAACAATCTAGGACAACATAGCTGAACTGGAAAGTGAGCTGAATTGGAGAATATTTTCAAATCAGCTATTTTGTCCTAGATTGTTCACTACTCCTGCCTGCTCTAAACTCTTCACACTTTTGTGAATAACCCTTAGGTACCTCGGCTTATATTCGGGACGGCTTATACTCGAGTATATACGGTATTTGGAACAGCACATGTGCAGCATGTGGACTGCTCTTGGCATTGTTTAGATGCTGAAAAGCGCTCATCTCTCTGTTGGCGTCACATTCACCCATACGGCATCAGCGAGCACTTTTAGGATGCCTACATGTTTGATAAATCCCCAGCATCTTAAAAAGCCATCTCTCTGCCTTTTGTAGCTGAAGAGATAGCACAGTGAAAAAAAGCATCTTTGGCAACACTGTGCAGCAGAAATCAGTTCCACGGTGGTCACCTACAGAGAAGACAAAATGTATTAAATAAATTAATATATCAAATAATTGTTCTCACAAAATTCTTATTTATAAGGTTTATTTGCAAATGTAATAAAGTATAAACTGTTTAATATGAAATGTTGCACTACAGGAAGTAAGAATATCTATTTAGAGACAGTTGTCACTAAAATTCCCTCATGTTGCAATGACAAATCGAACATTCTGGATTTCCTGCACTTTCTATACTGGATACAATGGCCTCCAGCACAAGTATAGTGGCTAAATCTATCCACTGAGAACACACACAACAATAAAAAACAGTCAAGGGTTTTAAAACGTACCTACTCCATGCAAAGTTTGGCTTTACAATCACTTTCATTTTGTTTCATGTGTTTATAAGATGGATAGTGGTCACATGCAACTGGACTTGTTCATGCCTCTTTTACGAACCAGTTGTACTCTCAGTCCAAAATGTGTAAACAGTTTGTGTTAAGGTGGGTGATGGGAGTCAAAAAAGCAGATACTGGTTTGTGTGGGTATCTGACAATTTGCATTCAGCCATGTAAAGCGAATTTCCACCTTTACAGATTTTCTGATACCAAGGATGGGATTATGTAACTATAACTTTCACATCTCCCATCCTGTTTTGGACAATCAACATCTTGACACATTCCATGGTGTACCTGTGTGGATATAAATACTGGGAAATGTTTCCTGACACTTATTAGAACTTAAAAAGTTCACAGGTTCACAAAACGTTCCACAAAACATATTCAAAAATACAGAAATCCAGATCAACTGACTATTTATATCCTGTGACCTGGATAAATGCGAACCTTTACAGACATATTGTAATTGGGTGTTTTTGCTTGTTCGCTGTACTGTATGCAGTAATCAATGCATTTATGCACTAAATGTCAGAAACATTGAAGACACAAGCAAGTAATAGCACAATTTTCAATGATCTTACATGATATAGGCTACTACGGCTAAGTCCCTTAGGTCCTCAAAAGTCTGCACATAGTTATCATTAGAGGCAATACTACAGAAAGCTGTCATAGACTAAACAAAAGTACAATACCTGGTCAGGGACTGTGTGCATGACATAGCAGATGGCCAGAGACTGCAGACATTGCAGTAGCATACTGTGGATATTTTGAAAATATAGTAGATAGTTAATATGCTACAGGTCCTCTTACAGACTGCAGACATGCCATCGGAGATTGAGGGTATGTTATATAAAAATCAATAGCTATCATTGCAGTTACCTTCACTTTAAAATGAATTCTCCCATATTTGGGCTCCACAAAACCCTTTCAAATTGACCCTTTACTTTGGTTAAGGGGGATAAGTTCCAGGGTCACTTAACAACCCCTCCCCATCTTCACCAGTGTGGTCCTTTTTTATACATGTGCTGCAGACAGCACTGTAGTGGTTTGCAGCCCCTGCCTTCAGGGTATTAAATGTGGCAAATCCACCAGCCATTTTGGTAGCACATGCATGAGAAGCATGGCTGTTCACCAAAAAACTTGTTGGGAGCATAAATGCTTCTGGTCAGCAGTCAAAGGCACACAATCATCCTTCTTTTGGCCCCTCTCTTTCCACCTGTTCCACTAGACCACAGGAATCTCCATCTGCATCCACTGCAACATCTGCAGCCTCAAGTGATAGAGATGGAAGCCTGACAAGAGCCTGACAAGAGATTTGAGAGGAGTAGAGTATGGCACACTAAATGGGGATGAGGGTCAGCATGCAGCCACACTCAGTAGGGTCAAATGTAAAGTCTCCAAAACCCACCATACCGTCTCCAGCTACATCCCTGAAAGGCAGATGTCTCTTTCCCAGCTGCTGGGGTGGAACAAAAATTATGCATCAAGTCAGCAAACATACCAATGCCAGCTTGACAAAATTGTTGGCTTTACAGCTGCTCTGGTTCCAGGTAGTGCAGTCTGACCCCTTCCATGAATCTGTGGCCTGTGCTGTACCACAATGGCAGGCACCCAGTTCCCATATTTGTTTATCCACAAGGCCATCCCTGCCCTCCACCAGCATGTAGAAGGAAATGTCTCCTTGTCGCTGGATCACACCATCAGCAGCGGGGTCACAGTGACCAAAGATACAAGGTCCAGCAAGTATGGGCAGGGACCTTACATAAAATTCACGACCCACTGGGTAAATTTGCTTGCAGCCAGGATGGATGCAGGATGGGGCACATGATAAAGTTGTTGGTGTTGACCCCTGTTGTGCACTGATGCTAACTTGCCACCATTACTATCTCTTTCTACCGCTGCTGGCCTACCATTCATTACCATCTCCTGTCACTGGCCTGCTATCCATTATCATCTCCTGCCACTGATTGAGTGCTGACTGTACAATATATCTGCTTTGTGCTTCTGATATAATCCACTGTAATTTCTGTTTCTTGATAAAAAATTACTGTTCTCTCCCTATTCTAAGGTGGCCTACTAAAAAGATTTACATGATGTGTACCATGTAACATTTCAACTTTGTGGTACTGCACTAAAAGAAGTTCACAAGCTATGTTATAAAACATGTTTTGCCACTGTTTGTCAATTGTTACGAATTTGAGGGATTTAAATTTATTTTATTTTGAAGTGTAAACCTTCCAATAGCTGTTAGATGTGTCATGTCTACTATTTCAAAAGCTCAATTCTGACTATTATTACCAGATACAAACTACCTAAAAATACTTTTTTTCAAGTTCAAATTATTCAAGTTCAAATTATTGAAATTAGGTGTGTGAGGGTCATCAACTGACTCAGGATAGCATATTATTACAGTGCCTGTGTGGGAGGTGCCTGAGGTTGCTGCTTATTCCCTCACAGTCCAGCCACACAACCCACAGAGTAGTATATTTATCAGGGTAAAAACCTGTGAGGTTTAATGTTTTATGTCAGAGCTAGTGTATATGATCATTTGTTTCAGTGTATAAAAATATTCTGCCCATGCAAGTCAATGGGAATAAAAAAAGCAGCAGCTCAAAAGGAATTCAAAAGCACCTCTGAAGGAGACTTTTCAAATGCAAGCTGTAGGGGCCTAAAATATGCCTATTTTCACTCCTAAGGGATAACTTCACATTTGGACCTGGTTTCTGTGTCTTTTCACTTGCTGAGCCGCTACTGTGTTTTTTAATCTTTGATTCTTCACCTCACCTATTGCCTTTTAATCTTTCCTTCAACCAGTCCTCAGTTCACCATTCATCAGCTTAATGGAGCACCTGTCACAAGAGGCTGTGTTTGACTGGAGGAAACAAAGCCCTGCTCCTCTGACAAGATGTCCACTGCCACATGATGACACAGCATGGAACAAGGCATGATAGGTTGGTCCCTAAGGAAAATATCAGCCACAAAGAGCTTGTAGGCATAATATTAACTAGTCGGTGGCCCTCCACCTGACTTTTTTTGGGCAGAGCTTCCAGATCGTGGGTCCACTTTAGCAAAAAGGCTTTTGATGTAGTGAGGATTCCCATTGCTGTACTATGGCTCAAACCAATCATCTACATAAACAGAATAATTAATAAAGTGGGGCGTGGCTTACGCTTTGGACAAGATGGCTGCGTAAAAGCTTAGCTCCGACACCAAGCACACCTCACTAGCCTTTTTTCACCCCCTAACACTCAATATGGTAAAGATTGGGAAGCCTCTACCTCCCTCCCCGCCGCCAGAGACAACGGAGACCCAGCCGGTCAAGCAAATCCCAGATATCTTCCGGCCGAGAACGGAGGCCTCGGATCCGCGCTCCTCTAACATGGCGTCCACCTCCACACACGTGGGCCAGCCGAAACCCAAATTCGACCAGAGACATCAACAACAGGAGGGTGAAGCCCTCTCTGCCTACCTGAAACAATTGCCAACGAAAGCAGAACTCTCATCGATTGCAGGAGATATCAAGATGTCCGTTAATTCTGCTATCTCTGATCTCCGGAAAGACATACTAGATGTGGGCCGCAGACTCACTGCAGTGGAACGCGCGGGAGAGGAGAGAGACCAAGCATTGGGGGCCTTACAAGACTACACAGTAACATCGGCCCGCACCATGATTGAGATGAGACGGCACATCGAGGACCTGGACAATCGGGGTCGCCGCTCGAATATCCGAGTGCGAGGCGTTCCGGAGACGGTGCCCACAGAGGGTGTACACCTGGCCTTACAGTCAATATTCAACGGCCTCCTGGATCGCCCTCCGGAGGTCAGGGCACATCGTGCTCTTCGCCCACGCCCGGCTCCAGACGGCCCACCACGGGACATAATCTGCTGTATGCAAAGCTTCCCACTCAAAGAGGAGATACTACAAAGAGCGAGAACGAGAACCCCGATCCTTTACGAGGGCCACGAACTACAGCTGTTCCAAGATCTATCGGCCCTAACGCTACAACAGAGACGGGCCCTCCGGCCTCTCCTTGATCGTCTCCGGCGCATGGAAATACCTTACCGCTGGCGTTATACCTTCTGCCTCTCGGCCACCCGAGCAGGCTGCACGGCACTTCTACGTTTCCCAGACGAGATGGAGGACTTCTGTCGGCAGCTGGACTTACCTATCATCGAGGTCCCAGATTGGTATAATGATCTAAGAGCGCCTTCTTCTTTGGACACTCTTGACTCGAGGACCCAGGAGACAAATTCGACGGCCCGCCTAGACCGAGACACCTCCGGTAATCAAGCCATAGAACAACGCCGGCGGAAGAAACGGAAATCACCGCGACCGACACTGGCACGCTCCCCAGATGAAGATGGCTTCCTAGACGACCCCGCAGCTTGAGGGCCGGAGAGCTGAGTATCATTACCATTCTAGTTAACTGTTAACGTTGCCATAGTTGGCATTTTGTTGCTCGGTATGCCAGTTACGGGCTCTTTAAGGACTCAGAGACCGAGGGCTTCCTGACTCTTAGCTAATACGTGCGGTGTGAGTTATATGGTTTACCCCTGTATTCGGTTGATAGATAACTACTGAGTGACTTTGCCTTAGAACTGCTGCACACCGCCTTCACCGTTTTAGCCGCCTGAGATTCAATGCCGTAGATGCCATAGTTAGCCTGTTGTTATGCTGAATGTCTCGATTGCATATGGGCCTCGAGGGGACAAGCCATACGCCTGCAGAAATGGCACTCTGTAGCTGCACCCTATGCAAGCAGATGAGAGAAAAGAGAAAAGCGGATGTCCCCTCGATGCGACGCAATGCACTGCAATCTACCGAAGGCTGTTTTCCACACTAATAGCGGACAAACGTTATTTAATTACACCGGGCTGAGCCACGATTCCGCGTGTCGCTGCTCCGCGACGGCCAACCCCTATCCTTGATCTCAGAAGCTCGGGGATCTCGCGGGGGGGCGTTTGGTCCTATCATCGAGGTCCCAGATTGGTATAACGATCTACGAGCGCCTTCTTCTTTGGACACTCTTGACTCGAGGACCCGGGAGACGAATTCGACGACCCGCCTAGACCGAGACACCTCCGGTAATCAAGTCATGGAACAACGCCGGTGGAAGAAACGGAAATCACAGCGACCGACACTGGCACGCTCCCCAGATGAAGATGGCTTCCTGGACGACCCCGCAGCTTGAGGGCCGGAGAGCTGAGTATCATTACCATTCTAGTTAACTGTTAACGTTGCCATAGTTGGCATTTTGTTGCTCGGTATGCCAGTTACGGGCTCTTTAAGGACTCGGAGACCGAGGGCTTCCTGACTCTTAGCTAACACGTGCGGTGTGAGTTATATGGTTTACCCCTGTATTCGGTTGATAGATAACTACTGAGTGGCTTTGCCTTAGAACTGCTGCACACCACCTTCACCGTTTTAGCCGCCTGAGATTCAATGCCGTAGATGCCATAGTTAGCCTGTTGTTATGCTGAATGTTTCGATTGCATATGGGCCTCGAGGGGACAAGCCGTACGCCTGCAGAAATGGCACTCTGTAGCTGCACCCTATGCAAGCAGATGAGAGAAAAGAGAAAAGCGGATGTCCCCTCGATGCGACGCAATGCACTGCAATCTACCGAAGGCTGTTTTCCACACTAATAGCGGACAAACGTTATTTAATATATACCATATACTCTGTAGCCTATCTCTGAACCTATTGCTAAGCCAGCCAACCTTTACTTTCATGCATACCAGTTGCTTTTTTTTGGGGTGAAATTTAGCATAGACCTTCCCGTGGGTGTGGGCTCACCCGTGCAGCATGAATGCGGGTGGCTGGCCACATACCCACGGGTACACACCGCTCCAATCGAGGTCCACTTGGTGTCGGACTTGTTCTTAGTTAGTTAATTTTACTAATATCCACCCCTAGAGTGAGGTCACAGACGTAAAGATACTGTTGATCCAATCTTTGCCTAGTGACCCCCTACTATACCCCAATAACAGACTGCCCCCTTTTTAGGTCTGGTTTTGCTACAGGCGTTACCTGGGGTCATACTTCTCCCCTGCTTACCTAACCCCCCCCCAGGGGTCTGTTGTGACCTCTCGTTCTCTTACTTTACCCCCCTTTCTGCCCACCCTTCATCCCACCCTCTCTACCTTCTCATCCTTTCCTCTTCTCTCCCCCCCCACCCCACCCTATACCGACGGACCAGATGGCCTCCCCCGGGGACTTGTGTATTTACTCCCTGAACACTAACGGGTTACAATCCCCGGATCCGGGGAACACGACAGCCTTCCTCCAAATTTGGAACCCCGAAACTACACTGAGAGCAACAATGTTCTTCAAGTCCAACAGATTCTTGGACAAGAAGGACCTATCGGAACACACCAAAAAAGGGACAGTCCCATGGTGGTCTTATTTCCAAACGCGACACTATTTGAATGACCCGGGTAGGAGAATGAACTTTGGGAGGAATCCTACACCCTTTGAACAGGCCTGTTTGGGGAGTGGACCAACCAGACACCTGGTATCCTGGCTATACGCCCAGGTAAACTCTAATGATATGAACCGCATCATGAATCTCCGAAGTAGGTGGGAAAAGGAGTTGGACACTCATCTCAGACGACTCATGGCAGGATATCTGCCTGGCAGTCCACAAGAGCTCGATCAGTAGCCGCACCCAAGAAGCAAATTACAAGATCCTAACCTTTTGGTACAGGACACCCCACCTCCTACACAAATTTTGTCCAAACGTTCCTGCAACCTGCTGGAGATGCCACACGATGCAGGGTACTCTATCACACATTTTCTGGTCTTGTCCACTCCTCAAACCCTATTGGACCCGCATCCATGCCTCGATCTCCCAGATTTTGGGAATTGGCATACCGTTTCACCCAGCCAGATTCCTCCTACATGGGTCACCAGATGACTCGCCATACCCCAGCCACTGCAAGACTATCTTTAGACACTTAATCAATGCGGCCAGAGCCGTCATCCCCCGCCATTGGAAGGCTACCACTATTCCAACGCACACTGAATGGATCACACAGGTGACCCACATATGTGAAATGGAGGAACAACGGGAGCCCAGACGCCCAATTCTAACTAGACTACCTAACCCATGCAGGAACCACCAGGAACAGGCAATCGGGCAGAAGTGAGTACGGGGAGCTCCTTCTGGGAGACCATCTGGTCTGTCGGATTCACTACGCCCCCGCTCCACTGCTTCTCACCTCCTCCCCCCTTTTTACCCCCCCTTTCGCCCCCTACCCCCTTTCTCCGACCCTTTCTATTTTTTGGAGGGCTCATGTACCCGCGGATACACGGGCAAATTACCCTGCCTTAAAATTCCGACGGCCCCCATTGACCAGCCCAATCTTGGAGGGATGGATGCCCTAAGAAGCCTAGTAGTGTCGGGAGAAGGAGCATATAAGCAAAACCCATAACGAAATAATACAATACCTCCCCATTCTCATTGTAATTATTGCAAATATTGAAGAACCGTATAACCTACTGGAGGAGATGAACAGCCAAACCCCCCACCCCCTCCATCCCAGATCTCCCATACACGTAGCTTCGAAGACACTATCCCTCTTCATATGATCCCCCACCCCTATATCTGAAAACATGCTGGTCAACTGTCATCTGTCATTTGTCTTGTTCTGTATTGTTGTCCCCTCAAACTAAACATGTGATTTCCTATTAAGAATGTAGATGTACTATGTTTTGTGTTTTAAATGTACTCTGGAAGCGTACACTTGATCCCCTCTGTAACCCTTTGGATCAATGTTGTAATTGTTTTACCTGAAAACTTTCTTGAAAATAAAAACTTTTGGAAACAAAAAAAATAATTAATAAAGTAAAAGACATATATGCCAATGAATATTTGACAGGTATGATACTATACAGCTTTGATCATTTCAAGGGTCTGTACCACATTGTTACTATCATTAGATGGTTAACATTTTCAACTCAGAATTAATTTTCCTAATTTCTGATGGTTCAGATTTTCCTTCCTTTGTTTATAGATACCTATTACTTTTGCACGATATTCTAATTATTCGAGTTTCACCTGTATTCTGATGTAGCTTGGCTACACACTCCATATGATGTTCATGAGGTTTCATTATTACAATAGTAAAACTATATTGTTGATTGCTAAGACTATAATACCTATTACAATTATGAAAATAAAACTATGATACCGTGTTTCCCCGAAAATAAGACACTGTCTTATATTTTTTTGGGCTCAAAAAACACACTAGGTCTTATTTTCGGGGTAGGTCTTTTTTTTTTTTTTATGTACAACAATCCACACTTATTCATTTAGAAAAGTCTACATGTATTCATGTACAAAAATATGGGGATCAGTTCAATCAGGGGTGCCGTACCTTTCCAAGAGCAATTTGCTAACCAATCGCTGGCCAGAATGAGCGAAGTGCACTTTCACTATCAATTCCTCACAGGCGGAGTGCATTTGGTATCACTCCACCTGTGACAGGAGCCGGCGCTATAGAGGAGGCATCAGCTTATGCGTCTCTGCTCCCTCCGCTGCCGCCTCGCTTCCTCTAGCGCTGGCACCGCTGATTCTCTCCTGCCTCTCCCGCGGCCACCACCGGCCCTGGGAATGGCCACACCTAGGTCTTATTTTCGGGGTAGGTCTTATATTTTAGCAATTCCCAAAAATAGTACTAGGTCTTATTTTCGGGGTAGGTCTTATTTTCGGGGAAACAGGGTAATGTTAGTAAAACTACACTGTTGATTGTTTAAACCATAAGACCTGAGCCATCCCATTGCACTTACTTTAATTTCATTTTTCTTTCTTTCTTATAAGATTATCTTTTTACTTTCCCTAAAAGGATTTTTGAAACAGTATTTCGGTTGTAGATACTTTTTGTATGAAAGAGTGCTGTTATAATTTTTTTATTTCTAGAAAATTTGAAGTCATAAAGATAATAATGTCTTGATAGAAAATGTGGGCATTTTGCCCTAAAGGATTTATTTTAACAAATTCCACAAGAGAAAGGAGATAGAAGAGACAGAGAAGGTACATACTGATGTGATACTCACTTGAAGGATGATAAGTGAGTTTCCTTCAGTTCTTCAGTACATGGAAGATGCAGCACTGAGCTGGAAAGGGTAGTCGTAGGGTGCTGAATATACTCCTTAGGAGTGTGTCAAAGCTTCAACCTGAGAAAGACCACCTCTTCCAAAGTACCTGCAGACAGCTGTTAGCAATTAGTGATTTTATTTTTGTTAGTTTGTGGAGCAGGCATGCTCATTTTAAGACGTGCTAACAATGCTCTTTTAAACCCACTAACCTCCCCACAGGGGGAGAGCCTCAGGACTCACATGGAGGGCGGGTGACCCGCGTGACTGCTATGTCTGTATTTGGGGTGAATGTGCCAAAGGGCCCCAAGGCCACATATTCTGAAGAATGTTACTGCAGTTCCAGAGTGTTACTGCTGTTTGAGAGTGTCACTGCTGTTCCAGAGACATGCTGTTCCAGAGTGCCTGCTTTTCCCAGTATCATGCTGCCAGGAAGGGCTGAGTTGCAAGCAGACTGTTCTGACAGAGATTCAGTAGCAGAGCAGCATAGGCAAACCCACCAAAGGGCATCATAGTCCATTTATCTCCACCCAGGAGCCTATCTCTAATCCTTATCCACCGTGAGTGATCATCCAGGACCAAATTGTGCTTAGGAGGACTTAACTCAATATTGGAAACGTGAGAGGCCTATTGGTCATTTTGAGGTGTTGTTTTTCGCTGTAGTTGCCTATTTGTGTTTTAGAAACAGAGTTCTGCTAAAGGGGACTGGATCGCTTACTCTCCCTGTGGATTAAAATTCTAACTCAATTTAACAATAACTAATAGACATATAAGTTTCATTTCAAATTGAGATTTGGGCAAATTTCTTTAAATTCAGACATTTGGATGCATCCGAATTTGAATGTATCCGAAATTTCGGATGCATCCGAATTTAGGAATTCAAGTGCATCTGAATTCAAACAAATCCAATTTTTTGTCCGAATTGTATCCACAATTCCAATCATCCAATTATAATGACCAGCACGGAGTAAGAGGACTAGAACGGACTAAGATGACCAGTATGGGCTTAGAGGACCAGTACGGACTTAGAGGACCAGTACGGACTTAGAGGACCAGTACGGACTTAGAGGACCAGTACAGACTAAGATGACCAGTATGGACTAAGATGATCAAGCCCCCCCCCAAAAAAAATTAATCAAGGTAATTTTATTTAAAGAATCCCATCGAAATTGATCTAAGCCGAAAAACTTAACATTTGAAACGATCCGAATCGAAAAAACAAAAATAAACATTTTAGTCGATCCAAATTCCAAATAATGAGCAAATTCCAAAGAATTTCGGATCCAAATCAGAAAAATAAAATTTCATCCGAAACAAATTTTCTGAGCCTTTACATGCCTAATATCTAATCCCATATCTTGCAAGGCTTTACCCCACTTATTAAAGCCCATTGAAAATGTTCATGTGTGTGTTTTCGTATCTGTCATGTTTAGGAGTAGAGTGGGTAATCACTGTAGTGGCAGAGGGGCTCAAATAATCCAGGGGCTCATCAAGGGGTAGTGGGATGCTTAGATCAGTTTTTTTGTTTTGTATGGGCTTCAGGAGTGTAGGGCCTGAGAAGATTCAGTAGCCATTCTCTGAGTAGAGTATTTGTAAGGATTCATTTGTTTTTATATTTGTGCATTGGTGTTAGGTTACAGTTCTAAAGATTGTTGGCTACCAATGAGTAAAAGGATGGATCCCCAGGATCCACTGAATCAATTTTACTGATTTTATTTATTACAAATAGTATTTGCTTGTTGATTTGTTGATGTATTACCTTCTGTAATCATCACCTTTTCTTTTAAAAATCAGTAATGATATCTCTTTTTAAATTTTTTTTGGTAAGGATGGCTTTAACGATTACTAAGATGATCAGTATAAACTTTGAGATAAACTTTGCCAACTATTGGTTGGTTCATCACAATGATAGGTGCTCTTACTACCCAAGAGGAAGGGATTGAGGCAGTTGGTCAGCTTTCAAATACAGCTAGGAAAGGTATTCTGGGGGAACTATGAATTACTTTCAAAGGTATAACCCTATACCTGTTTTTTATTTTTAGGGCCAGTTTAGGAGCTTGCGCACTATGACAGGTACAGTATATGTTTGTTGCCATATGTTTTCCAATGTTTTAATACTCATCTGGCTAATTATATCTTTCTCTTCTTTCTACAATTAATTTAAAAATATATACAGCATGGGGTTGATTTACTAAAGGCAAATAGACTATTCGATTTGTAAAGGGAATTTTCACTTTGCAAGCACATTTTCCTGTAGCTTACTGAATGAGGTGAAGCTCTGCTAACTTCCATCATCCAATCATATGCAAGCAAAATTACATTTTTTTTTTTTTTTTTACTTTTGTTGCATGTAATTGGGTATTCTTTGCAAAGCGAGTTTTGCCACATTCAATAAACTGAGGCAAAATTCCCTTGCATAATAAGCAGCCTACTTGCCTTTAGTAAATCAACCTATGTGTTCCTGTTAGTAAAATTATTCCAGAATCATTAAATATCAAAAGTGCTAGAAACTGTATTGATTCCTAGTAATTTACTTGTCCTCACCTTTTTATACTGATAAACAGGCAAAATTAAATATTTGGTAACATTCCTCCAACTGGCAGAATTAAAATACCAATATTGTGCTAGAGAAAAGGAAATTACCATCAAAGGGAATATGACCAGGAACTCCTGAACTGACTTCGCTGGAAGAAGCAGCAGGGTTACCCTGGGAAAATGTATTATGTAAGAGAGAAGGTCAGAGGAATTTCTCCTCCTGACATATTTAATTTAAGGTATTCATAGACTTTAGATGGTGTCTGAGCTGTAGAACACTCCAGAGCCAACACTAAGAAATGTCAACACTTTTTTAATGAACACAAATGACAATCAAAACAAATGGCAATCAAAGATCAAAAGATAATGAAATACATTTAATTGAATTTATAAGAAATGTCCTCAATAGCAGTTGTATACAGTACAGGAAAATTACAATCTCAAATATATAATGACCGATCACCCTAGTTACATACTGTATGCATAAAATGAATGCAAAATATAAGTTCTTGTACATTTTTTTTATTAATATGACAATTCAATGATATTAGGGTAGATAGTATTTCTTAACAATTTGATGGGCAATTCAAATTTATTTAAAATTATTGGGGCAACATGTAGTAAGCATACTGTTCATACTGTTTTTTTTAGTAGGACAAGGTCTTAACTGTAACATTCACCCTGCTTAGAAATGCATGTTCACTTTACATTCCACTGCCTGGTTGAGCTGTGAAATTATTACAATGCAGGTTCTGCACTTCTACGGTTAACTTTTTCTATATATATAAAAAAAAACAGTCTGCCCCCATCAGATCAAAGCAGCCCAGATTTAACTTGCTTTAAATACAGCTGTATCACCCAAATCTGATTAATTATCCTTTGGGGAAAAAAAATATTTTTCATGTACCTGAGGCAGTGGACCCTGAGTCCATGGTGTCAAAGAGGGCAACACTGTCCTCAACAATCTCATCAAACCCGTGTACAACTTGTGGGGTTTGGGAGTGGTGAAACATTTCCCTTAAAGCCAGCCCCATTTTCCCCTACTTCTTACCGCCAGCACACTGACCCTCCTCCTCATATTCCTTCTGTGCCCCTTTCAGCATCTGCCTCACAGGAATGGAGGCAGTAGACAAAGGATAATCAAGACCCTGTTATTGGACCGTCTACGCTAGATGAACTAAGTTCAAAAGGCCAGACAATGCATTATGGTTACAAAGACTTTGGTCTGGCAAATCTTCATTAATATGCTGGAACAGCAAATTGCAGACTCGATAGATCCGTCGCAAACCCTTGGTAGTGGCATATCGAAACCTCATCCCTAATTATCAAGAATAGATTCTGATATGTGCAAAGACTTTGGTCTGGCAAATCTTCATTAATATGCTGGAACAGCAAATTGCAGACTCGATAGATCCGTCGCAAACCCTTGGTAGTGGCATACCGAAACCTCATCCCTAATTAGCAAGAATAGATTCTGATATGTGCAATGCACTGGTTTTTATTTGTTTGTTTGTATAAAAAAAAGGAGGCTGTTAAACCCCTTGGTTCTAAAACTTGTTTTAGCACTGTGGAGAGCTCCTGCCGGCAAATTTGCCTGCAGGCTTCAAAGCTGTTTTCACAGTTACTGTACAGGGTGTATTCTACGCTGTTCATCAGCTGCTGCATTCACCATCTGCAAATTTAACCTATTGTAAATAGGATGAATGTGACTCTGGCATGCCAGGATAATGCAGCAGAAATTAGGGCGAATAGCAGTAAACAATTCACTTGGTGACTTTCCCAGTGAAACCTATTTAAAAAGACCCCACCTGAAAAAGTTAAAGCATATATAAAGCCTTGTTTTCTTATAGAAGTGTTGGGTAAAACCCAAAAAGGAGTGTAACAGCCATAAAGATACAGGCACACGTTAAAAGGTTAATTATTTAGAGGGAACTCTAATGGCTACAATAATATCGAAACCCCACTGTAAATTCCTAGGGCAATGTTGCATGACCCTGTTTTGCATAAGCCCCTACACCCTGATGACTTACAGATTTATTTCCAGAAAACAAACAGACACTTTCATTTTTTCATTTTTCTGTGGTTTCTACGGAGGATGCAGTAAAATAACCCTCAAATTACTATTTACTCAAACCTTCTTCCTTAGTGGCAAATTGGTGGATAACCAAAACCGCATACTGGGAATAGATTGTGACCTGCCAGTACAGAGTGTGGGAGGAAATTAACACTTAGTGTGAGCTTTGAAGATGTGGCCAGACGTCAACATCATGTTCATCATATGACGGAAATATTTTGTTTACTTTTTGTTACAGAAAGTAAAAAAAAGATTCTAGTGGTTATGTGATTCAGTCCACCAGTTTCCACCCATTACTTGCAGTTCAGTTTGGGTGAACTTGGCCTTTAATGTATAAATATGAGTCTTGAGTCAGTTTTCTAAAGCATGCATTCTTAGGTGATGTAGTAAGATGCAATCTGTACTCGTCTAAAAAAATACAAGTACCGTGTTCATGTCAGGCACCACTTGACCTTGGAATAAATAGAACCAAACAAAACCTGCAGCATTAAGGCAGACCAAGGTTGCAGGCAGTGTGGATTTAAATTCAACATATGCTGAAGCATGATCTGTACATTGTTGTGCATTAATTAGGTGTTTAAACATTTTTTAATATCATATATAAACAAAAATATTTTTACTTAGGATTCACCAATTGTTTTCTGTTAGTGGTCAGTGTATAGAGCAGAACTCCAATCTTTGTGATCAGCCCTGACCTGCTGCTCCCAACCCATGATAATGCTGCTCACAGGACAGGTAAGTTATAATCCTTCCCCGTGTGTTATAAGGAAATGCATTTTCAATACTGGAGATTTGCTATTAGGAACAAATGTAGCAGGAAAGATCAATTGCCTAATTTCTGTTCTGAAAACTTCCATAGTTTTGCACTGCAACACTGACAGGTCCCAAACACACACTGTTAGCTCATTAGTGCCCTCACCCAGGTAGAGGTATTGCACTATTATTAATGACTGTAGCCCCCCATCACCTTTTGTGAGGAGGCTACTGGACATTTATTGATTGCCAGGGCTGTAGTCAGCCTGTTTGGATTATAGTGGCATTTATCTGGTTAATGCCATGTGTCTGGCATTGACTGTACCTCCCTGGGTGGAGTGTGACCCTGCTGTATTGTGGGGCAGCCAATGAGGGACACTGCAAGTGTATGTACAGTACAGCAGCCAATCACTGGGTTTCTCTCAACTAGTGGTGCATGCTGGGAGAGGGTACACATACTAGAGGGAATTGCCATGTGCTCAGATCAGTTCAGTACCAGCCATGTATTAGAACAGGGCTGTGTGCTGTCCATTCTCCCTGAGGCCTGGGGGTGGGCAGAGGCTGGAGTGTGGGAAGTGTTTCCCTAAGCCTCAGTTATGGAGGAGGTCTGTGCTGTTACCAGAGGAGGAGAAGCAGGAAAGCCGATGTCTGCTGGAGGTGCCTGGAACATAGAGGACCTCTGGAGCATGGCTGCTGTCTCTCCTGCTGAGGATCTGTACTCATCCCCTGCTCATCTGCTTCTCCAAATATTACTCACTGTAACACAAAATGGATCTACACTGATATGCCAAAAAGGTCTGGTGAGTCTGAAGTCTATGTCCATTACACCCTGAATGTCTAAGACTCTCTCCCCTCTAATCCCAGTATGAAGATGTCTACTAAAAATTAATCAGCATTGCAATACTGGAGTGGACATCAGCTTTGTGGGCACTAGAAGAGGGTGGTTAAATGCTAATGGGGCAGCCGAAGAACAAATCCCCTAGACAGACTAGTGATGACTTGGTTATTCCAGCGGCTCCTTAGGGGTAGGGCGCTACATGACGATGTTCCTACCACACATTGTTACTACACATAATAAGGTATGTTCAAAAATATATATTTTTTTTGCAGTATATTTTGATTTTATTCAAAATAATAGGTTGTTTACAACAGAGTTATCACATAGATAGTAATACAGTTAGATGTGATATACAATAAAGTCTACAATCATAAACTATAACGCTACATAACGTTCTGCCAGGTAAGTATTCGTGAGATGAAGCGAGGCATACAGTGGTTTGCGACACAATTAAGGCATGTATGGTATTTGTCACTGCAGTCACATTATGCATTACTAGAACATCTAATCAGCAGATTAACATGTTAACAGGTTAACAGTTGAACAATGAAACATTTTGTGGTTGCCTGTAGGACTGAGACTGTAACAGACAATAAGTAGTCTGTGGCCAATGATATTAGTGGATTGGAAATGAGCAATAATAGTACGGAAAAGACTGGAGACTAAGAAGGAAAAGATCTATGGTAAGATGTGAAATGTAAGTGTTGCTTAAGACATGAGGAATAGGTCCCAACTATGGAGGTATGGAGCGAAGAATATAGATTAAGGAACGCTGGTCTAGTTTTCGAAATAGCATTCCACAGTGAAGCACTATCTCAGAACATCCAATTTGCCTAGAGAGCCTTCTGAGGATGCTAGAAGGTACCATCGTGAGTTTTGAAAAGCTAGCATAATATCTTTCAATTGGTCAGTACTACATTCAGATGTCAAAACATTTCCAGTGTTGGATAAGTTGTGTTTGGTATCTAGTTTGTGGATTAGCATAATTTGGTGAAGTGTGTTTTTGATGTCCTTCAGTGTAGAGATTTGAGGATTAAGCCAGTTATGTAAGATGTGCTTTTTAGTAGCCAAAAGGCAGTAGTGATCCCATTGGGTTAAAGCTTCTACCCTGCCAGGCGCAGAAGCAACCGGGGAGTGGAATAGGCAGATTGCTGGGGAGCATTCTCTAGATTTGTCCGAGAGTGAATTCATAAAGTCAAATGTCAATCGCCAAAAGGGTTGAAGGTCCTGGCATTGCCAAAGAAGGTGTGTCAAATTAGGGCGGGGCGTGTGACATTTGGGACAGTCAGTTATCCATGTGGCGTTGGGCGAGGTGGGAGTAAAATTCAGTGCATAATAGGCCCTATGGATAAGTTTAAGTTGCATTTCCCTCCATTTTTCATTAGTCATGATCATTAAACCCTACCATCCCCTGAGCAGGAGCTGGTATGTGTCCTCAGGTGTGAGTTGCAGTAATGGAGCCCATTTGTTAGCAAACCCGGGAATCGAAGGTAATGAGTCCCTGTGGGTTGTGGCAAGGGTGCAATACAGCTGTGAGAGAGATACTCTAGTGGAGGGAGTATTAAACAGTTGGAGGAAGGATGTTGATGAGCCCTTGTCCTTTGCAGTGGGAGGTGGGAGATGGGATCTTATAAAGTGGGACACCTGAGCATATTGCAGAAAATGGTTATGGGGTATATGATAAACCTGCGATAGCTCCGTGAAAGAGAAGCAATTCCCCTGGGGGTTTAGCAAATTTTGTAGTGTGTGTATACCTTTCTTACGCCATTGGCGGAAAACTCGGGAAGTAGAGCCCACCGGAAAGAGAGGGGTACAAGTTATGGGTAAACGTGGTGAGACGGTGCCCTGAAGACCATATAGTTTCCTCACCTCCCGCCACGTGATAATACTGTAACGTAGTAGTATGTTTTGTTTGATGTGGCATGGTAGAGCATGCAGGGGGGTATGGACAACTCCTGAGAGTGTCCATGGGCAGACCAAATGTTGTTCAATTTCTGTGTTAGTGTAGTGACTGGAGTCATGCATGCCAGATTGTACAGGCGTATATTTGGCACATTGGCCCCCATGTGAGATCTCGCGATTTCCCCAACGCTGTAAGAGGTAGGTTCTGCCAAGTGTTAAGTTCCTGTACAATACGCTTTATAATGGGGGAGTAATTTAGGTTATACATTTCCAATGTCGTTTTGGGTATGTATATTCCTAAATAGCGGATAGATTGGGATTGAATACGAATGGGGTAGCTAGATAACCATGGTGGGTCTCGTATGTGTTGGGTGCGGGAAATGTATAGCAATTCGCTTTTATCAATATTGATTCGGAGGCCCGATAAGGTGCCAAAGTGTTTTATATGATCAAAGATAAGTGGTATTTTGGTGTCAGGCTCAGAAAGGAAGAGAAGTATGTCATCCGCAAAGAGCATCGATTGGATATGGTGTGTACCTATTTTAATGCCAGTGAATAGCTTGGTAGATGACAAGTAGCTTGTTAAGGGTTCTATGGCCAAATTGAAAAGAAGAGAGGATAGGGGGCATCCTTGGCGTGTGCCTCTATAAAGTTGAAAGGGGGCGGATAGAAATGTTGATGTGAATATCTGTGCTTTTGGGAATGTGTATAGAGTAGAGATGAATTCAAAAAACATTCCATTCAAACCCATATGTTGCATTACTTTCCTGAGACATGACCAGTTAACACTGTCGAAGGCCTTCTCAGTGTCCAATGCCAAAAGGGCAAGTGTACGCTGAGAAGGTCCAGAGAGTCGGGCATGTTCCATAGCAGCTATAGTTTTACGAATATTGACAACAGCAGACCTACCCGCAACAAAACCAGATTGAGTAGGTGATATAATTTTAGACAAAATGGTCGCTAGTCTGTTAGCCATAATTTTCGATAAATATTTAGCATCTTGATTCAAGAGCGATATAGGGCGGTAGGATCCTGGCATCCTGGCATAAGGAGATCTTTGTTTGATTTCGGCAATAGCCTGATATATGCATTGTCAAATGTGGGGGGTGGTAAAGGTGGTTATGCAGAATGTGATTGTACAGAGTAAGAAGCGTAGGCAAGATATCATCACTAAGTCATTTGTAAAATTCAGATGAGAGTCTGTCAGGACCTGGAGCTTTAGCTCGGGTGGAAGACCTAATCAGCGGTTGTAGTTCTGGAAGGGTCACGTCTGCGTTTAAGAGAAGAAGATCTTCCTCTGTCAGCGAGGGCAAATCTACAGATTGCAAGTAAGACGCACCACCAACTGGATCATCCGGTTTGGGTCCATATAAGGTTTGGTAATATGAGGAAAATAAGCCGGAAATGGTTTGGGGGTTGGTGTGGACGTTGCCCTCACTATCAGTAAGTTTTGTGATATGTGAAGATGTGGTCGGATCCCGAGCAAGATTGGCTAGGAGCTTTCCAGGCTTATTTCCAAATTTGAACAGCTCCACATCCCTACTGGACTTAATAAGTAATTCATACTGACGGATCCAGTGATCACATGTCTGTTTGGCCAATAGCCATGCAGATCTGTTATCAGGAGATGGGTCAGTCTTAAAAGCAGAGTACGTCCGCCTGGCTAGTTGACAATTGGACTTGTATTGGTTCATAGTCAATTTTTTACGGGAGGACGAGTATGCCAGGATCCTACCGCGCAAAACAGCTTTAGCCGCCTCCCAATATAAGCTTGGATTATCTACATGTTCAGAATTACAAGAAACGCATTCCAGCCACCATAGTCTCAGGTTATCTTGGAAAGTATTGTCATGCAGCAAGTATGAGGGGAACCTCCACGTCGAGGGCATGGTAGGGATGTCTAGATTGGTTAGTGCCATCGAGACCGGGGAGTGATCAGATATGACCATATCTTCAATGGTTATGGAGGAGATTTTCTCAAGCAGTTTAGGTGAGAGGAGAAAAAGATCTATGCGAGAGAAGACATTGTGGGCATGTGAGAAATGAGTGAAATCACGATCAAGCGGGTGCAGGTGACGCCATGCATCTTCCAGATTGCTATTGTGGATGCATTCTGCAAGTCGAACATCTCTAGGGTTGGGTGCTGAACGTGTGGCAGGTGCAGCTACAGTGCGATCTTCAAAGGTTGAAGGGACTGCATTGAAGTCCCCCCCATCACTGTATAGTGGGAAGTAGTGGGTTGCTGTAGTAGGGTCTGTAAGGATATTAGGAATCGATGATTGTCGGTGTTGGGCCCATATATATTCCATATGTCCATGATGCTGGTACCGATTTGGAGTGTGGTACAGGACCAGCGACCGTCATTCTGATCCGCTCTGTGATGTAGGATGGTGCAGGGTAGAGATCTGCTCATCAGTACCAAGGTTCCAGCTAAATGGCCGTCCGCAGGTGCTCCTAGGACTGTCCCGACCCAGTACCTCCGCATGCGGAAGAAGTCACTTGATGATAGGTGCGTCTCCTGTAGAAGTGCTACACCGGTTTTAAGTTTTTTAAGATGTCTCAGCACTCTGTTACGCTTGTTAGGGGACCTAAGCCTCTTGACATTCCAGGACACCAGCTTTAGGGAGGGTCCCATAGAAAGTGATGAATGATGATAAAGGACAGTGAATTCATGTCTTGTGGCGAGGAGGTGGTGCACACCGTAGTCCCAGAGCTACGGTACCACCTGAGGTGTTCCATCTTTTCCAATAGTAATAGGTGGGGTGTCATATAGGGTCTGTTCCATTCCAGTGGTGCAGGAGAACCCCATGATTATTCTCCTAGTGGCATGTTGTTAGCAAATAAGGCACAGTCAGTGTAAGAGAAAGGCAACCACAAATAAAAGAAAAACAAAAAAATTAAGTGAACATTAAATCCTAAAGTCATCTTGAGTATGCGACTCCCTTTCTTCCCTGAGGTGGGTGTAACGAACAAGTATGGGAGCCATCCCAAAGAGCACCAACTCTTCTTGTCAGCGCAGCCAGGATGCATTTTCCACACAGTAGAGATGGATTGTGCTCTTTTGAGTTATAAACTGTAAATTTGTAGTTGTGGAGCTCTGAACTTTGAACATTACTGGTTATGTACCAGAGGGACTACTGCTCCCAGTAGAGATAGTGACGTCAAACAATGAAGAATGCCAGTGATAAGGCTCAAGACTTCATAGGACCCGAGCCTGGTAATGGGGAATCAGGCCTTTTTCTTGCAAGGCGGGCTTTTGGAGGGGGATGCTGCCGAACGTGCGGTGGTATCAGCCAGGGATCTAGCAAACTGCATGGCTTCCTCCGCAGAGGTGAAAGAGCAAGCCTCTCCATGGGGAGTCGTTATGCGCAGAATGGCCGGGTACACCAGTGAAAATTTAAGGCGCCTGTCGACCAGCATACGGCATGTCTCCACAAAGGCCTTCCTCTGTTTGGTGACCTGGGCCGCATTATCCGCGAAGACAAGTAGTTTGAAACCACCCGCCAGCAGATTCTGTTGGGCTCGGTAGTGTTGTAAGATCTAATTTCTGTCTGCAAAGTCCAAGTACCGCACTATTACCGGTCTTGCCTGCTGATTAGATCTGAGCGGGCCCAGCCGGTGCGCCAGTTTCACTCTACAGGGCGACGTGAGGACTAACGCTTTTGGGATGACATGGGAGCAGAAGTGCGGGAGATCAGCAGGCGGGACAGATTCAGGTAGGCCAATAATGCGTAGGTTATTCCTGCGGATACGATTTTCTAAGTCAACTATTTTGTCTAGCAGGTAATGTATTTGTTCCTCATGTGTATGCATGCGGTCTTCCATAGCGCTGATTCTAGATTCTGCGGCCGTTATACGGTGTTCCTGTGTCTCTATGGCAATGGTCAGGCGACTCATGTGCTGTTGCATAGAGTCTGCTATAATGGCAGCCAAATCCGTTTTTAAGTGAGCGGCCACTGCCGCTGCTAGCTGTTTACAGTTCAGAATAGCGTCCGGGGTAATTATTGGTGACTCACCCATAGGCTCTGCTGGGGGAGGTTGAGAGAGCTCTTCCCGATGGGCCATCTTGGATGGATCCTGCGGCAGCACAGATGCAAGTATTAGCGTGCGTCTGGGAGTCGTAGTGCGGGAGAGGAACTTGTCCATCACTTGGTCCAGATCCCCGGTGATCGATGTGGCCGAAATACTGTGGGGGCGGCTTTGTTCAGAGTTCCGATGTGGTTGGTACGGAGCAAGTACGCACACCACTACACCATCGGGCGCCGGAACCAGAAGTCTGTTCAAAAATATTACAACTATTCAAGAAATTCCTGGTAACACCCCCTAGCCTTAACCTTTATCCCTACCTATATTTATTTCAATATTATCATATATCTCAAAAGAACCCTCTGTTGGGATCCAGTCCTTATTATTTTGCCCAAACCTGACTTTGAGATAGGGAAATACATTAGTATGACATTGCTATAGCCTTTATGTGTTTCCCAGACCAGTGGTTGCAGAATAGCATAAGCTGTTTTTTTGTTGTTGTTTATTTTGCATCTTGAAATTGCTCTTTAAACACAATTAATTGATTCTTTTTGTTTTCATTTAGAAATTACGTTAGATGCCCTCTTTGAAGTTTTTCTAGGCTTCATAAAAAATGTATTTGACAGTGTTTGACATGTCTGGGAAACATTAGCCCAGGACAGCAGTAGATTTTGCTTTTTCTGTACTCTGATTTGTGCAAGCTGAAAAAATGGACAAAGTAATCAAAAAAGCAAAGACACAGCAAAGCGGACAGTGGTCGTACCATGGGAGCCTAGTCAACTCTATCTACTTCTAAGCATAGAAAAGTGTCTTGGCAATTCCAAAGAATATGTTATCTTAGAATTTCGGAAGAATTACTTCTTTATTGGAAGGGGAGCTTAGGAAAGAAAAAAAATCTGGTAATTTCAAATACATTTCAGCTGCTTATTTATCGTAAAAAGGTGTTGTTTATAGAAGGTGTTGTTCCAAAATGTTCTTCTTGCACAGAAAGTATTATACTTACCTTACGCTTGGATTCTTTTACACAAAGCTTCTAACCACAGCAATAATTGTCTTCTTGACTTTAGCGCAGTAGGTCAACTGCTTAAACAAAACAAAATCTTCAGACCCTTCAGACTTGTATCCATTCAGTTAATTGTCTGGTTTAACCTACTAAGCCTCTGATCAGCTCTTGACCCACCATGCCAGTAAGGTGCTGGGTTAAAGCTGAACTGACTCAATGAAACATATCACCTGCATAGATAACTGAGCAGCATACAGTAAATCTAATGAATAGTGTTGTTGTATGTGCCTAGAATTAACAGTATCATTGTGCAACGTAATAACGCTCCTTATTTCGGAAAAACTACAACAACATGGCTGCTTTTCATATGTATTTATCTAGCACACAGCAAGCCCAAACTCTCTGAAAGAACCATTCTAATTTTACACAATTTGAATAATTCCTGGATTAATAGGCCCCTAACAGACTTTCATTTGTTTATATTTTTCACCGTAGGTATATATTCATTAACTGAAGCAGTTTAATGATCTATGAGAGTGTTGTAGTAGAGCTGCTGTTCCTTCAAACTGAGAAAAAATATTATATAGATACTCTAAGGCCTCTATATAGTATGTCATCCAGTTTGTCAGGAAACATCTTGGAGTCCTTTGGAAAGCTAAGCACCGTGATGTCCGGACTGTACTGCATAGTTTGGTGCCCCTGTGACACATAAAAGCATCAGAAAATGGAGCTCACCAAAAGTTATGCTGGTATTGGAGCCTGATAATTGATGTTCTGAAACAACCGATATGTAATTCTCATAGGGACCTAGAAAGTCAAGTATCCCCTTATTAAATATAGGCTGTTTTTTTCTTTTATGTAGGCAGTGCCAAGATCATTTCTGCCTCTTTGATATATTTTTGAAAATCCTTCTGAATATGCTAGGTGACCGGCTGGTATAATTTCATTCACTAACCTGGAACAAGCATCCAGATAAGAAAAGTCACAAATTCTTATCTGCATACATGTTCCAAGTCAATGACTTATTGAGGGTTATTCACAAAAGGGTGAAGGGTTTGGAGAAGACAGGAGAAGTGAACAGTCTAGGCCAAAATAGCAGATTTGGAAAAAGTCTCTAATTCAGATCACTTTCCAGATCAGCTATTTTGGCCTAGATTTCTCACTTCTCCAACCTCTTTTCCCTTTTGTGAATAACCCTGATTGTATTAAAATAAGAGTTGAGATTTTGTTGGGTCTTTGGTGAACCTATGTTTGACTATGCAAAGGATTTGTTAATAAACAAGGCTGCTAAATTGTTTTGTAACACCAGATGGCAACATGTAGCTCTTCATAATGCTGCTATTGTTTTATTATCTAAAAATATTTAAACAGTTGATTTGAGTGAAAGGAGAGCTTTATTTTAAAAATAGATTTTAACTGAATACTGAGTATATTTGTTTTTTGTTTGTTTATTGATTGTAATACCGATTTAATAATTCAGAGGTTATCCATAAATAAGGTTAGGCAAATATGCCTGGTTTCCATTTGTCAAGGGTTTGGCAAATCTTATTAGAAATTCAGTGAACCCAAACTCAGAGGCACATTCCAATGAAGTCTATGGGAAGTGGGGTCTTGTTAAATTCTGGCAATGTTTAGGGCTAATTGGAAAACTACTGTCAAAAAAGAGTGTGGGGAGCTGGGAACTGCCATGCGGGACATGTGCTAATTAAAAAAAAGCATTGTAAAAAACACCTTAGAGCAGGGAGCAGTTCTTCTCATTGGGCAGCATTGAAATTACACATTTTTTTTAAAATAACATGCTTGGGGGATGCCTTAAAGCTGTGGATGGTGCTACAGAACAATTTTAATGGGCAGTCTCAATGACAGCGTACACTGGCAGCAAAAATCTGCTTTGAAATTGAATTTTTACTTTTACAAATAGATTGGTTTATACAGTATACAGCTGCAGCAACCCAATCTGATTAATTTTAGTTTGAAAACATAGATTTTTTTTCAGGTTGTTTTAGCATACAGACATGCTTTTCCATCAAACTGTAATAGACCTGCTTTGACTGGAAGACTGCCAGTAGTTCTCTGTGGCTGTCCCTGGCTGTCCCAATCTCTCATTAGGTATTAAAAGACTGCAGATGATGCAGCAGTGTGTAACTGGTCAGTATCAGGACAGTTTTAATTCAACATAATAGGCCAAAATGTACTAAAGCCAAAGTGTACAGGCAAATGTTTTACTACAAGAAACAATAGACTACAGTTGATACACCAGTGTAAAATTGGGCAGCTGGACATTTTTAAAGAGGGAGAATTGGCTGAAATGTATTAGAGATGATGAATACTGCCAGGTGGTTTACTACAAGACTTACAATACAGCAGAGCATACAGCAGTGTAAACTGGCCAGAAGAAAGATAATAGGCCAAAATGTACTAGAGAGAAAAAGCATAGGCAGGGGTTTACTACAAGAATTAACGTTACCCTGCAGAGGGAACAGCAGTGCCAAATTGGTCAGCAGCAGGATGGTTTTAATGAGGAATAATAGGGATAAGTGGCTGATACCTAACTTTTATATTGTCTATGAGGATAGGGGGTGCGGTGAATGTAAGTATTATAATGTGAGATGGTTTAGGTGCATACTGTTCTTGCACTTAGTTTTTTTTCAAGCAATGCAGCAGATTGCTGCAATCAAAGGACCGCTCCAAGAACAGATGGTCAGTAACAAGTAAATGCTCCACTTTGATAACCTCCAAAACACAAAATACACCCCTCCCCAAAACAAAGTCCCATTGTTTTAAAGGAAGCCCTGTAGCAATAAAAAAAGTTTGCTAGAGCAAGAGATAATCACACTCCTTGGAAACCTGTGTGATGCGTAGGCTCATATACTTTTGAATGAGACTAAACAGGTTGATGATTTTTATTATGATCATATCATTTTATGAGAGATTTGTACAATAAAATGTTTTTTTTCCATATAAATGGTGGTGCCTAAAAAGTCTTCTGGTTGTTATTGTCTTGTATCTTATATCCTTGAATTTATTTTTTTTGCATTGATTTACAACATTAATATATATACAACATTCAAATAAAGAAAAATATTTACTGTTACTGTCTCACTATATATAACAACCAAACCTAAAAGTGATGCACCGCTGGACTTATTTAAAATAATACAAAGTTTATTACAAATGTTCATATAAAGGAGAATCTGGGTAGCTGTGATCATAACAAGATTTAATTTAACCATTCTGTGACCAGATGTCATTGATGACTAGATGCCCATGCTAAACTTAGCAGTGTCAGCATATGTTGGTTACCTTAACAATAACTCTTATGCATAGCTAACTAATTGTTGCACATATTGTTAAGGGCATATAAGATTTTAATTTGGTACACTGTTTCAATAAAAAAATTAGGCTGACAAATGTGCACAAAGTCACATAGATTGCATCCTTGATAGGCAAACATAATTCTAGGAAAACCAGTTTCCCGGGAAGAAGAAATATTGTCAACAAAAGATAAGACAGAAATAGGAGTGTTTCATTTTGATTTTATATGAAGACATAAATACATTGTGACATTTATTCTCATGAGCAATACTTTAAAAGGATTCAAATAAAACCTTTGGCTTACTTCTAATGTTAAAAAAAAGCCATATGCAATAAGAAAGGGCCATTTAAAATGCACAAAACTGGAGGAATGCTTTCATCATTTGGTGAAAGTTACAAAGAATGAAGCAAAAGCATGTAGAAAATCAGGTTGACAAAATTAAAACTGAACTACAGGTTACAAAAAAGAGTAATACAAATCCAAAAAATATATCTATATTCATAGTAAAATCACTGGGTCCCAGCTTGCAGGATCTCAAAAAAATTTGGTCATTACGGACAAAGAGAAAGCAAACCAATTAAATATCTTCTTCAGGCATGATTTTTATGTATTTCCATATGTTTTTAAATAATGAATTATTTGTTGGTACCATAATTGTACCTGACAGTTACAGTATTAAACAAACGCATACAGACATCTTCAGGATGGCATTCAGAGATCAGTGACTAATAAAGACAAAGCTTTGGTGTTTACCAGTATCTGATGCCATAATAACCTCCCCTCTTATTTTACTTGGTCCACGTAGTCATTCCGTTGGAAAAAAGGAAACTGTACTGAAAATCTCAAGTTTGCCTTTTTGACCATTTCCTCTGACAGCACTAGTTACTTGGCTTACATGATAATCCAATGTTCTCACTGCACTCTTTTTAATCAGCATCTTTACTGGGAAATATCTTAGAGTTTTATTTTAAAAGAAACAATTGCATTTAGATAAAATATTGTATTATGTGTGATTAGGAAACAAGTCATGGGAAAAATATGGAGGTTGCAATTGCTGACCTCCTACTTAAAATGCTATTTGTCTGGCTTTGTTGAGTTGTAGGTCTCTGAGCTAGAACATGACTCCTGATATAGGCATACTTGTTGTGAGCCAGTGACTTAAAGTGACACTAAACTCAGGAGTTAAATCTTAAAAATACATTCACTTACCTTAGCTATTAACAACAAATGTATCTAATTTGTGCATCACTCAGCTGTATATCCTCAAAACATCTCTGAATTGGTGCTGACACTGTCCTTCCTTCTGGCTCCAACCACTCCAAGCTTCCTCCCGTGATGGACTACATTCTCAATACAGAATTGTAAACTAAATGTGAGATTGTAGTCCATCACGAGAGCAAGCTTGGAGTGGTGGCTACTTTACAACACACACAAGCACTATGGGGAGCAAAAGCCACTCCCCAGAAGGACACAGCACACATTTTGAGATGATTCACAAATAAGGTCCAGTATTGTTAATATTTGTCGTACTTGAATGCATTTTTAAGATTTAACTCCTGAGTTTAGTGTCACTTTAAAGAAAATGTGTAATTAAAAAAATAAAAACTAGAGATGCTACTAGACATATCTGTAGCATCATTTACTACCCCACTTTTACAGCGAAATGCTGTGACATTTTCACAGACAAATGCTTTGGCACTTCCTGATAGTGACAAAGCATGCCCACTCCTTGCTACCACCTGCACGTTCCTATTGACCAGCAAGGCAGCCTATACTATTGCGAAACCAAAAGGAATGTGTGTGGAGCCGAAGGTATTGACAGCCACTGACATTACCTAGAAGTGTCAGAGTTTTGCTTCTTCGCAATGCCTGGCGTTTGGCCATAAAAACAGGGTATTAGATGCTGCAGCAGGTATGTGCACCTCTAGGTGCCTACACTTTATACTTGTAGCAATAGTTTTTTTTTATAACAGAGTCTCACTAAAAAGCACGGAAACCAGCTGATAAGTATGATAATCACACAGCCAGCTTTTTCAGGAGGAGTTAAGCAATGCAAGCCCATGTATTTATTTAACAGATTTCCTGTAAGAGTTTAGTTTTTTCACACCTCCAGGTAAAAAGTCAAATGCATTAATTATTAATATAGGAAAGGAGCCAACTAGTTATCTCACCTGTTATTCTGTTACAAGAGCTAAAAATTGCTTGTGCGTTTTGAGGGCTGTAGTTGAGAAATTGCTGTAAATCAGTTCTGTTAATGAAGTGAAAGTGAACTAGAGGAACATTTGTTTTCTTGCTTATATATAATTTCTAGAATTCCACTTAAATCATATAAATCTCCTTTTATTTCTGAAAAGTCTTAAAGAAGTAGCATTCTTAGGGCTATCTGACAGCTAACTTGGCCTCCATTAGTTGTCAGTATTTTAGGTGTGACAGCCAATCCAGAGCCTTACCCCTCTAAAATGTTTTGCTATCAAAAGAGCCATTTCTTAAAGAGAGTCTCACAGGTTATCACTTCTTAAAGTAAATCTGTGCCCAAGCTATAGACATTTAAGTATTTAGGGCACAGATGGAGACATTTCCACTAATTTCTGTGACTTAATTGTGTTTCATCATTTTTGCTGCATATGACCACCAATGCAATTGAAACAGCAAACAGAAATGACACTAGCAGTCAATAGAGAAGTGAAGTAGATATAAGAGCAGGAGTAGTATGGAGTGACTGAGAGCTGATAGAAAAATGAGCAGGTCAAGTGATTGGTGACCAGGGATTTAGGATGACTGAGCAGGATGGGTTTGCGAGGTTTGTTGGGTGATTGAGAAAGATGAGCTTACAAGGTTTAGAAGATGGCTGGAGGTGATGAATGACTGAGGTGTGGATAAAGATAGGTGAGGATAACAATGAAGTTAGGAGTAGGAGTTATGAACCACAATGGCTGATATGGTCCAGAATCAGTTAGACAAAATTAGGGTGAACAAAGCACCTGGACCGAATGGCTTACACCCACGTGTCCTCAAAGAATTGAGCTGTATAATTTCAAAGCCATTGGGGTTGATTTACTAACCTTATAAACACACCACGAACATGTATACACCTCTGTAGTGTGTTCCCTCCCAGCATGATATATGGGTGGAATCTAAACACCTTTGTAGTGTGTACACACCCAGCAGGTGTGTTGTGCAAAGTCCTGCATGAATTGCAAGGTGATGTTGTGTAAATTAGCTCTATGTTGTGTTGCTTGCGTTGATGAATGCAGGAATGTATATGCATGAGCTAACCATTTTTGTCTAAACTGTGAAGCAGCATTATATATGCATCATGTGCATGATTTTTCCATATATGGCATTAGTGGAAATATGCTTTTAGAGACTTTTTGGTTGATAAATACGTTTTGCTGTGTGAAAATCACACGCACCTGGTGCGTGCGTGTGTTTAGGTTAGTAAATCACCCCCATAGTATCTAATTTTTAGGGACTCTCTAATGACTGGCTTGGTACCGATGGATTGGCGCAAGGCCAATGTGGTGCCTATATTTAAAAAGGGATTAAAGTCTTTACCAAGTAGTTACAGCCCTGTAGGTTTAACTTCAATATTTGGGAAGATACTTGAAAGTTTGATCAAGGATCACATGCACTTGCTTTTGCTTAAAAATAATATTATAAGCGATAGTCAGCACGGATTTACAAAGACAGAAGTTGTCAAACAAACCTACTTTCTTTTTATGATGAAGTGATAAATAATTTGGACAGAGGAATGGCTGTGGATATAGTATACTTGGACTTTGCAAAAGCGTTTGACACAGTTCCCCACAGGCGGCTAATGTATAAGTTAAGGTCAGTAGGTATAGAGCATTCCATCTGTAATTGGATAGAAAACTGGCTTAAAGACCGTATTCAGAGAGTGGTGATCAATGATTCATACTCTGAATAGTCTGAGGTTGTTAGTGGTTTCCCCCAAGGTTCAGTGTTGGGCCCCTTACTGTTTAATCTATTTATAAAGGACAGAGAATTGGGGATAAAATTATATTTCTGTGTTTGCAGATGACACCGAGTTACTGTATGTAGTGGAATACAGTCCTTACAGGATGTTTCAAACTCACAAGCAGATCTTAATTATTGGGCATCTATTTGGCAAATGAGGTTTAATGTTGATAAATGCAAAGTTATCCACCTAGGGACTAAAAACATGCATGCTTTATACACTCTAGGGGGAGTATGTTTGGGGGAGTTAATGATGGAGAAAGAGATGGGTGTTCTGGTAGACCATAGACTGAATAATAGCATGCACTGTCAAGCCGCAGTTTCTAAAGCAAACAAAATACTTTCTTGTATTATACGGGGTCTAGACTCCAGAGATAGAGACATAATCCTGACCCTGTACAAAGCATTAGTAAGACCTCATCTGGAATATGCAGTTCAGTTTGCAGTTCACAAAAAGGATGTTGTGGAACTGGAGAAAGTCAGCGGAGGACAACTAAACTTGTAAGAGGCATGGAGGAGCTCAGCTATGAGGAAAGATTAACTGACCTGAATTTGTTCTCTCTGAAAAAAGAGGCGATTAAGGGGGGACATGAGTACAATGTATAAATACATAAATGGTCCATATAAAGAGCTTGGTGCCAAATTATTCACCTTAAGGTCACTGCAAAGGACAAGGAAGCACTCTTTGCGTCTGGAGGAAAAGAGGTTTAACCTTTGCATACGGAAAGGATTCTTCACAGTTAGAGCTGTGAAAATGTGAAATTGACTCCACCGGAGCTAGTTCTAGCTAGTTCAGTTAACTGTTTAAAAAAATCAAAATCTGGATGTATTCCTAAATGCACAGAATATACTGGATATTGAGTTCTTATAAGATATTAAGCACCGGAGATTGTTGATCCAGAGAATTTCTGATTGCCTTATGGGATCAGAGAGGAATTCTTTCCACTGTTGGAGCAAATTGAACCATGCTGTATACAGGTATTTTTGCCTTCCTTTGGATCAACAGTGGGTAATTGTGGACATAGCGCTCTGTTTTAGGTTTTTCTTCTTTTTTTTTCTTCATCTCTATAGGTTGAACTCGATGAACATGAGTCTTTTTTCAACCTAACTATGTAAAAACATGTAATGAGGTTAACTAAGAGGGGAAATGGCTAAGGTATGGTAAAGTAGTAACAGGGTTTGTCAGAAGTTGTGACACAGCTGGAGAGAAGGAGTAAAAAGCATGCTGAACTATGTCCTACAATAGATATTGCATTCCTGCCCCTTTCTATGATTATGGCTTTTATGTACCAGCATTTGAAGAAACCAGCATTTTGCTTGTTCTGCTGTCCACCATTTTGTAAGCATATTGCTCACAAGATGTGCAACTGCAGTCAGGGGAAGCCAACCGAAAACTTCTGTAGTGGAAGGTCTGTATAGTTATTGTACCAGTTATTGTCAATATGTTGATTTATTATAAAAGGAAGGCAAAGGAAAGGGGTTAATTAAAGTAGCAAACAGTTTCTTCTGCCTCTGAAGAACTTTGGTATCTGTGTTTGAGTTACAGTATCTGTCTTTGCTCCTGCTCTAGTCACTAGGAAAAGGTCCCACTATCCCTGTTGGATGTTTTAGTTAATTTATTCTCAATTGTGAAGAATGCAACAAAAGGTCTGGGATGGAACACCCCAAGGAGGGCAGTACTGCCAAAAACTCCAAAGTGTGTTGGACCAGATCTGAGAATTATGACAGGATGATTTTGCCACCTGAGTCTACAAATGATAAATGAAGTCAGCAGGTAACAGCCCAACAAACTGGTAACTGAAATAATACTTTTGTGTGGATTTAACCTTTACATTATTTTGGGCTGTATTTAATTTTCTTTTCATCTTGTATTTCAGTATGCGCAGTGCTTCTTGAAAATGTTCAGCCTTTTATAAAAAGCTTTATGATGCAATCCATTCACCATTATAGCAGTTCTTGTGTGATTTAATGTTCTGCTTTACTACTTTATACTTTTTTTGTAAATCATTTGACTAACTAGATGGGAACAGTCAGAATGATTACACACTTAAATTTATCGCAGCAGTCCAAATCATTTCCTTGCCAAAAGCTTGCTGGAGGTACTAAATTTAGAATTTTTACCAATTTTAAACTGGCAAACGTGTCAATATGTAATTTGAAAGTTATTATGATTTTATGAATGTGCTGCTAATGTAACATCAAATTTCCTTTTTTAACTTAACTGGAACTGATCGATCCCCATAACAGAAGTTTGAAAATGTATTTTTTAAAAGGAAACAAACACCAGAATCCGCTGTGTTTTGAGGCAGTAGTTTTGCCACTCCAATGTTTAGCCATACCTTACTAGCCTTTTGGCTCCACTCAGCTCACCTTTTGGCCCCATGATCTGCATGTACTGGGCATCACCTATGCTACTAAGTGCACAAAAAGTAAAGCAAAAGGCACTGTGATTTCCTAAGGCTCTCTTACACTCTAACATTTCCTTACTTCCAGAGGTCAGAATCCAATATGGCTACTATCTTTGATGTTTGAAATACATTTTGAACCTTGCCTAATTCAACACAAAAATAATGCAAAACCTTCAGGCATCTAAAAAGGAATGTAATATGGCACAAGGGACTGGATTCAATAAAAAAGGCATTTTTTTTGTAAAATAGTGATACAGAAACTGGTTTAGACACAAGTTTAATAAGAAGTAAAGACTTTACAGTGCCTTTTGAGCCCTGATTGGCTAAAGCCTTGCACCTGACCACAGGTCAGGTGCAAGATTTTGCCCAATCATGGCACAGTACTCTGTAAGAGCCATGATTGGGCAGTCATGATGACTTTTCCCAATTATGGCTCACCTATCATATCCCGTACAATTGTAAACAGTTGGGCAGAGCTAGCTGTCACCGGTAGCTCTGCCCAATTGTTTATATTTTGCCAGCACCTGTCAAAATGCCATTTTGTGGCAGGAGTTTGCCGTGAGAGGACCAGTCGGCGGACGTCAGATTTTTAAAAATGATAATTTCTATTTATTTTTTTCTTGTTTTATTTTTTATTTAATCCAGTCGTCGTCATCATTGTGGACACCGCTGGACGTTGTAATTGACACTGGATTACGTCGGTGGATCAATTTTTTTTTTTTAAATAAAAGACATAAAAAACTTGTCTTTTGTTTTTTTTCCAATTAAAGGAATTTCTTTAAAGTCTGGCATCTTTTTTAAACATTTAATTTAACCCTTTAGTGAATAAGTAGGGGTACAAGTACCCCTTAATCACTCACAAGGGGGGGGGGCACATCTGGGTGTCCTATTATTAAGGGGGTACCCTGATGTGAATACGCCCCCTGCCAACACCCCCACAACCAACACCCCAGGACTTGTGGGGAAGAGGCCCTTGTCCCCAACGGCACAGGGACAAGGTGCTTTTCCAGGGGCGACCCTGGAAAAGCACCTTCCCAGTGCCGAGAGCATGTGGCCTGGTAATGCAGGCCTGTGCTCGGATCAAGGGTCTGGTATGGAATTTAGAGGGGACCCCACGTTTTTTCCCCCATTTTTGTGGGTGGGTTTTCTCCTTGAAATTCCTACCAGACCCTGAGGGTCTGCTGGGACTTTTGGGGTGAACCCCACACACTTTTGTTTTTTTTACATGGGGTCCCTCCTAAAATTTCTGGAGAACCCCACACTTTTTTTTCTTTTCTTTTTTTTAAATGGGTTCCCTCCTAACATTCCTACAAGACCTAAAGGGTCTGGTATTATTTGGGAGGGGGAACCACAAGCTTTTTTGTATGTAATTTTTTTCTTTATAAATATAATTTTTGCTGCAGCAGGTTCTATACATTGTACAGATGCGCCACTTTAAAGGCAGTTTAAGCGGACTCCCCAGGCATGATATTTAGAGGAATTTTTCATTTTTATTGCTTCACTTTAAGTGAAGTTAAAATCACTGCTCCTTTAAAAACTGTATTTTTTAAAAGTTTTTTTTTCCATTGATGCATGTCCCCCAGGGCAGTACCTGGATCCCCACACACTTTTTATAGCCAATAACTTGCATATAAGCCTTCAAAATGGGGACACTTGGTTTTTCAAAGTTCTAGCCCTATAGACTTGTATTGAGCTCGAGTTCGAATTCAAACTTTTTCCATGTTCTAAAGTTCTAAAGTTCGAATTCGAACCGAACAGGGAGGTGTTCGGCTTATCACTACCTATAAGTCAGTGGTTATGGATGGATAGTTAGCCCAGGAGTTTAAAGTCAATTGCATGACCCATTGCCTTCAAATGATGAATAAAGCTTTAGTTATTTGAATTTGTGTTGGAAGTGAGCATCTAAAAATGTTTAAAAAGTCATACTGCACTTTTTTTCATGAAAAATGTCCTCACTAGAGATTACAGCACAGTACATCAGGAATGTGATGGTATTCCTATCACTGGAGTGCTGTGAACGTGCAGGAACCAACAATGCTGATTCCAGTCAGTAAGCCCTTTATCAGTAGGTTTTTGCCCTATGAGGAGGGCAAGAAAAAAGGAGAAGGTAGCAACCCCTAAAGAACCAGCACAGTCTTGAATGGTCCAGGCCATTGGCATTATCAAAGCCCTCAAAGATGATGATATGAAAATTAGGATGGGGAAATGTATGTGCAACTTACATGCTCCCCTTCCCAAGGTAAACCTTCCCACTAGGGGGAGGGGACTTAGTTGCTATCGCCTCCCCTTTAACAGACCAGTTTCATCCTCATGTGCCACGTCTCCCTAACCAAGAGATAGATATATAGTGTAGCAGGTTGTTTCCCAGCTTTTACCTTGAAGCTTGAAAGCTGGTATTTGCATGTTGAACATAGTTCACAAATTATATAGTTACTTAAACTACTTTATTCATTTAAGTGAAAATTTTTGCAGTTACATTTTAATAGTTTTCTTTGTTTATCTAACTTCTATAAAAATGAAGAAAGTAAATTTAAATAAATTGAGAAAAGCAAATGGCTTGGGTAAGCATCAAAACCAATATATCATATCTCGAAGCAATGAATGAGGACAGGCTATTGATATAGGTACCCACTCTACTTCCAGGAGCTTACAAGTTTTCTTTCTACTCCATCATCCCCAGTTATTGCTCAGTCATTATGGGAACATGAAGTGCAGGTTTAAAGTGACCTATTTTACATTTCAATCCTGTTGTAATGCTAAAGTAATGACTTATATGACTATATCTAATATACCAAAAGGAAGGCTGTTCAGAAACTTATAGGCCAAGCCGTAAAGAAGGGAAATAATTGAGTGGAATGTTCTATTATGGAACAAAATAGATGACATTCAGAAAATATTAGCCCATTTTGTACGACTAGTTTGTGGCTAAAGGCAAAGAACTCATTTAAAGATTTTTTCCTGGATGATCAGCCCGGTGACAAGGTTGAAAAATTGCACAGCGAATCATAATAAGTTAAAAGTACATCCACTGAATGGAAGGATGACTTATTTAATGTCGCTGCACACTGCTTCATGTACGAATTGGCCTACCTCCTGCCATTTGTAACAAAACACTTCCTAGGATGTTAATGCAATTTTCCCTGCAGGATTAAATATTTATACGACAGACAATATTCCAAAGCTTTACATGCCTTTCTTCCTATAGTTGATATTTACTGAGCTTCTAGCAATTCCTCAATATCAACATACATAGCAGTGGTGGGCAACTTACTTGATATAGGGGGCCTCAAGTGGGGCCCCTGACATCACTAAAGGGCCACACATAATATTCACTATAATAATGCTACATACAATTGTCAGAGATTGCAATATACCACAGAAAACAGAAACAGTGGACAAGATCCAAATGATGATCAGACATGACATGCAACATGAGTGATTGGAGACAGTCTGCAGTAGACAGTCAGAGATTATTTACGTTACACAAGGCTGTTAGAGATGACTGCCATTACAGTTCTTTACAAATTAATGCTTCCACATTGAGGCTCAATACAGCCTCCTTCAAGTCCCTTTCAACCTTTGCGGAGGTATTTTTAAAAATTCAAACGCCAGCTATGTATACTAAGTATACTGGAAGTAGGCATATTCAGTTACTGCATATGAACACAGATACTTACCTTTATTGTCCTCTTCATCTCCTTATGGCTCCTTTTAAAATGGCCGCCTCTGTGCTTTGCAAACAGTCTGTATAAATTAACAGTTTTTCTCTGAGCTCTCTCCCCTATTCATTAGTATTTATAGTGCAAGCCCCCGTGGACAATGTATTGTAACCTGGAGAGGCATAGCTGGTGTGCAGTGATCTTGTTACAATTATTCACAGGGAGGGGGTCAGCTGCATTACAATCTGACTCCGGTGTCAGACTGACTTTCCTGTGGAGACAATTTTCAATTTGTAGGACTCAAGACTACTAAAAAGGCCATAAAAAATAAGAACGCCTGCAATGTGAGTCATGAAAATGTGCACATGAAAACATCATCACTGCACCTCTACATTACCACAATAAATGCAAATCACTTACAAATGTAAAAATGGGCTTAAAAAATACAGCACCACATTTAATATTCCTCTCAGTGAGATCAATTTTAAAATAAAAAAAGAAAAAATGGTATGAACAAACAGAAAACAAGGAAGAAAGTGTTAAAAAAATCAACCCAATCAACTGACTAGCAGAATGTGGTCTAATTAATAGTTTTCTTAATTGACCTGAGTAAGCATCTAGGCAGGAAAAGCATAGACTACTAGCTGCTAGGGCCCTAGGACCACACGCTCTGTACCAAAGGACTGCATATGGCGCTTGGGCCACAGATTGGACACCAAAATGTTACTATTATATTCAAGGCCAAGTCAACTTAGTACTTCCAAACAGTTTAGAATTTACATTGATTTTTTAATTCTGAAAAGGTGGGAATCGACCACCCTTTCAGAATTTTCGAATGACTGAGTGGCTGGTCCACTGGAAGACTGCATAACCCTCCATTTCATAAATCTCTAGAGAATTTATTTGGAACACCCACTTTTCTTGCACCATCACAAACTTTTATTGGTTCATCCTGCTGACCTCCACATTACTGCATGATAAAGCCTTAAAGTGATATTAAAGTCAAAAGGTTTTTAAGTTATTTAAAATGCTGAGGAAATCTCTTACAATGGATGCTGTTTCTTGATGTTTAAAAGTTTAATTTCCTGCAGAATCAGCCGGTTCCTGGAGCACTGGTCTTGACTATCTGTCAAGACCAGTCAAACCCTCTTACCTGTCAGCCTCGATCCACTGTCTGCCTCCTCCTCCACGGTCACTGGTGGGCCCCGCCTCTTCCGTCACTTAGCCCCACCACCTCCGTCACTTAGCCCCACCTCCTCCATCACCAGGCCTTGCCTCCTCCATCACCAGGCCCTGCCTCCTCCTTCACTGCCGACGCAGGGCCTTGCCTCCTCCTCCTGCTGCTGCTGGCTGTCACTGACAGGTAGTCAGTGATGTGAACAGCGGCGCGTTCCTCCTCACAGCTGCCAGTGACAGCCAGGAGCCTGAGATCCCATAGCGACCTAAGCGGCCTGCAGGGCATTAGGGGGATGTCCTGGCCGGGCCACCCTGTGTCCTGAGCCCCATAGCAGCCACCTGGGTTGCTATGGCGATTGTTCTGCCACTGCTCGTCTACACAAATAGTATGTTCACCTCTGTATAGGGGATGATTTAATATGGTATCCTACACCATAGGTTTTCAATTACCCCAATAGGTAAGACAACTACCACTTATAATTATCCCGTTACCCAGGAACCAGCAGTTGCTTTTTATCCTTTGTTCTAATTCAATGAAAAGCAGTCACATTTGTCTGCTTATAGAATATAATAGAATATACCGTAGAATATAAAGTAACCAATCCATTATGAAACAAATACTACAGAACTACCATAAAACAAATATACCTGACATTATATCCTTTCATGCGCTAGCTCATCAACAGATTGTGGCATGCAGCCCAGTAAAATAAATGAGACAGGAACTGATAAATTATAGTATATGTCCAGTTTTATAAATCTGGTGCACCTTCTGCTTTGTTACAGTGATCCTTTATGATCCGTGAAGATTTAGCTTTTTTGTGACATTGTCTATTTGTAACGTCCTTGAATTCCACCTGAATAAGTCTTTAATTAGTAGATGTGTCCAGCCTGTGGGCTTTGGCATTTTCTGTGTTAGTAGTGGCCTTCGGTCACATGATGAGTTGCTCATATGTAAGGTGTGTGGGCTGGTTGACCATGTGCAGCCTTTCTCTCCAGAGCCAAGATCATTAAGAGACAATTTGAAGCTATTAGATAAGCTCTGCCAGGCAAATCTCTACACAAGTAAAATGAATTAGCGAACTTCTATCCAGGAAAGACTTCAACTGTGCTTATGTTCTTTATGTTGGATAGGAGCACCACCAGGAGTTCATCAAAAGAGCTAAGATTTAACACACCGCCTGCCAGAAAGATAAGCATACAACATTGGTTTGGTCTCTTTCATTTTTAAAAGATAAAATAAAGTTCACCAAAAAGCATTTTTTTCCTATTAAGGAGGAGAAGTGTACCCACTTGTCACATAACTGCGTTGTATGAACCTACTTTTCTTAGAATCCTAGAGGATGGTGCTCAGAACTACCAATGACTTGCTTTGCAGAGATCTCAGATTCATGGTCTTTCAGAAGCTAGGGCTTGAATGAGCAGGACAACGGTTTGAATGGGATGAATGCTATAATTAAAACCATATACACTCATCTGGTAGGCTGTACCCCCTAAGTGAATTGAAATTCTAATGTTTGATAAAGTGTTTCTTTAAAAGGCAATGCCATTAAAACAACAACACAAATATATAATGTATATAATTTCTATATTGCATATAAAAATTACTTTTCCATTCTGATCTGCAACCAGCAACATTTTTTAAATCTGCCATATAATGCAAATTTATCTTCCTGGCAAACATGGCCTCTGTATAGAAATAGAATTCTGCCCCCCACCAGGACGATTGGCCTACCAGTATTGCCAGATGTCTTCCTTGAATTTAAAGTCAAATACCTACATCTGCTGCAATGAAATTGAGATAACCACATTCTCCCTGATGTCACTCACTGATTGTAAATAGATAGACTTACAGGGTTATTCACAAAATGGTGAAGAGTTTGGAGAAGTCAGGAGAAGTGAACAATCTAGGCCAAAATAGCTGATTTGGAAACATTCTCCAATTCAGCTCACTTTCCAGTTCAGCTATGTTGTCCTAGATTGTTCACTTCTCCTGCCTTCTCCAAACTCTTCACCCTTTTATGAAGAACTCTGTTAGTGATGTCACTTGTGCTTAGTAAATGAGCAGGCTGTATTCTCAGTGATATCACCGGTCTCTAGTGAATGGATAGGCTGCATTCTCAGTGATGTTTCTGGTCTCTAATGAATGGATAGGCTGCATTCTGCAGTGATGCCTCTGGTCTCTGGTGAATGAATAGACTACATTCTCAGTGATGCCACCAGTCTCTAGTGAATGAATAGGCTGCATTCTCAGTGATGCCTCTGGTCTCTAGAAAATTGATAGGCTGCATTCCCAGTGATGTCACTGGTCTCTAGTGAATGGACAGGCTGTATTCTCAGTGATGTCACTGGTCTCTAGTACAATTATAGGCTGTATTCTCAGTGAGTGTCTCTGGTCACTTGTGAATGGATAGGCTGCCTTCTCAGTTATGTCTCTGGTCTCTAGTAAACGATAAGTGTGCTAGATTTAAAAAAAATTGGTCCCTGATATATGAACTTTGGGTGCCAATATTATCACCTTGATTATCATAGTGCGGGAGCAGGACAGGCTGTCACAGCAGAAACAACACATGCAACTGATCCCTCTGTGAAAGGATAGGCCAGAAGGGATGGCAATAGACATAGGGAGCAGTCAAAAGTTCTGCCAAAAGTACAATGTCAACTAGTAGTGAAAAGAAAAAGAATAGCAAACTGTGGTTTCTTTGGTTATGCAGCTCACAAAATGAAGGGTGTATGCCGAAATCTTCTGCTCCTACTCACTTATACTGTACATTGATAATATTATTACAACTTTCATGAATGGAAGGTGTGATTTTAAACAAATTAAAAATTGCAAGTAAAACAACAGAAAAAACAACTATTCTTTTGCATCAAATTATTTTTTGCATGTCATAACCCTCTTCTCCTCTGGGAGTGTCTACTGTCTGTGCTGGCTTAAAATATACAACCACAATTGCAAAAAAGTTGGGACGCTTTGTTAAATCTACATCTAAAATCTAAAAACAGAATGCAATGATCTGCAAATCTCATAAACCCATATTTTATTCAAAATAGAAAATAGAAAACATCAAATTTTTTTAACTGAGTAAATGAACCATTTTAAGAAAAAAATAAGGTAATTTTGAAATTGCCGGCAGCAACACTTCTAAAAAAAGTTGGGTCAGGGCAACAAAAACCTGGCAAAGTAATTGGTACTAACAAGGAACAGCTGGAAGAACATTTTGCAACTAATTAGGTTAATTGGCAACAGGCCAGTAACATGATTGGGTATAAAAAAGAGCATCTTAAAGAGTCAGAGTGTCTCAGAAGTAAAGATGGGCAGAGGTTCACCAATCTGTGAAAAGCTGCATCTAAAAATTTAAGTATTTCAGAATAATGTTCTTCAATGTAAAATTGCAAATTGTATATCACTATTGTATATCACTTGTAATATACAGGGGTACGGGTACTCCTAGAATGAGATCCTAATAGGTTGGACTTGATGGACTAATGCCTTTATTCAACCTCAAATACTATGTAACTATCCACAGTACATAATATCAAAAGATCTTGAGAACCTGGAGAAATCTCTGCGCAAGGGACAAGGCCCGAAACGCAATATTGGATGCCCATGATCTTCAAGTCCTCAGACGGCACTGCATTAAAAACAGGCATGATTCTGTGATGGACATCACTGCATGGGCTCAGGAATACTTTAAGAAAAAATCACTGTCTATGGACACAACTTGCCGTGCCATCCAAAAATGCAAGTTAAAGCTCTATCATGCAAAGAAGAAGCCATATCTGAACATGATCCAGAAATGTTGCCATCTTCTCTTGGCCAAAGCTCATTTAAAATGGTCTGTTGCAAAGTGGAAAAACTGTTTTTTGGTCAGACGAATCACAATTTGACATTCTTTTTGGCAACCATGTGCACCTCATTCTCTGGACTAAAGAGAAGAGGGACCTTCCGTCTTGTTATCAGTGCTTGCTTCAAAAGCCTGCATCTCTGATGGTATGGGGGGTGCATTAGTATGGGCAGCTTGCACATCTGGAAAGGCACCATCAATGCTGAAAGATTTAACCTGGTTTTAGAGCAGCATATGCTCCCATCCAGATGATGTCTTTTCAGGGAAGTCTTTTTTTAATTTCATCAGGCCAATGCTAAACCGCATACTGCATCTAGAACACCAGCATGGCTTTGTAGTAGAAGAGTCTGGGTGCCTGCAGTCCAGACCTTTCACCAATTGAAAATATTTGGCACGTCTTGAAATGAAAAATACAACAAAGAAGACCCAGGACTGTTGAGCAGTTAGAATCCTATATCAGGCAAGAATGGCCCAACATTCCTCTCTTAAAACTCCAGCAACTGGTATCCTCAGTTCCCAGACATTTATAGAGTGTTGGTAAAGGAAGAGGGGATGCTACACCGTGGTAAACATGGCCCTGTCCCAACTTTTGAGAAGTGTTGCTGTCGTCAATTTCAAAATGATCTTATTGTTTACTTAAAATGGTAAATTGTCTCAGATTAAACATTTGATATGTTTTCTATATTATATTGTGAATAAAATGTGGATTTATAAGATTTGCAAATCTTTGCATTCTGTTTTCATGTAGATTTTTGGAATTGGGGTTGTATTTTTACTTTTGCAGTAAAATTTTAGAATCCTCCACTACACGTTGGTTATGTGTTCCTATTCACACAACATACCTAAAAATCATGTTTATAAAATGTTCTTACCTTTTTATCGGTTTCTTTTCATCTAGTTTACAAGTGATAATTAAATTTGTCAGCACAATACTAACAAATAAACTGACAGATGACAGACAAACAAGGTTAATTATGGCAAACAAAACTCCCCCAGCCACCTTAAACAGTGAGAACTCAGCATGATTTTTCTGTCTTGAAGTTTTCAGAAAAGAGCATCTAAATGTTAAGATGCATTTGTTAAAACTTTTTTTTTTTTAAACGTATGCTATATGAATGGGAGCATGTAACACATATAGTGGATGTTATCTTAATATGAATATAAATATGCCACACTATTAAATATAAAATAGCTTATCAAATACTAATTTTAACAGTGTTGCTCTAAAACACATAAACTGTGTACAAAGAAATTAATAAATACCGTAGATTTGTGAGCTAAACTGCAATATATACGGGTCTATTCACTCAGCTGCCGTAGGCAGCCGAGTGAATAACCGACCCGAGTTGAAGTGAGCCGAACACTGTTCGGCTATTCACTTCAGGCTTGTATGGCTGATTTTAGCCGTACATCGGCTGAAATCAGCCGTACATTGGCTGAAATCAGCCGTACATCGGCTTGCTTCATGTGGCTTCGGGTCGGCCGAACATGCTCAGCACTTTTTGGCCGACCCGAAGTGCAAAAGGAGTTCGACTCAGCCGTTCCAACATCTGGATCGGCTAAGCCGAACCTCCGGCAGACTACTCGCTGCTGTTCGGCCTATTCTCATAGATGCCGAACAGCAGTGAGTGAATAGTCGAATGCCGCCAAGCGTCATTCGGCTCAGCTATTCTGCTCTGTACCTCTGTGGTACCGAGCAGAATAGAAAAAATTTAAGAGAAAACGATTGGGCAGAGCTAGCAGTGACCGCTAGCTCCGCCCAACTGTTTTCTTAATACCAGGTACGCCATCTGTCATTACACACTGAGAACCCGGAGAGGCCGTTGTGATATCATAGCTGCCTCGGAGGGTTCCCAGTGTGTAATGACAGATGGCGTCCCTGGTTACATGATAACCAGGGATGCCTATCTCTCTGCAAGTGGCCGGAGCCAGCCGTGAGATGACGGCTGGCTACGCCCAGCTGTCAGAAGCAGGCTGTTGACCTGCCAATGGCTGGCCGTTCATCCAACTTCGGCTTTCACCTCGGCTCAGTCGAGCCGAGGCATATGCCTTCGGCTCAACTTAGCCGCTCGGCCAACTTCGGGAGCTATACGGGCTATAGCGAAAAGCCCGTACATCAGCCCTCCGGTTCTACTGAACCAAAGGGGTCCTGGGGCTGAAGGTAGCTGAAGGATCAGCCGAAGCTATGGCTAGATCCTTCAGCAGCTTAGTGAATAGACCCCATAGTATTAACAATGTGTAAAAACACAAATAGGAAATATGCCAAATAAAACAAAATGCACACCAGCGTCTGTACAGTTCATATATTTAAACAAATAAAACAAAAGTATGCATCCACTGATATAAGTGTAGATTTTCCTCTTACCCACTATTTCCACCATGTAACTACCCTAGAGTGCTGCTCACCTTACATACAGACCTGCATAGTATGTCTGATCACGCTGATCCCCTTTGTGGCCGAGTGAGGTTAAAAGGTAATTCTACTTTCCCAGACAAATTCCCCCCTTGGTGGGGGTCATTCAATTTTCCTAAATTCACCTGGGAAAGTGAAATAACCCTTTAAGCCCACAATTGGATACACATGTTATAAATCTCTGCCTGGTCCTCTATGGTACTCAGTCAAAACATAAGTTGCATCAGCCCAAAATGAGAGAAAACACAGAGTGGTGTGTGTAGGGACACCACCTGATCAACTGCACACCCTCTCCAGACCTTCTCCACCTGCTCCACCACCTGCTCTGCATTGTTTGGACATAGCTTGTGACACAGAGGTGGGTGGAGCTGATGGAGAAGGTCTGGAGAGAGCGTTCAGCCTATCTGACGGTGTCCTTCCACACACCACAGTAGCTTTATTTGTGCGTTTGGGCTATATGCCTACATTTTATGTACGTAAGTTTTTAATAAAGCATTTTATACAGTGAAGCAGTATGCACTATGGTATGTGTTTCCTCTCATTCTGGGCTGATACAACTAATGTATTGCTGACTAGTGAAGAGGACCAGGTAGAGCGTTTTACAAGTGAATCCAATTGTGGGTTTCACCCCGCCAGCCACAAAAGAGATTAGCATGATCAGACTTACTGTGAAGGCTGTTATATAAGGTGAGCAGCACTCTATAGGGTAATTACATAGTGGAAATGTTATGGGGACAGGAAAATCTTCACTTATATCAGCGGATGCATACTTTTGTTTTATGTTACTACTATATATTGCAGTTTGGCTCACACATCTATTTATTCATTTCTGTGTAAACGGTGTATGTGTTATATAGCAATACTGTTAACATTAGTTTTTAATAATATATTTTGTACACAGTTTATATGTCATATAGCAATACTGTTCAAATTATTATTTGATCAGATAATTAATATTTAATAGCACAGAACATTTATACTCATATTGACACCAAAATTGGGAGGGTAATAGACACGGACTTAGACATTATAACATTACAGGAGGACCTGGATAAAATAGGGGAGTGGGCATTAATGTGGCAGATGAGGTTTAATGTCGATAAATGCAAAGTAATGCACTTTGGAATTAAAAATAAACAAATGGGTTATACAATTATGGGTATGCCGCTGGGGAAGTCAGAAATGGAGAAGGATTTGGGGGTCATTGTAGACCACAAACTGAAAGGTAGTTTGCAGTGCCAGGCTGCTGTAAACAAAGCTAGCAGGGTCTTGTCCTGTATTAAAAAGGGGATGTATTGCAGGGACAAGTCTATAATTTTGCCACTTTATAGATCATTGGTTCGACCTCATCTGGAGTACGCGGTCCAGTTCTGGTCACCAGTACTAAGAAAAGATGTCCTTGAGTTGGAAAAAGTCCAGCGGAGGGCAACCAAACTAATTAGGGGTATGGAGGACCAGAGCTACGAGACAAGGCTACTAAATTTAAACATGTTCACATTGGAGGTGAGGAGATTAAGGGGGGATATGATCTCCATGTACAAAATGTTCAATGGTGGCAGCAACATTAGCGATAAACTGTTTAAAATTAACTCCATTACAAAAACTAGAGGCCACCACCTAAAATTGGTGGAAAAAAAATTCCAGCACAAGGGGCGAAGGGGGTTCTTCACAGTAAGATCAGTTAGGGTCTGGAACTCACTGCCACAGGCGGTGATTTCAGCAAATAATGTGGAATTGTTCAAGAAACTTTTGGACGATTTCTTAAGGGACCGTAATATACAGGGGTACAGGTACTCCTAGAATGAGATCCTAATAGGTTGGACTTGATGGACTAATGTCTTTATTCAACCTCAAATACTATGTAACTATGTAACTATGTAACTATATTAGGACTATTGTACATTTTTTTCTCTGATGCCTGCAGATGATATATTGACATGGAGATTTTTTTGGTTTGTGTTTTGAAAGCAGATGTTAGCACCTACCCTGATCCCCCTTCAACCACTTGAGTGCAAGCTTTGGTTTTCTGGGGCTGCTGACATCACACTTAAGATGGTGGCACCCAACAGCAGTCTTTTGGGTGTCTATGCAAGGGAGTCTTTTGCAGGTAAATAACATGTATAAAATACATTAGCTGCACATTTAACATTTTTGTTGAAATAAATGGTTTGGTGACTCTTTAGGCAGCTGGTAGACTCTTGTTCTCGGTGCTCAAAATATTGAATCCAGGCAATTAGCATTTTCAGAAGGAGAGGTTAGCAATGGCAGCTTTCATGTTCCCCTCCTCAAATTTCTTTTAAGCAGTTGAGTAGCCTGGTGTACTACAGTTATGCTTGAATGAAAATCAGAAGCACTGGGCAGGCAGGCAGGCAGGCTTCTCCTCTATACATTTCAATTTTCACAGGGGAGTACCTTAAATTTTATGACCGGTACACAAAAGTCTATCATTTAAAACAACAAGTATGACAGCAGGTAAAGCTATAAATATATTTTATGTCCTGACTCTGTGCCAGTGGCATAAGCACAGTGCTGTCTGTGGGATTCTAAAGGAGCGCGGCTCACACGTGTATTGATAAGAAGTATTTCTTAGCATTTTCATAAAAGCCAGATACTTAGCAGCGGAAAGTACATCTATTCAAACATCACCTTTTCTTCCTTAGCATCTTTCAAAAAATGACTCAAGGTAAGAAAATAAGGGAGCTGAGCCCACAGCAATTCATTTTTCAAAAGATAGATTTCCACCGGCAAGCAATTTGATATACACGAGTGATGGGAAAAAAATTTCTTTCTAAATTTAACTTCTATACATCTATGCAATATGACTGCCATTTATAAAAGTGAGTAATTCCACAGAGCTCGGTAGGATTTGTATGTGAGTGTCCAGATACACTGTTCTAGTCTAACAGCACATGATGGAAAGCCACCCTGGAGGCCTGTTCTATTATTAAAGCTGATGTCCCCTCTAAGGGAATAATACACTTCCTGTGCACTGAGCTTAAACAAGCAATAGGGGAAAATGTAACAGATTTTTTTTTACTCCTTTAAGGGATTTTTCCCTTGCAGTCTTGCTATACATTCTTAACAGCATATCTTGACATTTTTATTTCCACTAAGGAATATTATTTAGGCAAGGCATTGCAAATGACACATTTATAATCCTAGTGCAACATCTAAAATGTTTCTTCAAACATTCAGTTGGTCTGCACACTACACAGCCTGCATAAAGTGGAGGAAGCAGTTTTGTAAGCTGAAGAACATATTACGGGGGAATTTTATTGTAGTTGGGGCATGGCCTGGTTATGAGACAACCCTAGCATTTACCAGAATTTGTAACATGATAAACATATTTGTGGGTTTCTTAAAGCTTCATTGGGCTGCTTAACCTGATTTTGTAACAGATCAAAATAATAAGAAAAGTTACAGCAGGATATAAACATACTTCATTTGGGCTCGATTACTGTGCTTTGACTATTAGTGTTGTTAACACATAAGCATAATCTTGAGGATTAAATAAAAATGGCACTTGGGTTTGTGAGAATCAAGATTTAAAACCCAACTGAAATCACATAAATACAGAGGGTGCCAAAAATATATACACATTTTAAGAAAGGAAAAACTGTATTAAAATTGTAATACCTATTCAATATTTACTGATAACAAAAGATGGATACAAGTCACGTTTGACTTCTGCAAATACAAGAGGTGCTCAAAACGGTTACCATTATTGTCCAGACACTTCTGATTATGTCAAACTACTGCTTAAGCAACGTTGACCAAAGTGTCCACATGTATCTCTACGCATACCGTTTCTGTTTATCTGTTATCACAAATTCATGCAATTGTTAGGTGTGTTGGAGGTTCTTTTGCATTCTCATGCCTCCATTGTCATTGTACTTCCACAACGTTCTCAAATTTCAAATACCACTTCAAAATGGTCTTGCACTCCTCAAACCACAACTGGGTTTCGGACACGAATTACGAAATACGAAATAACGGATATTCCGAAACGAAACGGGACAAATTTTTTGACGGCGCACAAGTCTAGTTTCCGCCATTTTCTTTGACAGTCATGCCTGTAGCATTCATTTAATTAATGATATCTATTGAGCGAGCGTCATACTGCTGTAGGCCAGGTGCAGCCAGTATCCTGGTGCAGCATTCTCCCTCTTAAGAGTTACCTGTTGCTGCTGCCGGGGATCCCTGCAGCAGGGACTTGTGGGCCGGAGAGGGGAGTGAACTGTGTATGTGAAGGAGAAGCACGGGCATTCCAGCATGGGAGAGCCAGCAGACATTACGGAGAGGACTGCTGACTGTGTCACTGAGAGAACTCCAGCAGTGTTATCTTCTGTATTCCTGCTGTGTGAATACTGCCTGGCAGGAGAGGACACTACCTATTTCCTGGTTTAGGGCCTGATAGATCCAGGTTGTGAGTGAGGGTGCCGCCCGATTTGGTGAGACAGCGAGCTGCGGCTCTGTGTGATCCAATGGACGCTGAGGCCGACATTACAGCTGGTGCCAGAATCCAGAGACTGCTGATTTCATCTCAGGTAGACTGTACCGCTGACATCTAAGGTCGACACCTGCTGTGCATGTAGTCTTAGATGCCTTGCGGATGTCGGCTGGAGCAGGTGGGGACGCCTGTTTCCTCACTGATCAGCTCAGAGTCATTGCTTCAACGCCAGGACGGGTGAGAGGCCAAAGACTACTTCACCAATTGTACTTTGGGCCTCATCATTGGCTAGCCGAAGAAAATAAAACTGGCCAGTTGATTAGAGACCCAGGTATATTGGGACTAGTGTTTAACAATCATGGCCTGCCATCAGCTAATAAGATTGCATAGTCAGTATAGCATTGCTTTATGTGGTATTGAGGTATAGATAGATTCAACATAATTATGCACAAGTTCCTAAGGTGATTCTGTCATATGCTGTTGTTTATTATTGTTCCTTCTTTTCATACATTTATTGAGCTAACATACTATTTGTCTAGTAAAACTCACACGGTGTGCTGCTCTGCTGTGGTTCCATTACAAGAGGTTTATCACAGAGGTACGACAGAGGACCTATCTGCGGCTCCTTAGGGGGTGCGCTACACTACACATTGCTACCGTAATTCAATTAAACTTCGAAAAGTAATACATAGATAACATCCCCTAAAATGTGTATACATTTTATGGCACCCACTGTAGATATGCAGTTTGAAAGACATTGAACTAATGGGTTGATTTACTAAAGCTTAATAGGCTAGTTCACTCTGTAAGGGAATTGTCCCTTGGCCTAGTGAATGTTCTGCTGACTTCCATCATCCAAATAGCTCCAAGCAAAAATGCTGCTTTTTTTTTAATTTTATTTTATTTGCACATAACTGGGTATTCTTTGCAAAGTGAATATTCACCACATTCACTTGCAAAGAGAAAACACCTATTTGCCTTTAGTGGATCAACCTTTCAATCTCCATTTTATTTACCTTCTGGTTATATCAGTTGTGCTGTGTGACTAAATATGACTGTACAGCAGCCAGCAGAGTTAGATCCAGTGTTCAGCAAAATCTGAGTAAGGACCTGTTCTGCAATGCCTGCCCTCCTCTGAATTACAAGCCTTTGTAAGGAAACGTGTGATGATAGGTTTGGATGTTGCTCATCTGTGCAGCATAGATCATTGGAGGGAAAGAGCAGAGAAAATTGTATTTAAGGTATTTCAAGGAAAAAAAATCAGTACCAGATGATATATTGTAGTATTTGTTACCACAGTAAAGTGCGTTTTGATACAATTCTGCATATAGCATCAAGCATGTAAGTGTATGGTTCATGCTATATTGGCTGGTATGCTCTATAAGTCAGGGATGCTTCTTACAACCAGCCTGACACTGATATATTTGAAAGCTTTACTAGAATCAAGTGACTTCATTAATGAATAGTATTAGTAAAAGTTACATTCAGACATTAAACCAAAGGTCTGGCTGCTAAAAAGGTAATTTTTATTAATTAGCCACAAATAGATTGATGCCTCACGAGTGTCTATGTGCTGCTGTTTTAGCATCATTCTTATCTTCTGCAATGGAAATTTCAGATGTCAGTTGAGAATTCAAAGTTTGACCAAAGCTTGGTCTTTCAATGAAGGTGTGCAAATAAAAGCTCTCAATAGCCTATACATAGCCAATAGTTTTTCCATTTTTTCAATAAGATGTTATTGTTGTAATAAAACCAGCAGAATATGAACAGACTCTGCTAACATGCAAGTGATTTGTATGTATTTGACTAATGGTCTAGCAATAAATACAGCTAGATCAGCCTTCACCAACTGCCAGCATCATGGAAATAAATTACACTAATCCAGGGAGGGTGGGATCCATTTAGAATAGGACAAAAGAGGCCTGTTCCACCTCCCGCTGTCTGCCATTCTGTTGCAGTTGCTGCTCATGATGTGATGGTAGGACTCTGATGTGAAGAGGGACTGAGGATGATGATGTGAAGGGGAACTCTGATGTGAAAGGGGGGACTCTGATATGTGAAGGAGGGTTTTTGATGTGAAAGGGGGCTCCTCGTGTAAAAGGAGGGTTTCTGATATGAAGGGGGGACTCTGATGGGAAAGAGGGGGATTCTGATGTGCAAGATAGGGACTCTGATGTGGAGGGGGGCTATTGATTTAAAGGGGGGCTTTCATATAAAGGGGGAGCACCATGTATTTGTTTGTGTGGATTACCCACTTAAAATATATTGCATTTTAGATTGGGGTGCCTTGAGATTTTTTTTGAGATAAAGGGGGTTGTGACTTAAAAAATGAGCAACGCTGAGCATGATAGATATCTGTTGGCTGGGTTAAAATGTTTAATTGCTTACATTTTGGTGCATACCATCCACTGATGGAGAAGGCTGGCACTACTATGCTCATGTGTGTGTATATATGTGCTATGAATGAAAGTGTCCTTTCAGCAGTTAGATTTTTATGTTTATTGATTTTACTTTATTGTATATAGTAGTACTAGCTTACTCTACAGTGCTTTTTACAGAGAAAATGGAGCTACCCACATCAGTACCTTGGCATTGACCACAGTCATGAAAACCTTCACATTCAGTTGTTCAGTCTGGATGGAAAACAATTTAGAACTGAAGCACTAAGGGAAAACCAAAAAGATCATAGGGAGAACATCCAAACTTCCAGGGGCAGGAAGTAGATGCTGACCCTGGATGATGCCTGAATAAAGATGGCTCTGTGCTTCTAGAGTGAAGAGTAGATGAAGGCATTGATGGAAGAGTCCTGTGTTATCTTTTAGCAGTAATAAATACCTGTAAGTGTTACATTTACTTAACATGAAAATATATCTGCTGTTAAGATCACTTGAAGCTGTTATGGAAACACAAAATCTCTTCAAGTAGGGTATTGATTCCTTTTTAGCTTTTGCAGCATGCAGGGAAAATGACAGCAAAAGTGTCTGCCCTGAAAATGTAGTTATCCTTCATAGGAAAGCTATCAAGAAAGAAATACGTAGGGTGCTGTTCTAAAAATGTTATTTTTCTCGCAATCATACTGTCCTTATGCTTTCAATACTTTAAGTCACGAACCAAAAGCAATAAGCAGATCATGAGTTCTGACTTTACATGAAACATACTTATTCCAGATTACTTAGCCCATGCACAGGAACTGTAGCTTTGACAGGCTTCCCTAAACTCTTTTGTGACCAGTGGTAGTTGATTCCTAGAAGCCCATGTCAACTTTACCTGTTTCATTGTGTGTCAGTTAACACTACAATAACTGACTATTTTGCACAGGACATATATGGCTTTTATTTGGTGCCATTTTTAAAAGCCCTGATTTTTTTTATTGGCTAAAAAATGCAAAAATATGAAAATATATATATCATCTTCTTTATTTAAAGTATCCACAAACAGAGAGACATCCAAGTATAAGGATATCAACCAAGCAGATTAACAAAGTGCAGACAACTGTAAGACAAATATATTCATCTAGAATTATGAACTTCTATAAACTAGATTTAAAGTGGCAGAACTACTCCATGAGTGGACAAGAAAAAACCCATTTAACTTTATATATTAATCGGGGAGAAGCATACAAGGAAAAAGACATGCATAAGCAAAATGGAAAATGAGGATTAGGAAGCGGAGGAGTTAAAGAGAGCGTGAGAAAAGAGAGAGAGAAAAAATACTGAACCTTCACATTCTCACATAATTCATTCCCACAGCTACCTCATGTATCATTTCCCCCTCCTCTTTTAGATTGTAAGCCCTCAGGGGCAGGGCCCTCCTTACCATCATGTCTTGAATTGTATTGTAACTGTAATGTCTTCCTTATATTGTAAAGCGCTGCACAAACTGTTGGCGCTATATAAATACTATGTAATAATACTAATAATGGGAAGAACCACCAGGGAGGATGCCCAAGGTACTCCACACCTGTTCAAAATGAGGGTAGTAGGGGTTCTTTTCCAGACCAGAAAACATAGGCATGGAAGTTTTATATGTGAGGATTCATCATGACACAGTGTTCTTTGTCAATTCTAATAAGGTGCAGGGACGCACTGGAGGCCCAGCAACCAAAAATGCACGCTGGGACTCCAGTGTATCCAGAGTATCAACTTTTCCTTCCATTTGGAGGTATGCATAAGATTTTTCTGGAATCCCGGGAAGTGTAATATACAGTACTTACCTACGTCCTCTTCTGGGTTCAGAGTGGAGTGCTGCCCTAAAAAAATTGATCCCTCAGTGCCACTCGGCTCCCCCCTCTCCTCTCTTTTAAGCCGCGGGGTTTGAATTGCTCGGTGTCTGTGTAATGTATGGCACACTGAGCTCTCCTCTCTTCACAGTGGCTCCAGCAAGGGAACATTCAGAACGCCTGTAACCCTCTCCACCCTGGCTTCCACTTCTACAGCCAAGTCTCGTCATTGCTTTCCCTCAGTGCTACATAGACTCTCCTTATAACCAAACTTGTTGCAGTTTTCAATGTGCATTCTGCATTAACCAACATTGCAAGAGTATCCACTGTGCACTCTGCTTCATTTTATATTGCAGCAGCTCCAACAGAGCACACTGGAATAATCAAGCCTGCAGAAGTTTCCAATGTGCACTCCGCATTAACCAACATTGCAACAGTCTCTAATGTCCACTCTGCTTCATTTAACATTGCAGCAGCTCCCACTTTGGATTAATCAACACACTCATCAACTCATAACCAGCTTTAAAGCAAGGTGCACATGGAAGGGCTTTAAACAGTAAAACAGTAAAAAGTTTTCCAGAACACTCACCAGCCAGCATGCAAAAAAACACAAAAAAAACTTGTCTAACCGCTAAGGTTAAAAACAGAGGTTTTAGATACACGTCTTCTGCAGAATATGTGAAAGCCGCACTGCATTGTCAAGGCCCTTCTGTGTAGTGCAGTCCTAACTCGAACCTATGAGAGTCTCCATCTTGGAGCACATGTAGCAAAAGATAAAATTGGGTGCAGGTTGGCCAGGAGGCAGCCCAACCTCCTTAAAGGCACAGGAACACACGAGGGACCCCACACATCACAACGGCAGCTGAGACTCCCAGTGTGCCGCTGCACCAAATCACTCAAGCAAAACAAATGGCAATTGCTACATGTGCTCCAAGATGGAGACTCTCGAAGGTTAGAGTTAGGACCAGACTACACAGAGAGACCTTGACAAGGCAGTGCGGCTTTCACATATTCTGCAGAAAAAGTGTATCTAAAACCTCTGTGGTTAGCAGTTAGACTAGTTTTTTTTTGCATGCTGGCTGGCGAGTGTGCTGGGAAACTTTTTGCTGTTTTACTGTTTAAAGCCCTTGCACGTGCACCTTGCTTTAAAGCTGGTTACAAGTTGATGAGTGCGTTTGCCATTTGTTTTGGGGGTCTTAGCTGCCGTTGAGATGTGCGGGGGTCCTTTGTGTGTCCCTGTGCCTTTAAAGAGGTTGAGCTGCCTCCTGGCGAACCTGCACTCAATTTTATCTTTTGCCACATGTGCTCCAAGATGGAGACTCTCATAGGTTAGAGTTAGGACCGCACTGCACAGAGGGGCTTTGACGAGGCAGTGCGGCTTTCACATATTCTGCAGAAGACATGTATCTAAAAACCACTGTTTTTAACCTTAGCGGTTAGACAAGTTTATTGGTTTTTTTTGCATGCTGGCTGGTGAGTTTGCTGGGAAACGTTTTGCTGTTTTACAGTTTCCATTGTGCAAACACTTCCTACTGAATACTCTGCATCATTTAACATTGCAGCAGCTCCCACTGAGCATTCCATACTACCAAATTGTAGCAGCTTCCTACCTGCACTCTGCTAAATGTTGCATACAGTTCCTGAACAAATCTCCCTGGAATGTAATCTGTACCCCAATACTCCTACTATGAACCAGTGAAAACTACTGACTGCAAATACTATTATTTGTTCTATTCTTAGAGACTTCATTTCTGAGTTCATAAATTGACTTATTGTTGTACTATGTGTCATGTATTCTCCCCCAAGGAGGTTCATTTAATTTGGGTGTATACTCAAATTACCTGCTCCCCACCCGTTATTATATTTGTTGATACCTTTTTGAGTAACTATTTCAGGTCCTGCATATACCATTGAACTGTGTGTCCACAGTTGAGATCCATCAGAGAAAGCATAGTTATCACAGAAAGGAAGGCAGGATTTCCCAGAATAGGGTAGAGTGGTAATAGGGAAGGCGCCAAAGAAAATATAGAAGGCAAAGATTTGTCTGTACACCAAGGTAAACCCTGTAAGGGGAAAGGAGAGCATGACCTTTCCAATTGTACCCACAACTTAGATGAATCATGTCTACTCCAATCTACAAATCTGGGCAAGTGGCAGGAAATCTATCTGGTATTTGGACACATCAGGTAAGGCTATTTTTCCACAATCTCACAGGATCATAAATATATGCAAAGCATTTTTAGGACATGTTTGGGCCCATATGAATTTGGACAATGATGATTGTATGGCACAAAGGTATTTCCGAGGTATATATATAGGGAGTGAGTCCAAGAGAAAGAGGAATTTAGGCAGTATTGTCATTTTAAGTATGAAAATATATTTTTAATGCTGCAAATGTGTATTAAAACGATGAACACTGCCGCCTTCAGGTTGCAATGACAACTGCAGTACCACCTGGAGGCTGAAGGCTTATATTGTCAGTGAGACCTCCAGCCTGTGTGTGATCACTATGTCATAGTAATTACTAGGTTAGCTATGATTGGTTCCAATCATCAGTTAGGACTGGAAGCTGGGATTGAGAAGACAAGAAATATAGAAGCGCACTACCAAGTGGTGACTAGGCAAAAAAAAAAAAAATTAAAGGAATAAGACTTACCAGGGAGTGGGTACTAGCGCGTTGTCAGCGACGAGGTGTGGATGGATGGGGAGTCCAGGGTTGCTGATGGTGGTGGGCAGAGTAATGTGGAAATAGTTGGTGCTGAGAAGAATTCGGTGTCAATGGGAATCTGGGTCAGATGTTTAGTGTGGCAGGGATCTGAGGGGTGGGGCAGGCCCGGTGGGAACCGGGGAAGGAGAAATGTTTGTGAAGGACTGACTGTCTGAACGGTGCTGGCTGCTAGGAGAGGCCAGTGGATGTGTGCCTGAATACTATGTGGGGGGGGGGGGGCGCGGCGAACAGTTAATGCTGGCAGGCAGAGAATGTCCGGGGGAAGCCAGTGGTTGGGAAGATTGCCTGGAGGTGGATGTTGAGGTCGGGGTGAGCCACTGAGAGGAGTGGGACTACACCGCTCGTTGGATGGAAATGAGAGTGTTGTTGGTCAGTTCCTTGAGGGCTTTATGCTCATAGTAGGACAGGTTGGTTTTCTTCGTTTTTTTGGTCAGGCTAGTTAGTTTGGGTCCGGGGTTTCTTTGTGGAGGATCACAAAGTTTGATGAAATATGTGTGTATGCGCTGGGCCCTCTATTACCACCCAAACCCTCCGTAATTTTCAAAAAAGCTCAGAGCATCAAAAATATAGTGGCCCCCAGCAAACAGTCCACCCACGAACCCGAACAAACGCAGAGACTTACTTTCAGCAAGAGAATTGGTGTCCACAAATGTAAGAAACGCCAATGTCTCACCTGTCAGTTCATCTCGCACGGCCAGTCCTCTTTCCAAGACAGCTCTGGCGCTAAATACCCCATCCCACAATTCATAACGTGTGCCCACGACCATGTCATCTACGGCCTACAATGTTCCTGCAACCTACTCTACATAGGTCGCACCATCCGACCCCTCCATAAACACATAGGAGAACACAGAAGGTTCATCGAAAAGGGGTGCACAGAACATCCACTGTCCCACGCCACTTTCTCCAGAAACATCAAAAGAATACTGAACAACTAAAAGTCTTTGCAATTGAGCAGATTTCTGCAAAACTCTTTCAGGACGGCAGGTATACCTCTACACACTTGCCGTCCTCCACGTCACTCCATCTCTGCCCCACTTCCCCACCCCTCTCAACAACTCCACCCACCTTCTCACGTTCAAAAACCGGCCTTTCTCCTGCCATCTGTCCCCTTACTCTTTGGCTTATCTAACCTAGTAATTACTATGACATAGTGATCACACACAGGCTGGAGGTCTCACTGACAATATAAGCCTTCAGCCTCCAGGTGGTACTGCAGTTGTTTATAGAGTGCAGTGCGCTTCTATATTTCTTGTCTTCCTAATTAGCAAACGTCGGACACCCCGGTCCGCATTTTCAAGGAGCCGCACACCAAGTACCGCAACCCACATTTGTTCACCCTCACCTCAGGGGTAGCGCTGCACTAGGGGACACTTCTCCCAATTTTAAGCTGGGATTGAGAGCCACCAGCCACCCAAAGAGTCATCTGCTGGCTTGTAGAGGGAAGACTTTTATTAATATAGACCCAGCATGATGGCCTGTGTTAAAAGCAATATGCAGATTGTTGGTTAATAAACAATCATTGTACCCACGCACAGGTACCATACATCTATTCACATTTATTCACGGGTATAACAGGTACCATACCATCTTTCTTTTTCTTTTGACTTGCAAATTGGTGACAGGCTCACTTTAATTGAACAAGTGAGCTTTTTTTTTTACCAAGTGCTAATTTATTTATGGAAACCTGGAACTCAGAGGCCTCCTCCAATAACTGGCTTTACAGCAACACAGTCCAAACAGATCTGATCAATGCAAAACACTCAACACGAACTAGTGGTCTCAAGAGTGGCCAAGACTTCTATTGAGTGTCGGAACTGGAAGTCTGTGAAGGAAGAGTTTTCTGATTTCCTCATGATCATCTTACACTTCTATAAAAAACCTGGGGAATTACTTCAACAGCCTCACTTTCCAAGAAATCTTCCACTTCAAGCTTTGCTGACTGTCGTAAGTGAAAAGATCGCCATGGGGATAGCTGTGGCATTCTTCATCATAATATGTAAATAGTAATACCCCAAATCCATAGAGCTGAGATTACTGCTGCCAGTGAAACACGTGAGCTGTATGAATTCTATGCATAGGAAACCTGGGAGACATCTAAGTTAAATTGGGTGGAATGGATCAAATCACACAGGATAATGTGAATGATAGACTGCTGCAGTGACAAATAGGCACCTTATGCTTGTTTGTTTTCCAGTCATTCTGTGGGAAAAGCCGCATGCTGTTTTGCGCATACTTATTATAGAGGAGAAGGTGTCATAGACAACAAAAGTTGATATACAGATGGGACTCGCATCTCTGTTCTGCTGCAGAAAGTTAATGATTATTAAACACCGCAGAGATCTGGTTTCACTCCCAAGACTGGCTGAATGAACATTATGTGCACATGAATGATACATTGCACAGTTGAGGATGTATTTTAAGTTACTCAAAAAGAACTACAAGATGAGTTAAGAAACATAAAAAGAAAAAAAAAAATACCACCGCGCCCAAGAGTGCACTACAAGTCAGTATGACAAATTGCAAGATAAGAAAGAATGTTTTAAGTGTCAAAAATTAAGAAAAAAGGAACTTGGGAATGGTAAAAAGATTTTCCAAGGAAAGTGTTTTTTTGCTACCAGAGCAAGCATATGAAAAAATGTGTTAAGCCCAGAGGGTCCTCGACTTATAGAAAGACGTTGTGGGGCAGGGTCTAAGGTGGCACATTTTTAGACAGAATATAGAGACTCTACTATTTCTTTATGAAAGCATGTGTGGATAAAACAGCAGGAATTACAGAAGAACTCTAGGAGAGTAGCTATTAAAGAAATAATTATAGTGGACCTTTACCCCCTTTTACTTAAATCACATCAGCATTCAGCTCTGCAAGCTGATATTAAATCATCTTACATTCATACATATTTTTATTTGACTTGTAATTTATTTTTTTCCCACTTCCTGGTCCACTTTGGCAGAAATTATGTAATGTGCCCAAGCATTGCATTCTTGGAAATTTACATCAGCAGTGCACTGCCAGGAAATCTCATCTGTAATCTCATGAGATCTCAGGGAAAGGCATTTTCCTCCCCTGAGATGATGTGCATGGTCACATGTGCCAGAGATCCAGGAAGTAAAGGGAGAGCTAGCAACCTGCCCTTAGTTAAAATGGCCACTGGGAGAAGACTGGGGAAGAAAATAATAATAAGGTATGCAAAAAAAAAAAAAGCCTGCAATTATCTAGAAGTATGTGTTTGTAGATTGTCATTACTAAACATTTCTAAAGGTGTATTTGTTGTTAATTTGAAGATATGGGTAAAGTTCCTCTTTAATATTTCCCCTTTCTTACAGTTGGTAAGAAGCCTCTAGGTCTCTACCTCTTCTCAACCTAAAACTCTCCCCACATCTATGCCACTGCAGTAAAATACAATTTACCATTTGCTGTGCGCCTCAAGAACCCACATGGTTAGACAGGCATTTACGACAACTTTCCCATGTTCCCAGATGCTGTATTTCAACTATCTAATCTCTGCCACCAAACTTGACACCAAATATAAAACAATATGGACATTTTTGTTAGAGAGGACTTTCTGCAAGGGAAAATGATGGTTTGAAGATGAGTATTGCAAGAAAAGCAGTTTTTTTATATAAAAATGCAAGCCAATTATTTACATTTTTTTTAAAATAATGAAGTTCTGCTTTAACTAAACCTCTGCCACAAAGAGAATACTGCCTAAACAAGCCTTCTCTCTATTTCCATGCAGCACCATTAGTCTGCATTGTTGTCATATCATGTTATTGCTGTCTCTTCTTCTCCCCGTCTCCCTCAAATGTCAACTGTTAAGTTACTCTCTGCTGATTGTAGAAGAGAGAAAGAGAGAGAGAGAGATAGAGAGATACACATAACAAACATATAGTGAGGTTTTCTCAAATTTGACTGCAAAACTGGAAATACATTTCAAGGAAGAGACACACATTATGTTGTATTTAAAGTGGAACTACACTCTCCTATCCTTTACAGCCTAGGAAGGTGTTATCTTCGGATTGCAGTTCTCATTATGCTGCACATGTGATCAGCTATGACACCAGCCATTTGAGGGCTTTAAAGTTCAGGTGAGCGCTGAAATAAGCACACCAACAACTCTGGCAGTTGTCATGCCTAGAAAGTAACTGTTTTGGGAGACAGTTAAATTGGTGGGTCTACTTCTGCTTTAAAGTACATAATTTTCTTGCTATGATATTTATATGGGGATGTTTATTAACATGCTAGATATTGCTAATATTTTTATTTATGTCATTTTGGTGGGAATATGACATCACTGTCATGTCAATGTGATGGAGATTTGTGTTTTTTTAATTGTTTTTTCATGTGTATATATGCTGGTCTAATGAAGGGGCCCCTGGTGGTTCCAATAAAAGCGATTACTGTAAGAAGGTGCACTGGCAACATCTTTCCTTTTCTTCATACAAACCTGGTCTCAGTTTGACAGCCAAATGGTCCTGTCCTCTTCTTTGGTGATATGTTATTCTTCTAGCTGTGTTGTAAAGTAGCCACCGATCCAAACTCATTCCCGTGATAGACTACAATCTCATGTTAGTCCATCATGGGAGCAAGCTTGAAGCGGTAGGCTACTTTACAACACACACAGGGACCATGGGGAACAAAAGTAGCCACTCTCCAGATGGAGGGACAGCATCAGCACCAATTCAGAGATGATTTGAGGATTTTAACTGTAAAATTCTATAATACTGTTATAATCTGACAACATGACACATCTTTTGCTAAGATAGCTACTGCCTTCAACATGAAATACCTGGAATGGCCTGACCAGCTAGTGTGTAGCCAGCTTAAAGCAAAAACTGTACTAAAGAAATATGGAGGCTACCATTACTGAGACAGACTTCTATAATTTTCATCAGAAGGTCAGTGATGGCAGTTGTCATATTTCTCTTCATAGAGGTTTCCTTAAAAAAGATTATGTCATTTCAAAAAGACAAAAAGTTGTTGACAGGTATGATGATCAGGCACAATGATAGGATGCCTTGCTAACCAATAGGAATGTGCAGTAGACAGGAGTTGAAGCTCCAACACTACAGGAAGTGTTGGAGGTTTCCCTGACAGAATGGCCTGTCAATTGGGCAATGCAGGCAGTACACAAAGCTGCTGAAGGAATCCAAAGATACCTCTGGGCGGAAAGTGTGAAAACTATAGATAACCTGTATTGGAGATAAAAAAAAAATTCAAAATAAGGGTAGCAATGAATAAGAGACACCCTAAGATGCCTGAATAATATGCCCCTGCAGAGTATCCCTGGATCTTCTTGAAAACCTGGACTTCCAGGTATGTCCTCCCAGTTTTCCACAAGGCAGTGCTCAATAACCAGTCGCTAGGTTCTAACTTTGTTGTGTGGTAGACAGACCTAAGCCTATGAAAATAGTGAATTTAATAAAGTGGATGTTTGCTTAGGATTTTTGGGAGCTTCAGCAGTGTTCTACAGGGTGAAAAGATAACCTGTTCATACCATAGTATAGAGCTTTATGGAATTTTCTGTTCTTTACTACACTTTTTTTAAAACTTCAATAACATTTCATTTCAATCTGACTTTTGCTTTGAAATATATGCAAGTAGGTGATTCCCACTGATACTTCACTTGATGAATAGTTATTGAACTGAAGAGCCCACCCAAATATTTTATTTCCCGTAAGTAATATTTACACTATGTTCAACAGGCCCGCTGCTATAAAAATCTTATTTTTTAGAGCTTTGCTAGAGGATAACAATAAAGTATACATCTGTAAAAAAAAAAAATATTAACAACCAATGCAGGGAGGGGAAATCTCCTGAGTCTCTTCAACGCAGTCGTTTCACACATGGATAAACTCACGCTGAGCTGCTGTCATATGAACAGGTAATCTGCTGTGTGGGTTTCACATCCTATATTTAATCCCTCCACAATCATTTTATATAAGACCTTATGCATCTGACATATATTTTCCATGGTTTGAAATTCCCATTTGAGCATTTCAGAAAGTGTGTAATATCCATTCCAACAAATAGAAATGAACATACTGCAGTCCACAATGTGAATACCTTTGGAGAGGAGGAACTGGCTGTTCAATTCCTTCCAGGTTTTCCAGACTATAGTGGGATGGGATCTCCAGTCATGGGGCCAGGTGTTGTCAGTTGCCAGGTTGAGCTGATCAGGTGGCTGAGAGCAGCCTTATTAGGAAGCCAGCCCAGTGCTTTAGGGAGAGAGTTGTGGGTGTGCAAGAGACACGACGACAGGTAGACTCTGCTGCGTGCGCGAGCACAAGGGACACATCCAGGAATGCTGGAGAGGTCCAGAGGGTTGGTGACCATGAGATCCCTGTTGGGGAGACAGAGAGGGACAGTGACCCACGAGGGGTGAATACCAGAAGTCTTGGAGTTGAGGGAAGCTGCTGAGGACGGTATATCCAGGGAAAGTCCTGGGACTATAACACTGGGAGTGTATGGGACAGCCAGATGTCGGTGAGACCAAAACACGATGTGTTAATGAGAGTCCAATGAACTGTTATGCTTCGTTTATGCTGAGGAAAAGCAAGTTATGTTGTGACGTTCATGGACTGTTGAACTTTTGATGAATAAAGACTGTCCTTTTATGTTAAAGTCGGCTTCAGGAGTGGTCACTTAGCGCTTACCATTGTGCTATATTCCCCAAACTATCACTATATATATATATGTATATATATATATATATACAGTGTATATATATATATATATATTGTGAGATTTAGCTTTCAATGGTAGCACATTAATGACAGAGTCCACTCGGTTACCACGTCTTTTAAAGGGCCTCTTTGCCCACTTTTATTAGAACCAACATAAAAGTCCACACCGTTGTTTTTTCTCGCAGGGGGCTTCAAACACATTACAGCAAATAATGTTTGTCCAAGTCTCACCGACTGCAGGTTGTTACACATACTTCATTTGTAAACGGCTCTCTCAGCCTCCTCGGCTGTCTTCCCGTGCCTCTAGCACACACAGCCACCTGGTTCCCCTCTGCCTTGTGGGTGGGTCCTCCTGACTCCTGAACACGGAACATCTGAATCCAATGATTTGGAGTGTGTCCCAACAACAGTGCATAGAGAGCTTCATGGAATGGGTTTCCATGGCCGAGCAGCTGCATCCAAGCCTTACATCACCAAGTGCAATGCAAAGCGTTGGATGCAGTGGTGTAAATCACCCCGCTACTGGACTCCAGAGAAGTGGAGACGTGTTCTCTGTCTGGCAATCTGATGGACGTGTCTGGGTTTGGCAATTGCCAGGAGAACGGTACTTGCCTTGAAAAAAATGTTTGTTCCCTGGAGCTCTGATATACCATATATATCCCTTTATGTTTATTGGGATAGGTCATCCAGGTCATGTAACCAGGAGTGATGAGCGCAAAAAAATGGTAACAGTGTTTTCAAGAGAAAGGGCACTGTAAAAGATGGTTACTGAATAGACCGAGACCTCTATATTTTCTTATAAAAGTATAAACTTTATTGATTACAAAATATCATGTTCAGCACCTGTTACTCCATTTCCCAAAAATCTCATAAAAGAACAACGTTGTCCATAGCACTCATACATACATTCTTCCATACATACTATGCACTCACACAGATTACGGCAATTGATATCTTCAAAATTTCTAAAGGGGGAATTCTCCCAATATAACTCTTGGTCCCTCTCGGTACTTTTGTTCCTGCTTTATGAAGATGTGAAGAATACAAAAATAAGGGGGGATCTGTACTTCAGATCTACTTTAAGATATAAATCTGACCAGTTTTTGGCACCTGATACATAAACAATGTAATGAAATAGGGACTGTTTGTCTGTAATTGAGGAAAGGAAGTCTCTATAATTAGTACAATTTAAGACAAAAACAATCCACTAAAGTTATGTATATATGCTCTGGTCTCAGTATATCAACCCTTTTTGGTTAGTAAATTCGTTAGAAAGTCTCAATTACTTTGTTTTTAAAGTTGTTCAAACTTTCCCAATAGAGTGAAGTTCCTCCTGATGTTAGATCTATTCAAGGGGGAGATCTGTGCAGGACCAGTAGGGATTGCATAATAGTCGTCCGTACTCACAGTTAGCTGTCTCGTACCCCTCCTTTTTTGGGTCCAGGAAGTTCCGTTTGTTCAACACTATCACCAGCAATTGATTCATCTGTGGCTGTTCCAGATCACAGGGTTTTTTTTTGATACCTCTGCGAGGTTAGTTGGTTATCTTATAACCCTCCTTTCCCTGGATCTCATCCTCAGCTCGGGGCCACCACATAGTATACGTCCGGCAGGTAGGATGGGAAGAAGCAGCAACAGCCACTAAACAGGGCACCCCCAAGATGGAGACTCCAGAGCAACTCTCAGTATGAACCACAGGTCCCGTTCACTGTATGTTATCCAGCCAATCTCCCGCCTGTGCTGGGGTGTCGAAGAAATGGACCTTGCCCGAGTGCTGGATCCGCAACTTACTCGGGTAATACATGCCATATTTAATTCCTTTCTCCTGCAGCCTGCGTCGGATCTCAACAAAACATCTCCTTTTCTTTTGTATGAATGCTTTTTGATTGGAAAGAATAGGCAGATCCTTGTATGCTTTTATATATAGCTCTCACAAACATCTTATATTGAAACATACATCCTGGATGTAATTACCTAGCAGGTGTGAAAGGGCTAGTTAAGCAAACCACACACCTGCCATCCAGAAGGTGCAGACGAAGCTCCGATGGGCGGAGCGAAACGCGTCCACCCTTGAGTGTGTGTTACACATGCTATGTGACCCACACAAACGGCAGCTCCCTTACGGATCATTTTGACTACTTTGTCTCCTGAACAACGATGATGGAAATTCAAACGTCTCTAAGTTACTAACAAAATTGGACCATCCCAAAAGAATTGTGCTGAAGCATTTGAAAACCCTGGGTTATTGGAACAACCATAGACCAACCAGTTAGCGAAGATAGTGCTAAACAAAGGAAACTCCCCGGACCCAAAAAAGGAGGGTTATAAGATAACCAACTAACCTCGCAGAGGTATAAAAAAAAAACCTGTGATCTGGAACAGCCACAGACGAATCAATTGCTGGTGATAGTGTTGAACAAACGAAACTTCCTGGACCCAAAAAAGGAGGGGTACGAGACAGCTAACTGTGAGTACGGTCCACTATTATGCAATCCCTACTGGTCCCGCACAGGTCTCCCCCTTGAATAGATCTAATATCAGGAGGAACTTCACTCTATTGGGAAAGTTTGAACAACTTTAAAAACAAAGTAATTGAGACTTTCTAACGAATTTACTAACCAAAAAGGGTTGATATACTGACACCAGAGCATATATACATAACTTTAGTGGATTGTTTTTGTCTTAAATTGTACTAATTATAGAGACTTCCTTTCCTCAATTACAGACAAACAGTCCCTATTTCATTACATTGTTTATGTATCAGGTGCCAAAAACTGGTCAGATTTATATCTTAAAGTAGATCTGAAGTACAGATCCCCCTTTAGGAAGTCCAGGGTATTCCCAGGGTATCTCCAGCCCGCGTACTCGGCTGGCCTGGCCGAGCCGCGGCACTTGGAGGAAGGAGGGGGAAGGAAGATCTTGCCCGGCAATGTACTGTGTATCTGTGCGGCGTGTGTCGCAAGCGTGGAACGGTCAGACACAGTGGGTGGATCGGTACTCGTGAGTCTGAATGAGTATGGAGTTTGTAAATATGCAGTGCTAACGGCAACGCGTTTCGAGGTAGTCCTCTTTTTCAAGCCTAAGAGCGGTGTTAGCCGCGGGAAATGGAACATCTTTTAAATCTTTTAGAACTGACAGGGGGGAGGAGTCAAGTCCGTGAGAGAGCCTTGATTGGTCCGACCGCCAGAAAGCGGACCGGCTAGCTTGAGGGCACTAGAAAACTACTCCGAGAATTAGCATACCCCGATCTAGTAATCATTGGGGGGCTCGAATGTGTTAGTTCTCCGGGGCCACACTGAATATACATAATGGATGCTGGTATGTAGGCAAGCCAGATAATCAAATCCTGCTTTATGGAATGTAAATCACTATCTAGCCTCCATAGTTAATTTTTCTATTCATATGTAAAAAAAAGGGGGGAAGAGGTTAAAAATGTCACATTTATTTAAGGCAATGAATACAATTAAATATGTAAAAAGTATTGAGATGTTATTCTAAATATATTTTTATAAAAAGTTTATTTAAAAATTTTATGATTATGTGCTTACATGGAGAAGGAATTTCCACTCTCACGTAAGAAGGTTTTTTTAAAAACAATATCTTTTTCTATAAAAGTTACTTTTATCAAAAATGGACATACACATGTGTGTACATGCATAGACCCGTCTCCATACACACCTGTGTACACACATACACACACACATATACACATGCGCACACATGTATACACAAATGCATGCACATACATACACAAATGCATATGCACATACAAACATGTCTCATGTCCAAAGAACGATTTTTAAAAAAACGTTTGTAGCTCCACAAATAATGTCTCAAAGCGCCTATACGTCGGCTGAAAAATGCAATTGTAGAGATTAAGCTCCAGATTATTCTTAAAGTTATGGTTGGTATACACATGATGATGTTTTTTGATCTGTATCCTAATGCAGGAAAAAATAGCCTGTCATGATGGTACTTTTTCTATGACTACTTACAGGATTGTATGTATTTCAATTTCCTCATTTAACCCATTCGGTGTTAGAGTATTGAGTTTATAGATCCAGAACGTTTCCCTTCTACATAATGAATGGAAACGTTCTGATGGTGAGAGGTGTGTGGAAATATGTTCTATTGCAAAAACTCTCAAATCCTGGATCCTTTTTTGATGCTTAATAGCAAAATGCCTTGGGACGCTATGTTCTAGGTCGCCCTTGGCAATCAAATGCCTATGGTCTCCAATCCTGGCCCGTAGTGGGCGAATAGTCCGACCAATATACATTAAACCGCAAGGGCAGATAAGCCCGTAGATTACATGGTCATGGGAGCATGTAATGAACTGTCTAATCGAATGAACCTTATTGAGATTGTCAGTAAACTGCGACTGTCCATGGTCTATAAATTGACAAGTAAGGCATCTGGGCTTTCTGCATTGGAAGATGCCAACCCGATTGTCAAAGAGGAAATGTTTTGGTGTGCATTCGGGTGCTAGAAAAGACCTACTTGGTCCCACCCTATTTTTTACATTTCTCGTTCTCCTAAAATTGATCGATGGCTTAGGAGGTAATTTGGGACCCAGTCTAGGGTCCTTCTGTAGGATATGCCAATGATTATTCACCACTTTTTGAATTGCTTTAAAACTATTGCTAAAAGTGGTGATAAATCTAATGTCTTTATTACTATAGTTATCTTTATGTTTACTGGGGTCCTTTGTTCTTTCCTCCGTTGGTTTCTGATTGGAGTATATATGAAATGCCTCAGTGAAATGCCTTATCAGTGATAAATGCCTTATCACTAAGGCATTTCATATCTACTCCAATCAGAAACCAACGGAGGAAAGAACAAAGAACCCCAGTAAAGATAAAGATAACTATAGTAATAAAGACATTAGATTTATCACCACCTTGATGTTTAAACGTTTTAGTTTCCTGCAGAATCCTCTGGTCCCCTGAGCACTGGTACTGACTTCCTGTTTTATAGTGACTCCTTTTTTCAAGCGAAGCGTTATGCTGTCACCCTTGTATGTGCTAGTTAGCTGTGTTTGTCTCCACAAACACACAGGCACAAAATCAAGCTACCCCCCCGGTCCCTCCTCCCTTCTCCAAGCTAGTAGATGAAGAGTTGCTGGAGTCGGCATTGTCCTTTGTGATCTTGTACTGAACAGGAAGTTCAGGGAAGCTGAGCTGAGAGACTTGGAAGCAGCTGTTCATTAACATGATGATTGTAAGTGTTTAGTGCGAAGCTCCTGTCCTTCTCTATGAGACTACGCTGCCATACGCCCCCCTATGCTCACCTCAAGTGCAGGTCCTTGGGGGTGCGTGTTTCTTGGCTCGGAGGCAGACAGGATCCATTCTGTCAGCGTACTAGTATGCTCACCCGCACCCGCACGGAGGGTGGGTGAGAGTAGGGGGGCGTAGTCCCATAGAGGAGGACGGGGGCTACGTACTAATCACACGCAGCATCTGTCCTTCCCGGGAGCTGCTCGGTACGGCCCTGCAAGCAGCACGGAGCTGTACGTGACGGCCGATTACAGTGTTAATGAGCGCTTAGTGTACATACTAATATGCTGTAAATTAAACAAAATGCAGCAACCGTGTAAATCGGCCAGGGATAGTACAGATTAAAACATTCGTTATTATATGTTATACAGTAAAAGTAAAAATTTCCATGCACATGATTGGGTATTTAATGTTAATACAGCTTTAATATATTTACTAAGCTAAGTGAACATTCTCTACTTCAGTCGAGCACTGCTATGGTCAGTCAATTCCCTGTAATAAATAAACCCCTTTGAATAAAATATCATGTCATATGCTTTGCACTCAATGCACAGGAAATGCTTTTTATGTTAGGACCTTTGAATAAGGATGAATTCCTCTCATTAAAATACTTTAGTTCATTAGACCTGGTTCAGTCACGTACAAAGTATACAAGTGTGTAATTCCTGCTACATGCTTGGCAATCAAAACACTGCAGACGCCAATAAGACAGCCAGTTTCCTCCATGTATTCAATTCCACATTAACAATGTTTGTAAACTATGTATTTCCTCTTACGTATATGGAGACATTTTAATCTTTCTCTATGGACCAGTAAATACATCTCTGTCACTGCAGGACATTTCTTATTAGCATCTGAATGTTTACTGGAAAAAATGTACAATTCACAAACACGTCTTTTTAAGTTCAAGGCCAAAGCACATCAACACGTTTACAGTGGAGCTGGGCACATCTTTTAATGGAACATGTAAGCATTCACGTAACCAAGAATTATTGCAAACCTCTAAAGTGGGACTCTATTTAAAACAATAACAGGAATGGGGTGGTTTGAAGGAATCATAATGACCAATGCCTGGCTTATTCATAGAGGTAGAGGTATTCATGACCTCTATGAATAAGCCTGCGGGTGAAACATGTGAGAGGTTCTAGCTGGTTGGGGGTGTCCAGTGCTGGCATTTGTTGCTTCATACACTTTATTCACTGTTATACTGGATTTGCTGTGAATTTCAATAAAGTCTGCAGTATTGGAATTCTCTGGATAGTGCAGTCTGTTCGTATACTACTACATTTCAAGGTGGGGACGCACCTATTTAGCGAGGCGAAGGGGTTAATGTACAGGTCATATAGAGTGGGAGGATGGAGATGAAGGGGTTAATGTACAGATGTGCAGGATAAGGGAGGTGAAAGGGTTAATATAAAAGTCAGACCGTAGACAGAATGGATTTAACATAAGCAAGAGAATAGGGAGGTTATAATGATTAAAAATCATTGGAAACTTTTTTTTTTTGCTGCTACTGCAGCTTCTTTCCACTAGTGAGTAATGAATGGACGACTCATTTATTCATGATTCACTTTACTCTCCCTTGCCTCTAATGTAAGAGGAAGGGGAAGGCTTGGCAATGTAAACATTGATTATCACAGCAAACACAGGATACATAGCCGGCCAATCAGCTTTGTGTGTAAAGTCATGACTCTCCACTGTAAAGGCACGATTGCAAACCGCGGAAATCGCGGCAGACTGCGCACTCGCGAAAGTCGCGGCAAACTGCGCACGCGCAAAAATATGCGGGAAAGCACACAGGAAGTGAGGTAGCTGTCTGTATTCCTAGGACTATATAAGGAGGAGCCAGCCTCTCTTTCATTGCTGATGGTCTTGTCAGCTTGGTGTTTGTGTCCTGTGTTCCTGTATTGTTTCTTAGCCTGCCTTGACTCGGATTGCCCTGGACTACTCTTCTGCTTGCTGCCAGCCCCTGACCCCGGCCTGTTCCCTGGATTTGAGATTGCCTTCCGATTTTGTACTTCGCCTGCCCGACCGGATTTGACCTTGGCTTACTGACCTCTCTACACTGTTGTCTCTGCGCAGTGTTTGTTTCCAGCCTACGGCACTCGTGCTCCTCGTTGCCCTGCGCCCTTCTGTTCCCAACTCCAGGGGTCGCAGGAAACGAAACGCAAGAGACGCCTCCCCATCTTCCAGTCTCAGCCTCAGGTACGTGATACCACTGTCTAATGACAGTGGGGGCAGCAGTTCCAGAGGACTGTCCGTTTTTAATACAGAACCAGTCTGCAGCTGGTTAAAGCAGACAAGTACTATAATAATAATGTTCCTTTATTAAAATCATCACCCTGAGTGATATTTAGAAAAGCTAAAGACCAATCAAGTCTTGTGATTACAAGATCTCTGCTAAAAGAGGCAATTTTCTTAAATGTCATACCCCCAGGCATCTTTGGGTGTTGGTTTTAACAAAGAAATGTTATTGTCACAGTATGCCTGAACCTTGCCTGAACCAAGTAATACAATGTTTTACTGGCTTTCATCTACTGAAACAGTTTCAGGTACATACCTGGTACATACCTTTAGGAAGTCTACTGTATGTGAAATAATCTTTCCTAAGCTGCCAGTGGCCATAGGGTTTAATTCAGGAAATACAGAAAATCACAGTGGTGGGGACGTATAGGATTATATATTACAGGGCATTACACTTTGCAGCTTTACAGCCTTAAAGTGCCACAAACTAGGGATGGGTGAATCTGCCCATTTGATTTATGGGAGGTTAATTGAGTCCGGTTTGTCATTTGCAAATTTGCAAAACCTGAATTTAGCAGCAAATTGCATAGAAGTCTGGGAGAAGGGGGGTGAATCTTGTAATTAAATTATGACTATTTTTAAGACTTATTGGCAAGCTGTTATCAAAAAGGCCATGGGGACAATTTACAAAGCAAACAACGTTTTTTTTGAACATACCAAACAGCAGGGAGAAGGTCCTTTTAACTATGAACATGACATGATAAAACACCAATCCATTAAATTACACTTGGGAGATGCCTTTAAGCTGTATGTGGTGTTACGGAACAGTACAATTTTCATGGACAGTCAGTAACACCTTATTCTAGTATCACATATTTTGGATGTGTGATTGATTTTTAACTTTTACATTTAGCTTGGCTTAACAGGAATGCAGGATTTACCTTGCAGCAAGCATTAGAAATTTGTGGTGTTGCCCATCCTGTTTCCTTCCCAGCTACAGAAGATTGACCTTCTATGGTATACCCTCCTGCTGGCAGCATGGTCTAATGACACTGGCAAATTACATTCCACACCTTAGTAGAGGGCAGGAATGGTCTTCTGGGCAAAATAATGGTGGCTGGTTACCCGCTGCTGTGGCCATTTACACACAATGGAAGCTTCAAAGCCAGCAGTTTTTCATCTGCTCGAGTAGCAGAGACTCCTCCTTGGGAAGGATGCTGTTAAAGATGGCGGGGTAGATGTAGGAGAATTCTGTAGAGGTTTAGGCATTAGTTTGACCTTCATCAGCATGGCTCTATGACCCTCTTCCCTACTTGACGTGGCATATGCTAAGAATCGAAAACCCCTGGACTGCCCCCACTGTCACTAGAGGCCACAGATGTTGCGGAAAATGCAGCAGACATTTTTTTTAAATGAGGGGAGATGCGGAAAGTGAGGAATTAGGAGGAGAATTGCGAGCCCTTTGTTGTCGACTTGTCTCAATGAAGTGCTGCTCCAACCGATCTCTGTGGTGCAGAGTCATGCGTTCCCTCATGCATGTGGTACCCAAGTGGCTGCTACTTTTACCATGATCCAGGCAGAGACTGCAGACCACAACAGTACAGCAGCAGATACATAAAATAATGCCCACATTGCAGGTCTCTGTGGACCAGCCTTAGGGATAGCAGTGGCCTGTACCCATGAGACCGGGGGTCCTGCGGGGCCAGATGGATTAGGATAGCTGCTCCCTCCAGTCCTCTGAAAACTACTCCTTGACAAAAATTATCTCTCACTCCTGTTCTGCTTCTCCCTTAGAACTTTACTGCTCTCCAATTGGTGGTACCGACTGAGAGTGTGTCACCTCATCATCCACCAACACTTTATCCATGGAGCCCCTTTGCAGTAAACGTCAGCTGCTAAATCCTCACTGCCTCTTGCTGCTGCCTGCTTGATTTCCCCTTGCTTTATGACCATGGAGCTATTTTCCTTATCCTTAATATCTGAAAGGTCATCCACCTGCAGCAATTTTGTGATCATGTGATCATAAAATTCCTCCAACTCCTCATTGCCAGTTTGCTGGGCTATGATGGGATTAGCAGAAGAGGAGAAGGAGGAGGAGGCTGTATAGTTGTAAAGCCTGTCCACTGTGAGATAGAAAAGACAATTGTGCCCTGCTTCTACTGGGTGCAGATTGACAACCACTTTGTCCTGCAGAACGTGCTTGCTCCTTAATACCTCTGCATGCAGAACCTCTGCCTCTCACTTTAGGCATGCATTTTTTTTATTAAAGAGGATTTCCTAAATTTAATGACAGTTGTGCCAATAGGGGGGATGCATATGGGGTGCTTTGATGCACACTACATTACACACAAATATGTGGTGCAAACAAACAAAGGGAAGTTTTTCCCGCTTCAGCAACAAGTATACGCTGTGGACCCCAAAGTTAAAAAAAAGAATCCAGCTAACTAAAATATACCACCCCACAGAAAAGAGCCGGGTCCCAGCTGCAACCGCTGCAACCCCGCTAGTAATCATGAAAATGCCAAGTATCGGCACTGGAACTCGAAAAGTATCAGTGCATCCCTAATTTTTATCTATGCCATTTTTTGTAAAATGTTCTGTTGAATAACAAAAAAGCATATTTATTACAAAAGCTGAGTGCTGTGTTCTGGTTATGAGTTGCTATGGGTGTCTTACCTCATTTCTACCTTTTTTGAGGGCAAAAAAGGAACAACACAAAATGTGTCTGCTGCATTCATTCATTGATTGAGACAACTGCAGTTCCAACAACCCTCTGATCCAAGAGACTACAGATAAAAATCTTAGCCCTGCCTCTGGCCTGCTAAAGTAATGCTTGCAACTTTTCATTTAAGAGCCTTTTTATAGAAAAACCAGAAAAGAAAGTTCAAACATTTTTTTCCAGTTTTTCTAAATAAGCCCCTTAAAGTGATGTGTTTACCTGTTCTAAGTCCAAAGTAGATTAATTTTGTTTGAAATGTGGAACAATATTTTCTGCTGTAGGAAACAGAGAACATATTTGAAATAAAAGACATATTAGGCAGTGATACATTTGGACAATTTGACAAAGACGGATTAGCATAATCCCTAGTGCTGTTTTCTGAGCGGCTAATCTCTTAATAGTTTATTCCATTTACCTTGCATGCAGAAGACTAACAGCTTACCTTCCTCGCCATTTTTCACCATATAGTAATTAATCTGATTATTCTCTTTGGATTTCAGCTATTTTAGTCTTTAGAATATTTAAGCATTTGCAGTAATATCTCTAAATGAGTCAGAAGGGCATTTATAAAAAATGTATTTTGCATAATATTTGCAGCTTTTATGAAAAATATGTCAGTGTATTTATTTAATAAAGTGTTGGAATTTACATTTCTGGTTATTCATAGTTTTTTTTACATAGATTGGTGACCTGTGTTGAAATTCATTAAACGGTGCCGTTTTAATAGAGAGAGATTGCATCTACCCTTGTAAGCTTGTATGCAGTAGCCATTAAAAAAGGGACACATGGACACTAGATGGTTGACAATTGGAACCTGATGGTTTAAACGTACCTTGCGATCTCTGTAAAAACCTGCAGCTAATAGATCTTTAGTGAAAAGTCAGCAAATTAGGTTTCTGTTGTGGATAGATATGCATGTTTGTGTGATACAAACAGAGATGAGTAAATCAGTTAAGACCTGGGAAAAATAGAATCTACGAGGGTTAGACGGCTTAGTTAATAGTCAATATTTGTGAATGCCAGATCATTTGCATGACCCAGGATGCACTCTATATGGCTTTTTTTTTCATTAGAAACTGTTTTCCCCACCCCCTTAAAGCCCATATAACCTATTGTAAAAAGCTGCACTGATCTTTCCAGGGTGCATTAAAATGACAGGTAATGAATGTTGTATCTGTCACCTCAGTATACGAATGCCCCACCACAATGTATCTATCCTGTAGCCCGCCGCTAGCCTGCACCACAAAAACGCTGCTCTCTCTATGAGAGGTCTATGAGAGGTCTGTGAGAGCTCTGTGAGAACAGTGATGTCTGGAGCAGTGGTACGTGCAAAGTCAGACCAATAGCTCTGCAAGCTATTGGTCTTAATGAGCAGGGTTAAACTGTTGCAGAGAGAACAGAACTCCCTAGCTACAAGCTAGCAGTTGGGAACAGGATAGATAAGTGGCAGTGGGGCATTCATCCACTGAGATGACAGGTAAGATATTCATTATCTGTCCATTTGGTGCACCCTGTAATGATCGGTACCTGGAATAAAAAAATTTCTGTGGAAAAAAGTATTAAGAAATTGATATGTGGTTACTGAACATTCAAGATGGGATACAGAGGGCCTTGAGAGTTTGGAGGTGTGCGCATAAGGTTTTATGCTTGAGATTATATGGTGGTTTGATGGTCTTTGAAGTCGTTCATTTGTGTCAAAAAGTGGGTAGGTAGTACCCATTTATTGCATCACTTCCTGCTCCACAGCTCCAGTTGATGGTCCCAGGATTAATGTTCAGATGTGTATTCTGTGGTAAGGGTTTTACTCAGAGTCTCAGGGCTGCATCCAATCAGCGTGGCTCCTTTCCTTTTCCTGACTAATTTAAGCTCTGTTCAGGTGTGATCCAGTGCAGATCCTATTCCACAGATTCAACTCCCAGGTCTATACTGTTCCATGGAGCTTTGCCCTACTAACACTTCTCAGCTATGCCTACCACCTTTCCTTGAGTATTCCATACAGTGTAGCTGGAGGGTCCACATCAGCACAGCTTATGCCCCACTGCCTCCTGATGACCCGATCCAGGGCCTATCCAGGAGACTTGAAGCTCAGGAATCTAGTCAGGCCTACATTATGTAATTCCTGCAAGAATTAGCCACATGGTTTGAACAGCTTCAGCCTTCTCTTTTACCTCCAGTTCCACATCCTCTACTGCAGCCTGTTGCTTCAGCTGTTCAATCTTTGGCTGGGGCTGTCTCTTCCTTGCACTTATGGGCATATTACTTAAAGCATCAGCTCCTATCATTTTGGGCCTTCCGTGGCTCCAGCTTTGTTCTCTTCATATAGACCAGTAACTTGTTCAAGTTTTGTCCTGGGGTTCCTCCTCCTTCTCATGTTGCTCACTAAAGTTTTTCCTGGCACATAGCTCCCTGTTGCATCTACCACTACTTCACCTTCTTTTCCACCTGCATACTTAGAGTTCTGGGGTGTCTGGGGTACTTCCTTCCCACAGACCATTTGCTTCTGATATTGATCTTTCCCCAGAATGATCCCATATCTATCCTTTATATGTCCTTGAATCACAGGCCATGCCTGAGCTCTTCACTGAGAACTTAAAAAAATATTAATTCACAAATCTTCATGCCTAGCATGGTTCTTCTTTGCCTCCAGGTCAATCTGGGATCACCACCCTGCTACATACTTTGCAGTCCATTTTTCCGATTCAGACCTATTTCATAGTGTATTCCTGATTTGCATTCTGTGTGGTTTGTGAGGTGTAGAGCAGGGCGGACCTGGGCATCATGCCCATGATGGGGTTCCTTGGTAAATAATGACTAGACCTTTGACTTCAGGCCCTGGGGAATCCCCATCACCTGTTGTCATGTGGGACCATCCTTGAACACATTGTCAAATTCTAATCCAGCTCCCAGGTCTTATCTGTTTCAGTGTGAACTTGCATGGTTCCTATTCTACAGACCCAGCTTTCAGGTCTAGTCTGCTATGGGGACACTTAGTGAGGGTGGATATGTTCTAGCAGTACTATTGGGGCTCCCTCTGAAAAAAAATTTTATGCATTGAACAACATGGAAGGATAAATGGATGGATTTTCCAGTTATTTGTTAAAAATACAGGACTTGTTTGGTTTAAAAAGAAATCTGTGTTTATAGCAAGATACTGTTCTAGAAAGTTTGGCCTTTTAGATCTAATGTTCCTAGCTGTCCTGGAAAGGAAAAAAAAAGTCTGGATACAAATAGATTCAATTTGTAAGTAAAACGATTTAGCCTGAGGTCACAAACACATAGGTATGAGACAGCTTCTTGTTATCATATTGTTGTTCAGTTTTATTTCCATAGGAATATCTGAGATTTTATAATACCATGGGAAATGTATGTATTTAAATTGTATTGCTTAGATATTCTGCATATGTTTTCTATGTATTTTTCTGCTGAGGTGGATTAGGCAATGTTTTGGGTCCTACATGCCTGGTAGCACTTAAAGCCTGATTGCTATTGTGGTTGCAGTGCATAATCACTATGCACAGAAGTAAAGCAAGTTCAACATACAGGTGAACATTTTAATGTATTCACCCTCTCTATTCCTTCTCTGTAAGACTAGATATTCTTTTCTTAAAATGTTACTTATTTAAAGGGGAGCTGCAGCTAGGATAGAAAACATTCGGTTATGTCCACCTGGCATATTCTTGTTTCATACCTCCCAACTTTCTGAGCCAAAAAAAGGGACACCTGACAAAAGTATTCATGCAAATACACACATTCCTGTCGTGCTCCCAGTTACGTGGACACTAAAGAATTAATGCTCAAAAAATTATTGTCCAAACTTTTTTTTTTGAATAAGATATACAATACTGTAAAGGTTAGAGGAAAGTAATAATATCACACTTTTAAGTGGCTTAATAGTGCAAAGTCACTCTAAATGAGGCTGTTGGGTCCTATGTTCTTTATGTTTTGACCATGGTCCTCAGAAGTAAAAAGAGATTTAGAAATCATGTGTGATTTCTGTCATAAGTGCAGTGGGCCGACAACTGGTTGGTAAGCAGCTGGTATTCAGTTTTATGGTAGTCAGTTTGAGCCGTGTAGGATGTGACTATCACTCAGTAATGGGAGAAGAGGTAGAAGAGGTAGAAGCGGATGTGGCTGGGTATTAAGAATAGTTGTCAGTCTTGATGGCAATGTGAATGGCTGTCAGCTGAAGATGTGGAATGCATATGACCATCACTTTTGAACAGGCAGGTATTTGTCATTCCCATGAGGCTGGGTACTTGTCAGTCCTGGGAAATGCAAATGGCAGTCTGCCAGTCCTAATGAGGTTTTCAAAAGTGTTTGGTGGGAGTAGAACAGATGTTTTGGGACTTCATGGGGATGGGTTGTTGTGTGTCAATTCTGGAGTTTGAGCAGTCACAAGTTTAGGTAGTCATTCAGTCATTTGGGTGTCATTCAGTCCTATGGGCAAAAGGTGTTGGAAGCTACCTGTCCATCCTACGGTTGAAGGTGCTGTCAATCCTGGGTTGGGGGTGGGTATGTCCAAGGTTGAAAACAACAAAGGTGGGTTAATGGGGGGGATTGGCAGGTGTGGGAGCTAACTCTGGTGGTGGTTTGGATTTAATTATTTGGTGGTCAATTAACAAGAAGATCTCAAAGAAGAAGCCTCTTGGCATGTATAAATGTTCTTACTGTATTCTAAATTGAACCATAAAAAAAGTTTTGCAATTTTCTAATTTTGGATAACTATCAAGAACAACTCCCAAAATTGATTTTGCAGCTTTAAGTGGCATGCAGGATTCCATCCTCCCCCCACACCATGCACTTTTACCACAGATCATAGGTCTCACCCATATCTTGCACAGCAATAGCAGGCTGAGTGCAGCTTTTTAACTATACCACAGTTGTCACAGAACGACAGACCTGCAGCATGTATGTCCTTAACTTTCTACTGCATTATACTATAGCAGTGAGAGACAACCAGTAGATTTCTAGCTGCTGCAGACAGGGCCGGCCTTAGGGGTGTGCGACTGCAGATCTACAAGCCCAGCATGCCTTGCCAGCTCCTTAACTGATCTTATACACTGTTTGCATGGCAGAACATTAAAGGAATTGTTGTCATGCACCAGCAGTTGGAAAACTACTGCTAGTTGGCCATCAATTTTCTTTAGTCATTAAGTCAATGTTCTTTAGTAGTGAAAACACTTTAGTGATTGAAAATAGTAGATTAGCTGAAAGTTTAGCTTTTCACGGCTGTGTCAAGGATAGAGGGGGATCATCTTGCCAGAATACTGACAGCAGTAAAGATCCCAAAGCGAATTCAACTCTAAAAATGCCATTCAAAATGAAAAAAATCCCTCAAATCAATACTGTTCTTTTATTATGTGAAATGCAAACTAAATTGGAATTAATTAGGATATATAAAACACATGTTGCCTTTTACCTAATGCCTTGTAAACACATACATTGTATATTACTTTGCTTTTGCCTTTGCCCAGTTGTTTCAATTATCATTTATTTTTAATCCGCAACACACTTGCCACAAATACTTTTCCTTTGCTCTGACATTGAAAATCCTCAGGAATTTTAGATTTATCTGTTAGAAATACTTAAGGAAAAGGCTTTGAATTACAAGAAATCCCTGAAGAAGACATGAAAGTTATTAAAATTCTGGAAGACTTTCAACAAAAATAAAAGGACAAGATACGTTTAATCTATCATCTTTCTAGAAACTGTCGTCTCCTTTTGTTTGTGTGTATATGGCACACTTTACTATGTGTTTTTTAGAATTTTTATGCCTCTTGGGATATGATTTTCATTTTCTGAAATCTTTTGGTTGCTTTAGATTAACAAAGCTTTGTGTTCTCCTGTCCACAGCTACGTTGCTGAAAAAAAGAAGAAGTTATAAAATAAACTATGTTTAGCAGCTTTGAAATGTAGGTTCTTTGTTCTTTAACTGGAATGGTTTTTATTTCAACAAACAAGATGAATTTGAAAAAGGTTAAAATCAAAAGTTAGAAACTTGCTTAATGAAAGCACAAACATGAAAAAATGTAAAAACCTTCAGGAGAACTTTATCTTACAGATCTTTTTAAATAAGCAGAGAATACCTTCGAACACTTGAAGGTTTTATAATGTTTGTAACCTTATGTATGAAATCAAAAGAAGAATTTGCTAAGTTGTTAGTGAAAATAGCAGCCTGTAGACCAGAGTTTGTCAGTGCTATTAAAGTATGTAGTCCTTTATGAAAACAAGTTGTTACTAGGTACTTACCTTATCTCATGTATTCCTGCAAGTACGTAAATTCAATACCTGTGCCCCCTTTTTGTGTTTAAAGGGAAGCTAGAGTCTTCCAAGAGAGCACTTTCTCTTACAGGGTCACAACATTCTGCTCCTGCCATTGTGCTCCTGCATTGTCACCCTGTGACGAGCTCTCCTATGTACTGATGCAAATTACACAGGCTATCACTATAAGAAAACCTGCCCTGAGAAATTATGTTGAGTCCCAGTGTCCCATCTGGCCAAACGGGTGAACCGTGGCAAACTGAGTTTGCACCAAGCACTAGCTTATCACTAGTTGTTACATAGTGCTTCATATGTTGCAAATTTCAATTTCAATTCAATTCTACCAGACAGGCTGTGTCTATTTGAAACAAAAGACTATAATCTCTAATTTTGCAAAACATTCCCAATGCCCATGTTAGCCAAGGGTCATGTGATATAGGCATTCAGGCAGGAAAAATAAATCTTTTTTTTTTAACTTAACATAATAATGTCATGCAGGTATAAAACCTGTGCCCTATAGATTCATGTGAATGGTGAATTCAATTGATAGGTCTACTGTGAATGTCTTTAAAGCAACCCATTTGGTTTAAAAATAATTACCGGTGCCTACTTTTATCTGCTTTATATATGATTTTCTAAATCCATAAAAATAACAATGATTGGAAACAAAACAAAACAGAAGTAACCCTTAGGAAACATGCAGTAGTTAGAGAAAACAGTTAACATCCCCTGTCAGCTATATATCAATCTTTTATGTAACAAAATATTACCATGCTAATTAAATAATAACAGTAAACCAAATTATAAAGCTGCTCACCCACTATTATTATAACATGAACATACACATATACAGTATATGGAGTACATCATCTCTGGATCAGCAAAGTATCATTCCCAGCAGCATAACACCAGCTGTTTGCCTCAAGTGCGGTCGGCAGGCAAAGGGGGGAAGCAGAGGTATGTTTATTACCCGCTTTTTGGTTGACATTTGTGTGCCAGAGCTCATGCACAAATACTAATGCAGTAAAGTGTAATGTGTAAAATTTGTGCCCATTTCACCAAAAGAGCATTTGTGAGGTCAGGTATTTATGTTGGATGAAAAGAACTGACTCACAATCAGCATTCCATTTTAGGGCCCATTCACACCAATTGCGGTGCTTTTCTGAGCGGCAGCTGCTGGAACTCACAGCAATCGCTCATAAAACTTCCCCCTTAGCTTTGGAGGGGGCGTGGCGGTGCATTGAAATCAATGGCACCCAGCCACGCCCCCCCCCCACCCACAGCACGTGGCAAAACATTGACTGCATTCTGAATCGCTGCTAGCGCAAAAAATAGAGCATGAAGCATTTTTTGCATTTGCAAAAGTGGACCGGAACGAAGGCAATATCTTGCCATATATTTAATCGCACTGTGTGTGTGTGTTTGGGGGTGGGGGGGCGTGGATGCGGTGCCATTGCCCCCTCCTGCCCCAGAATGAAGGGGCAAGTTTTGTAAGTAATTGCTGTGTGTTCCAGCAGCTGTCGCTATGGAACGCACCACAATTGGTGTGAATGGGCCCTCATCCCAGAGGTGTTAGGGTTTGTTCACACCAAGTGCGGAGCAGATGAATAACTCCATATTAAAAGCAGCTATAGAGGTCAGGAATGACTTGTGTTAAAGCTCTTTTACTGCTTGTTAAGACAATGAAAAGTTCCCATGTCTCAAAACAGCACTAACCATTAGTGGCCAGGAACAAATTATTTATGGATGGATGCAAAAGAAGGTCCACACAATGCTACTGTAACAGGAACAGTAAGCCATCATATTGCATTTTTACATAGGCTGTAGGGACAAGTACAAATGCATAATGTATAGTAAGATGACAACTGTTTTCAGGCAGTGTGCATTCAGGCACTGAGCTGAGCCTATTTTATAAAGTTTCCCAGCACAAAACTAATCAAAAATTGGGATCAGATTCTCTTGGAAGTGTACAGTTCAGAGGTAATGTAGCTGCCTGATTTTCAGCCTGCTATAACAATTCTGACATGTTAGCGGGGTTTCAGCTGTGACTGGAGTGCTCATAGAACTCTGTCAGCCCCTAAGCTAATCTCAGCTCCTCCAACCTCAGCTGTCAATCATTCCATAACCTTCTGCATTTATATTGTCCATATGCAGGCTTCCCATACGTCTTCAAGCATGAAATCACCTAGCTGAATGACTCCGAAATATAATTTCTATCTGCCTGCTAATACATCCACTTAATATGAAAATATTACGCACATCACAATGACTGAGGAGAGAATCTTTTTTTATACTAATTTTTACCTTATAGGAAGCTATCACTAAATTACATGCTATGTTAATTAAAGCAACATGGTGTAAAAATGGCTATTCTGAATGGATGTAAAAGAAACACGGTCTACATTAGCTCCTGTGCATATGGCTTCTTGTATTTTTATATGGTGTGTATGGGTTATACTAGAATTTGACAAAGTTCTCATATTGAGAGGTGTGGGAGCCCAAAGCAGCACTGACATATAAAGTACAGCAACTCTTACTTGTTGAAGTGACCATAGTTTGCCAAACATGACAGGCTAATAGAGTTTATTTATCAGCAGTAACACCAACCCATTTCCTTTGTGTTGTGCAGGTAAAACATATACTGTTTAATTTGGAGTGAACTTTGCTGTGTTATTATGATTAATAAAGTGTACTTATCAGCACCAATGCCAACCTATTTCCATTGTGAGGGGCACGTAAAGTATAGAGTGATTGTCATGGACTTTGCTGTTTCATTATATAGGGCTTACTGTACCTGTAGGTAAGTCAAACACAGATGCACAAGCATGTCTGGAAGTTGACAGGGATGAAAGATGGCCTGTCCATGCATAGGAATATATCTTGCTAATTTTAAAAGACATTCATGAATGTTACATCAAGTATGTCAAATAAAATCCACACCCACTCCCCTTTCATGTGCTATGCACCCTTTGGTCCCTACACAAACATTTTTTTAGTAGACATCCACGCTCATGTGATAATGCTGGGGCCTAGTGATTGGCCTTCTACTATGCAATCTATTGTATTAGAGTGATATTAAAGTCAAAAGGATTTTAAGCTAGTTCAAATGCTGATTAAATCACTAAAAATTGATTCTGCTCCTTGATGTTTAGAAGTTTTGCAGACATATTTACAAAAGGGTGAAGAGTTTGGAGAAGGCAGAAGAAGTGAACAATCTAGTACAACACACCGGAACCAGAAAGTGAGCTGAATTGGAAAATTTTTCCAAATCAGCTATTTTGGCCTAGATTGTTCACTTCTCCTGCCTTCTCCAAACTCTTCACCCTTTTGTGAATAACCCTGTTAGTTTCCTGCAGAATCAGCTGGTCCCCAAAGCTTTGGCCTTGATATCCTCTTTTAGGATGTCTCCTTTCCCTTGCAGGGTTCTATGGAGCCACCCTTGTGTGTGCTAGTAAGCTGTGTGTGTCTCCACACACACAGGCACATGAAGACAAGCCAAAATCTCCACTCTTCCCTTCTCCTCCATCCTTCCTCCTCTTCTCTCCAATCTAGTAGATGGACAATTGCTGGAGACTGCTCTGTCCCTTGTGATCTTGTACTGGACAGGAGGTTCAGGGAAGTGGAGCTGACGGAGTTGGAGCCAGCTGTTTGGAAACATGATGATTGTAAGTGGTTGGACAAAAATGTAAAGGAATACTTTGCTGGGCAATGTATATTGGTTTGATCTGGATTCATTATTGAAAAATTGTTTAAAGGTTTAATGCTACTTTAAGTAATGTATTATGGTGAGTCATGGGGTGCGTCATATCTGTCCTCCATAGTTGGAAGTACTGGGATTGGCACAATAGGACTGTGGCTTTAAAGGTAAGAGTAGGCACCAGAGGGTGCTTAGCACAGGGTAGTTTTGTGGGTTTGGGTTTTTATGACAGCTGGATATTATTTAGTTATTATTAAAATAACTAAATACAAGAAATTACTTTCTTTTAAATGTGAAATCAGAAAATGATTATGGTAACTCACAGTTGAGTTTACTCTAAGAGCTCCTGTTGCATCAAAGGGATGTTTTTATCCATTTGGATCTGTTCAGCTTTTAAATGTCAAAGAGGGGAAACAGCTACACATATAATCAGTAATTAAAATTCCTGCAAATCTGAAAGTAAGTGGGGAAACAAAAATGTTTGCCGTAGTTCAGTGTGCCTTATCCATTTACTTCATCATACCATAACAATAAACCTAAATAATAAAGAAAAAACACAAAGATTGCTCACCTGATTTCTAGATGATATAAACTGCTATTGAAGAGTGCATTTCCAACATGTCTTTTCTTTGTGCAAGATTGGGAAAGAGAGCTGGGCCGGGTGTTATAGGACTCAGACTAGTATAAGGCCTGTAACTTAACATTTAAACCTAGTATGGATAGCCAGACGCAAGAACGTAATAATAAGGTTTTAACAAGGTGGTACAGATGTCCGGGTTTGATAGCTAAATATACAACTTTATTCTCATGCAGGTGTTGAAGATGTGGAGAGCAGGAAGGATCAATGTTCCACAATTGGTGGGAGTGTCAGTTGATACGGCCTTACTGGCACGCGATATTCCGGATCTGTGACAAAGTTTTGGGAAAGTGCTGTACAGAAGGTCCTGAAGTAGCTGTTTTGTCGATAATCCCGGGCTCTATGGAAGGAAAAAGTGCAGCTTGCTCAGATTTTTTCTCTCACCAGGCCATGCTTTAATACCTAGGCTGCGGAAGACAACCATGGTGCCTCAGATAGAGGATTGGATATCTGAGGTTGGACATTTTATGCGGATGGAGGAAATTTTAGGTAGGCGAGAGGATAGATATCCGACATTTGTTAAGACTTGGAGAATATGGATAGAATTCTTGGAAGGAACTAATGCAACTTGGGTTTACATAGATATACATACGTAGTGGACAAAGAGTACTTAATGGAGGGTTCCCTAAACATATCAGTTCTGTCTTACCTGGAATAAATCCTTTTTTTTCTATTTCTTTGTGTGTTGCTGTATGTGTGGCTGGGTACTGTGGGGCTGTTAGCTGAGTGTGCAGGAGTAATTTTAAAGTTATTTTACCTAATAACCAGGGAGGGGTTATGGTTGGGTCAATACATAGTATTGATTATTAGGGATGGTCTCGATGTTGGAGTCAAAGAACAGTTCGACTCGAACATCGGTAGTTTGTGTGTTCGGCGAACACACAAACTGTCAGGGCATTCGGCAGGCTGTTCGGCAGGCTGTTCGGCCGCCATGCGCCCCACAAGGCACTGCACACTGCACAGTGCATTGTGAAGCCCTGATTGGGTAAAACAATGCACCTGACCATTGATCATGTGCAAGACTTTACCCAGTCACAGCACAGTGCACTGTGAGAGTCATAATTGGGCAAAGTAATGATGACTTTGCCCAATCATGGCTCACACAGCTAAGTCCTGTCAGGTACCGGACAAATGTAAACAGTTGGGCAGAGCTAGCGTGTCTTTTGGTTTTTTTTTTCAATTAGAGGATTTTTTTCAAAAGTCTGGGAAAGGAAGGCTGAAGATAATCCATATATGAGTCCAGCTGTCAGTTCTGAGGTAACTGCTGACCTCACCCAGTGACAGGATTAGCTACATAGTTAGTCAGGTTGAAAAATGACACATCGAGTTCAACCTATAGAAAAAAAAAAGAAGAAAAGCCTAAACAGATTGCTATGCCCACAGCGATTCCCTGTTGATCCAGAGGAAGGCAAAAAACCCCTATAAAGCATGGTTCAATTTGCTCCAACAGGGAAAAGAAATCCTTCCTGATCGCATGAGGCAATCGGATATTACCTGGATCAACAATCTCTGATGCTTAATATACCTATAACTTAATATCCATTAATATTCTGTGCATTTAAGAATACATCCAGATGTTTTTTAAAACAAATAACCGAGCTAGCTAGAACTAGCTCCTTTGGGAGTCTATTCCACATTTTCACAGCTCTAACTGTGAAGAATCCTTTCCGTATGCAAATGTTAAACCTCTTTTCATCCAGACGCAAAGAGTGCCCCCTTGTCCTTTGCAGTGGCCTTAACATGAATAATTTGGCACCAAGCTCTTTATATGGACCATTTATGTATTTATACATGGTGATCATGTCCTCCCCCCGCCTCTTCTCCAGAGAGATCAAATTCAGGTCAGCTAATCTTTCCTCAAAGCTGAGCTCCTCCATGCCTCTTACCAGTTTAGTTGCCCTCCGCTGACTTTCTCCAGTTCCACAACATCCTTTTTGTGAACTGCAAACTGAACTGCATATTCCAGATGAGGTCTTACTAATGCTTTGTACAGGGTCAGGATTATGTCTCTATCTCTGGAGTCTAGACCCCATATAATACAAGAAAGTATTTTGTTTGCTTTAGAAACTGCGGCTTGACAGTGCATGCTATTATTCAGTCTATGGTCTACCAGAACACCCAGATCTTTCTCCATCATTAACCCCCCCAAACATACTCCCCCTAGAGTGTATAAAGCATGCATGTTTTTAGTCCCCAAGTGCATAACTTTACATTTATCAACATTAAACCTCATTTGCCAAATAGATGGCCAATCACACAGTGCATTCAGATCTGCTTGTTGGTTGGAGACATCCGGTAAGGACTGTATTCCACTACATAACTTAGAACACAGAAATAGAACTTTTAATCCCCAATTCTATGTCATTAATAAATATGTTAAACAGTAAGGGGCCCAACACTGAACCTTGGGGGACACCACTAACAACCTCAGACCATTCAGAGTATGAATCATTGATCACCACTCTCTGAATACGGTCTTCAAGCCAGTTTTCTACCCAATTACAGATGGAACGCTCTACAACTACTGACCTTAACTTATACATTAGCCGCATGTGGGGAACTTTGTCAAACGCTTTTGCAAAGTCCAAGTATACTATATCCACAGCCATTCCTCTGTCCAGTTTATTACTCACTTCATCATAAAAAGAAAGTAGGTTTGTTTGACAACTTCTATCTTTTGTGAATCCGTGCTAACTATCGCTTATGAAATTATTTTCAAGCAAAAACAATTGCATGTGATCCTTGGTCAAATTTTCAAGTATCTTGCCAACTATTGAAGTTAAACCTACAGGTCTGTAATTACTTGGCAAAGACTTTGATCCCTTTTTAAATATAGGCACCACATTGGCTTTGCGCCAATCCATCGGTACCAAGCCAGTCATTAGAGAGTCTCTAAAAATTAAATACAATGGCTTTGAAATTATACAGCTCAATTCTTTGAGGACACGTGGGTGTAAGCCATCTGGTCCAGGTGCTTTGTTCACCTTAATTTTGTCTAACTGTTTTTGGACCATATCAATGCTATAGAGATGAAAGGTTACACTCATTGACCAGCTGTTTTCCCGCCAAAAGTCTGTCACGGATCCTATGCTCAGCTGATTGAAGATCAGCAAATCTTCCTAGCAACCGCAGGCAGCTTGTAACCTGAAAGACAAAGCAGAAAGAACCAGCAAAGCAGCTCCAGAGAGACATGTACTTAACAGTCACCACAGACCTTCTGTTGAATATAATTAGTTTTAAAAACACGTGGGTGATAGGGGTGACAATCCCATGGGGCCACTTTCCCATTCTTTTTGCCTGCCTCCCCCCAATGCTGTGTTTCCACCCTGTGGCCTCATTACAGGGCACAGTATTGACTAAGCAGCCGATAGTTGAAACCACAACACTTTCCTGGGGTGGTTGGGTTGTCGTTCAGGCATCCAACATACCTGGAAGGTTGTTGGATGTGAAGCTTCTGACGGCGGTTTGTTCTGCAAAAGAGTGAAAGTTCTACGGATGAGCGATAGCACATGTAAGTATTACATCTCTTCCTTTTAAGGATATCAGATTCACTGGAAAGTAAAGCTCTTGCTTTGCCCTTCATGACTTGCGGTGCCACAATACAAGCATAGAACACTAAAGTAGGAACATAGCTGACCTGGCCCCTGTCAAAATGTACATTGAAGGTCACTGATGGCTATTGAACAGTGGCTCATACCATCACTCAGAAGACGTTGTACTTGGTAAGAACAAGTAGAAGGAAAAAACCAATATGATGACTGAATTTATATGCAGTATTTCATAGCAATCAAACTGATTTTAGAGTACACTGGGTCATAAGAGCTAACAGAATTAAATAATATTTCTGATTATTTCTTTCCTGCACATTGAATATTGCTTTTTGCCTTACTATAGAGGCCAGTATGACTAAATTAGGGAACTAAAACTTTTAACATCAAGGAGCAGCATCCATTGTAAGTGATTTAATCAGCATTTAAAATATCTTCAAAAACTTTTGACTTTCATATCACTTCAAGAATGTGTAGGATTAAATCATACACAGGTGAAAATAGCATTTACATCTGTAAATATAGGGATACATCACAATGGTAGCTTCACTGTAGAAATCCACTTTTTTATTAGAAATGGTTATGTTGGGACAGCTTAGTATTAGCAGCTGCTATGGGAGCCTGGGGGTGGAAGGGGGCCCCATGAGGTTGTAAACATAGAACATGTGAAAATAATACAGTACTCAGTGTCATTAAGCTCCGGGCAGTGTGCACGGTCGCATTGGGCCGACACCCCGGAAGGATGGGTGCTGTGTGTAATTACACGCAGTAGCCTGCTCTTCTCTATGGGAGTATGCGGCCATACACTGCCATACACTTACCCGACCGTACAGGTGTTGGTATCCCTGCTCGGACGCAGACACGATCCATCCTGTCTGCATATGAGTACGGAAACCCGCATCGGCATGGACGTGCAGTTTGGGTGAGCGTAGGGCGGCGTACGGCCGGATACTCCCATAGTGAAGAATAGGCTGCTGCGTGTAATCACACACATCACCTATCCTTCCTGGGAGCGGCCCGATGCGGCCGTGCACGCAGTCCGGATCTGTATGGGCCAGCTGTTACTTGTGTGAATGAGAGCTAAGTGTTGGAATGGTTGCAATTGAAAAAAACTGTAATCCCATGTAAAGTCTGCCGTGTAGAGAAGACTTCAGATGCACAAGTGGAGTCTTTGGCATCTTGGCATTGTCACTCACAGTTCAGAGAGTTCAGTAGCAGTCAATAGGCGTTCCCATCACATTTTTGCTGTAGGGCCCCATAATCTGTAGCTATGCCCCTGATTGCAAGTTACTATCTCATTGTACGGTCTTCATAAAGCTGGTCATGCATGTTATGATCTGATTGCACAGTCTCTATAATTAATAGACATTGTAAAAACAGATTGTAATCTATGTGACCAGGTTAAGATTTGCTGACAACTATACACTGCGAGGGACCACCTGACTGGTTATAAATTAAATAGATTAATAAGGTTAGTATTTAATAGTTTATTTTGTATTTAGTTGTTGATAAAGGATATGCTTTTAAATACTGCTTTTTTGTCGACTTTAACTTGGGAAGTCCAACAGCAGGAAATTTCCTGGCTGTAAACTGTAAGGTCTCATTCACGTGAAAAAAGGCCGTGCACGCAGCTCAGTGCCGCGTGCACAGCCGTATCGGCCAGCTCCCGGGAAGGACAGGTGCTGCGTGTGATTAGTACACAGCCTGTCCTTCTCTATGGGACTACGTGACCGTACGCCGCCCTATGCTCACCCGCCCTGCATGTCTGTGCGGGTGTCCGTACTCGTACGCTGACAGGATGGATCCTCACTGCGTCAGAGCCGGGACACCCGCACCCGTACGGACCTGCACTTGAGGTGAGCATAGGGCGGCGTACGGCTGCATTCTCCCGTAGAGAAGGACAGGGGCTGCGTAGTAATCAAACGCAGCACCTGTTCTTCCCAGGAGCTGCCCGATGCGGCCGTGCACGCAGCACGGAGCTATACGTGCCGGCCTTTTCGCATGTGAATGAGGCCTTAAAGTGAAAATTCACTAAAATATTCTATAAGAAAAGAAAGGATTTATGCTTGTTTATGATTGTCTGCACAACTTTACTTTCTAACGTCACTACGTAAAAAGTGCAATTTCTCTTTGCAAAGCAATATTCACTTAGCTTAGTAAATGTAGTGAACTTGTACTGACTTCAATCATAAACTGGATGTCTGTGTGACCAACACAGAACTGAGGATGGCAGGAAGGGGCCTTCATACCTGTGGTAGTAACATTAGATTATCAATAAGAGAAACAATTGTGATCATTTATATGAACTCTGTAAATCCCTGCAGAATATGTGGGCCCTTTATACATTAATGCAATAAATACATTCTCTGTTGCTGATTAAACAGATGTGCATAAATCCATTATTAAAAAACAGTATGAGTCAATTACGGGTTGATATAATTAGGAATGGATCAGTTTTGTGGTTTAATTTTTAATAAGGCCTGCAGATTACATATGTTTTTCTTGTCTTATGTTGTGCTTCATTCACACATCAAGCTAAATTACCAGTTTGTTATTTACTTAGGCAGTACGCACATATCCCTCTTTCATTCCCAGCAGCGGCTTAAGCCAGCCTTGTTAAGTGTCCTCGGTTTCCATGGTTTTGCAATGCCATGTAGTGCAGACAATCCCAATATGATAAGGTAAGAGGAAAAATACCCCCAGATTCATTAAAAGCACTGAAATAGAACATATTAATTCAGCTCCAATTTACAAGTCTGATGCTTTCCGCATTTACTTAACAATTGCAGGCAGCAAAAATTAATTAAATGGCACTTGTGGAAAGGTGAGACCAATGACAAGAGAGTTTTTGATGGTTAGCATTAGAAGCACTGTTAGAAGCCTCCTGAGTTTAGCTTCAAGGAATTATATAAAAGTCAGTTTACATGTAAATTGAGTGCACTCTCTGACTTTAGCATAGTGGCATTGTTTTTATTTTATCAGTAGCATTACCTGATCACTGGAATATACATAGAATTAGAAGTTCATAAATTTAATAACAGCTACGCTAATGTCTTTTCTTAGGGTTGGGTTCCTTAGAGTAAGAGCATCTTCTGACCTTTGGCAGATATGAAAACCAGAAGCACAAAGGGTAAACATACCAGTGTATGTTATTCCCATACGTCTCCCACTACACAACTGAGAATGGCTGTGGCCAAAGTGGGTGGGTTCTAGACTGAAGCTTGAGAATTGAGAAATGTTCTACCAACTATGCTTCCCTATTGGTCTCTGGGGCTATCAATCACACTGAAGAACCAATAGTAGGTCATTCATCTTTTACAGGAAAAAGTCAGGATTTGTGTATGAATGTAGATGCCTACTTCTTTTGATCCACTGATTTTCTTGACATATGTTCACTGAAGGCATTTTTTCATCATATGCCCAATTTGTCCACCCCCAAAAGTTTGTGATAGAATTACCTAAAAAGCAATTGAACCCTTAGGTAAAATCAGCTAAATACATTCCAAGCGCATTGAAACACAAGGTGTGTAATGTCCGAATCATGAGTAGATAGTATAAGGACAGATTTATTCACTCGTTCTCAGTCTATGTGCTGCGCAGGTAATTGTGGGTAGATAGCATAAAGACAGAAGTATCATCTCACTTTAAGTTTTATATCTGCTGTGCAAGGAATACTGAGAAGATAATATTATGACGGATTTATTCTCTCACTCTCAGTCTGATATCTGCTGTGCTGGGAATTATGGGAAGATAATATAAAGGCTGATTTATTTCTTCACTCTCAGTCTATCTGCTGTGCAGGGAATAGTGGGTAGATAATATGAAGACAGATGTATCATCTCACTTTAGGTTTGAGATCTGCTGTTCAGAGAATAGTGAGAAGATAATATAAAATGGATTTATCCTCTCACTCTCCATCTGATATCTGCTCTGCAGGGAATAGTGGGAAGATAATATAAAGTTGCATTCATCCTCTTACTCTCAGTCCAACATCAGCTGTGCAGGGAAGATAATATAAAGGCAGATTCATCCTCTCACTCTCATTCCATGTTTGCTGTGCAGAGAATTGTGGGTATATAATATAAAGACACATGTATTCTCTTACTCTCTGTCTAACTGCTGTGCAGGGAATCCTATGAAGATAATATAAAGACAGATTTATCCTCTCACTTTCTGTCTGATATCTGCTGGGCAGGGAATCGTGGGAAGAAAATATAAAGACAGATATATCCTCTCATTTCCAGTCTCATATCTGGTTTGCAGGAAATAATGGGAAGATAATATACAGATGTACTGTAGTTATCCCCTAATTCTCAGCCTAAAAGAAACAAACAACAAAAAGAAAAAAATGGAATACAAAAAAAAAGAACACCACCACCAATATGTACAGTAGATGTCAAACAATAACAAAGCGAGATCGTATATGTGAAAAAGGAGACAGCAGCTATTTTCTTATTTTCATTTATTTCACACATACACTATTCTGTTTGATTCAGCAAAACCAACTTGGTAAGTGATCTCCACTATGTCATCTCAGAATACATTAGATACACATGTCCAACCAATATAAAATGACAAAGGGCGTGTATTTTCCTTCTTGATGTATGAAAGCTAAAGTAGGGAATGTGGGCATTGATTTTAAACAGATAACTATCATTAATGAGGAAAACACAAGGCAGTGCCCAACATGGCAACAGAACACAAAATGTACTGTGTACTTTACCCAGAACATTTTGTTTTCTTACTATGCTGTGAGCTGTCTGTTGATTTCCTCATAATTGATTGGCACTAGATATCGGTCCATTTTTTCTATTTTAGCTCTTATTTTGTTCAGTAGGCTTGAAGGATCCCATCCCTCGGCACGCCTTCAACAATGAACTGTCCTGTTGGAATGTGTGCAAAACACTAATGCGTTTTCTAAAACGTGCTTAGTTTTCAAGGTCAGCTTTCAGCTTCAGCCCTCAAACAGCATGGTCACTCATTCTGTTCACTTGAACAAGGCTCTGACACTTACAACTCTTGGCCCTCTGTAAATAATTATTTAATTTTTTATAATGGAGGAGAGTGAACATCATGTTGAAATATGAATGGCTAGTTGAAGTGGCAAAAAAAAAATCAAATTTTACATAATTCCTTATAAAACACGACACATTGTTGTTTGACTTAAAGTGACACTAAACACAGAAGGTAAATCTTAAAAATGCATCCACGTGCCTTAACAATTAACAATACTGTAGTTTATTTGTGTATCACTCGGTTCACTCTGTCCTTCCTTCTGGAGGGTGGCTACTTTTATTCTCCATGGTCCCTGTGTGTGTTGTAAAGTAGCCACCGCTTCAAGCTTACTCTTGTGATGGACTATCATCTCATGTTTAGTTTACTCCACCAGGGAAGTGAGCTTGAAGTGGTGGCTACTTTACAACACACACAGGGACCATGGGGAACAAAAGTAGCCACCCACCAGAAGAAAGGACAGTGCCAGCACCAGTTTAGAGATAATTTGAGGATGTACAGCTGAGTGATACACAAATAAGGTACACTTTTGTTAATAGTTAAGGTACTTGAATGCATTTTTAAGATTTAACTCCTGAGTTTAGTATAACTTTAAGTAAAACTCTAGTATCAACTGTTTAGATTGAGGCGGTGAAGTTTATGCATGATAAAAATGGACTTCCAGCCACACTGGATCCTAAAACGTTCTTGCTTGGGATATTTTCAATTTCAAATGGACAAATATATCTTTGCAAGAATAAAAGTCGTTGATCAATTCATCACTACCTAAAAAAGATAAAATGGAATATCTAGAGATAATGTACCTATACACAATAGGATTTTGTAAATATGACTGGGCTATTTGACCCCTTTATTTAGTATTTAGTGTTTCATAATTATCTGTATATTTTTGGTGTGTTTATCTCTTAGTTAGAACCTTTCTGCCATTGTTCTTGTCCACCTCTAAGTTTTTTCTCACCCACCTGTACATGTTCCAGCACTTCCTGTTGCATAGCAGTCTCTATCATATAAAATTAAGAATCCAAAAGAAAATGTGGAACCCCTCATAATGTAGGCCTTTAAACAGTTGTGCGTGGAATGCCTCTTTAATTTACTTTTAAAGCAGAACTATAGGCAAACAGATTTTAGTCATTTCTGGTGTGTAAAGAAAGTTACTTCTGAGGTGTACTGCATGACTAGAATTGCTGCTCTTTTCTTCAAAATGCATAGCTATATTCAGACTGGATAGGATGTATTTCGCAATACATCTTGCACACTGCACATATGAGATATTTTGTGTACCCAAGTAAATAATAAGTGTGTAGAGACCTTGCTATATGTGGTAAGTGTCTATAATGTTTTTGTGATCCTCAGGGAGTAGTTAGGCTGTAAGTCTTTGAGTTCCTTCAGTTCTAAAGTGTGCCTAAAAAGTTGTTGATTCTTCCTTCCAGTTGCTGTTAAACAATCTGTGTTTGAAGAGGTAACTTAGAATGTGCTATTCAGATGCCATTCGAATCTTGCTCCCTAAAGAGCCCCTGTCCTATGTAAGCCAGAATTTGAAAACAACAGTGTGAGATTTAGGATATCCTAATTATTTCTTAACCTCCTATTTCTGCAGTCTGTAATTAAACTGTTGTTAAAGTTATTTCTACAAAACCACTGGCACCCTAGAGAAAAAAAAAACAACCCTTAAGTGGATTTACCTGGAAACTACAACCAAGTAGACTTGCACATCTCAATATGGCCTATTTTATTATCTAGAGGTCATTTGCTCTAGCCTAAGAGTAAATAGTACTACACGTGCTTCTAAATTATCTGCAAAGACACTAAGTAAAGAATTTTATGTTTACATACAATAGCAGCACAATGAGACAATGTGAGAAAAAAAGGTACTGATTCCCAGCCCTTCCATTGCTATTGTAGCCCTTCTGCTTCCCATGGAATGGAGGTGTAGCACTGTTGCTGCTGTGAGTGTGAAGGCTGCTGAGACTGTATCCTGTGTTCCTGTCTGCCCTGTTAGTGGGCAGAGGAACAAACGGAGTTCAATAGCCTGCCGGGTGATCGAGTGAGCCGTCCGGGTGGCACCCCATACCACTGTGCAAGGATCGTGGATGGGGATTCGGCTGTGACGAGCAGACGCTGCGTTGGATGATCTGATCCTCTGCTGACTGCACAGCCTGCTGTTCCTTCTCTATCAAGTAAACTGACTTTCTTCTGGAACAAACCAGCTGACAGTGTGGGACATCCTTGATGTGCATCCCCCTCTGGATGGGTGAGAGGCCTCTGGCCTATGCTTATTGATCACACCTAATACTGAGTTCATCATCACTTACATTGGGCCCCTCCGTTGGCTAGCCGAAGATTAGATCACTGGCCAGTTGGTTAGGTACCTGGGTACATTGGGACTGAGACAGAGTTCTGTTCTAACATTTATTTTGTGTAAGGGGATTGTTGTCAGCACATCTAATTTTGATACACAGTCACCTGTGCAACTGATTCTAAGCTACTGTCTGAAGTATTTGACTTTCTAAAGTATTTACTGCATATATGTTCAAATTGCTTTTTAATTCCATACTGAAAATAAAACATTTTAAACAAACTCAAGGTGTGTTGGTATGCTGCGGATCCATAATAGAGGTTTCTTATAGAGGAAATACAGGGAGACCCGTTATTCCGTTTGACTGTAGATCACCCCTTCAGAGCCGCCGGTAATGTTATCCTGTGATGGGGTAGTGCTGACCGGGGAAGGGGGGACGCTACACAGGTTGCAGTGGAACCATGTTCCCTAATTGGCAGTTGCCTGCAGTATACACAATTTGTAGGAGAGTATCAACTATTTCCAAGTAGATTGTGGCAGCAGTAAAATTCACATTCTGTCATATGATACATGTATGTACGTATGAAGCTAGCACAGCACTAAAGATTCCATCATGTGCAGGGCTTGGACCTGATGATTGGGCATTAAGGGAGGAAGAGCAGAGTGTAACATGGGCTAACAAGGTGTGGCAAGGTAAAAAATGTAAGGTGAGAATAAGCAGCGTGGTGGAGCAAGTAAATTAACATGTTGCTTTGTTCTGCATCGGAGAAACCAGTGGATACTTTAAACTTGCAATCCCATTGTCACACATTAACTATAATCAGTACTGTCACAAAGACTTCTGGCATCCAAGGTTAGAAGGGCCAAGATGCTAAAGTAATTTGATCGCTAGGTGATGACTGGGGCAACACAGAGGCAGGAGAGGCTTCTGTCCAAGTTGTGCCTCTTACACATGCTCCAAAGTGCCCTAAGCAAGAGACTCTCCTGCCACTTCCTTGGAGGAAAAAACTTTCGAGCATTTGTAAAAGTAGTGGAGGCAGAACACACTGAATGCGCCTAATACCAAAATAATACCAAACAATACCATTCCCTGCTTGGCTCAAGTGATAACACTGAATTAGTTAAGAGGTACACCCTTTAAAAGAATATTTACACCACACACATAAAAAGAGATTTTAGGGTCTCTTTTCCCTTTAAGGCCATCTGTATAACTTTCCTATATTCTGACATATTGTACATTATGCCAATTAATTTCAGGTAGGATTATGGAGCAGCACGGAGAGCATTTACTGGATCAAACAATGTCTTACTCTCTGATTCAGACATAAACACCATTACCAGAGTTTTCCTGCTGGTCAGTGACACTCCTTTACCCAAATCCTTGAAGTCCAGCAATATGCCGTTTTAGTTTGGTAGTTAATTTGTTACTTTAATTATAATGTGTGCATTCACTTCAGGCTCCATCTAAAATACCAACAAAATATGACAGACTGTCTTGCCTGCTGATTAAATTCACGTTTTCGTCTTTTTTTCTGCTTGCTAATTAACTTTCTTACCATACTTCTAAGTCCATATTGATTATGACAGAGTGTGACATCACAACATGTTGCTTAGTGATATATGCAGCTGACTTGGAATGGTTTCCTGTTTTTCTGTTTACATATTGATTGGATGTTAATTAGCGAGATGTGGAAAATGCTTTAATTTAAACATTCGTTTCTATGGAAACCTTCTGCTTGGATAGACATATGTATAATTAATTAACATATAACGTGCCAAAGAAGTCTTGAAGATCTTCAGAGAGCACAATGATATCATTACACATAACATTTAAGGTCTGAGGGGAATGTGCTGCTTTTAAAGTTTTGTAGATATGTAATGGCTTTTTGTCAGCAGTGTAGTAGACAACCCTAGATGATGGAAGCATAATAGAGACAATCCCTCATGCAATGCAGGAAATTGTGGAGATACCAGTGTGGCAGGAGCAACCCTTAGCCTGAAGTTTGCCACCCATTATGAACCGGACAGTCCAGTGTCTGGGTTGGGAAAACTGTTTTGAAGACAACTATCTGGTCATTTGTTTTGCAGATTGCCTGGGGTGAAACAGTGCATAGCAAACTGGACCCCAGCCACTCTGCCCACTCTGTCTAATGTAATTAGGGACTCAGTTGTCAGATTAATTCAGAGGCATTTACAACTACACCTGTATGGCTAAAGCCTGCATACACCATTTGCAGGCTTCATTCATAAATACATTGGGGGGAATTTATCAAAGCTGGAGCAGACAGAATCTGGAGCAGTTGCCCATGGCAACCAATCAGCATCTCTTCAGTTTGCTCAGGTAAGATTTGAAAAATGAGACAAAGAAGCGGATTGGTTGCAATGCAAATGTGCTCCAGATTTTGTCGGCTCCAGTTTTGATAAATTCCCCTCATTGTATCAATATTGTTACAGTATATTTTTTATAATGCATTATATGCTATGTTCAAGATCATTAACGTCTCGTCTCCAAGTATTTTTTGTTGGGATTCCGCAGCATTCATGCTGAAGATATGTTAATAAGGGCCCTTTGGCAGTACTAGTACTAGAGTTAGTAGTTCTGTGATCTTGCTGTATTTGACAGCTGCCCTTTCAGATACAGTAATCAGGAAAAACTCAGTATGGTTCCTGAATCCGGTTCAAGTGATCACTATAATAACCAATGGTACTTACCACATAGCTTTGTTTACAAAACAGGTTGGCACTGGTCGACATTGTCATTATGCCTTGTACAGAGAGAAGCACTTTGGCAAAGGTGGCTGACCAGCTGTTAAATTGTATTTTTTTCATTTTTGCCCATGTGTCATCTTATAAAATAAAATATGAGCAAGGTATTTATTAAAACTGTGTACTAAATAAACACCATGTGTGTCCTCAAAAAAAAAGAAGTAAGAATCATATAGAGAGACATAATCCTCCGCCTGTACAAAGCATTAGTAAGACCTCATCTGGAATATGTGGTTCAGTTTTGGGCACCAGTTCACAAAAAGGATGCTTCGGGGAAATATTAGGGGTCTAAACAGCCCCCTGCTATTTCCATTTTAAAATAGAGAAAGAAATTGAAGACACAAAGTCCATCTCTTTTTCTGCAGCCTCTGTTCTAAATGAATGGAAAGTACAGAGCCTTCCCGTTCATTCAGAAAACCAGTTTCTGAATGGGGAGAAGCCTCTGTGCTGAGTGCTACTACCCATTCAGAAACTCATGAATGAACAGGAAGTGGTGCCAAGCACCTCCTGTTCCTTCATAACTGGGGACACATAGTACTATGTGTCCCCAGTTGTTTACAAATACTGGAGTGATCAGCTGATTGCTCCAGTGTTTGCTCTGCACACAGAGGATTGGTACATATCACTGATATGTAGCGAACCTCCGACGCAGGGCCACGCACAGAGCACAGCCTGCAGCTTTTCCCCTGGATCCCCACTGCTCTCCCCTATCTGTATGCAGCGGGGATCTGAGGAGAAGTGAAGTACCAGTAGGGGGGGTGCGGAGGAGGGAGCCGGTGTCACAGCAGTCGAGTGGTGAAGAGAAAGAGAGCCATCGGCTGTCAGATCCTGGCCCCGAGCGGCTCAGTGGAAAAGCTGCAGGCTGTGCCGGCCTTCTTCACAGTTAGAGCTGTGAAAATGTGGAATAGACTCCCCCAGGAGCTAGTTTTAATTAGTTCAGTTAACTGTTTTAAAAAATCCTGAATGTATTCCTAGATGCACAGAATAATACTGGATATTAAGTTCCTATAGGTATTATTAAGCACCAGAGATTGTTGATTCAGGGAATATCTGATTGCATTATGGGATCAGGAGCAAACTGAACTATGCTTAATAGGGTTTTTTTTATTTTTTTGCCTTCCTCTGAACCAACAGTGGGTAACTGGGCATAGCGTTTTGTTTTAGGTTTTTCTATATGGGTTGAACTCGATGTGTCTTTTTTCAACCTGACTAACTATGTAACTATGTATTTTTAATGTATGTATGGTAGTATTTCACTTTTATTATTGTGATATAATAAAGTACATTTTTTTGATGCATGTGATTGTGTTTCTTGCTTTACTGGATTGGGGATTTCCTCTTTACATATAGACCAAAGATATTAGGTCTACACTCAATGTCAGTTCAAACAATCCCATACAAATCATCGGTAGGTTATGTGGTAGTTAGCTCTACCTAGCGCTTAATGAAGTGGCTCTTCCATATAAATGGAAGGTTCACTTTACTGACAACCCTTCTGCTGCCCAAATAAAAAAAAAAAACCTCATCTTGATACCTGCTCTGATACTTTTTGGAGGTAAGTGCAGTGGTGTATTTTGGTCTTTGTGCTGCCCTAGGCATCACTAAATTCGGTCACCCCCCTCAATCTAAATTTGCCCTACCCCATTCTGTTTAGGACATTTTGCGCAACCTGTCAGTCACTGGATACAGTGCACATGGGATCTCAGGTGGGTTATATAGGGTTTACGGTAGCTTGTGCCGGGTCTCAGGGGGACTGTGCATTGTCCCTTTCCCTGCATACATGTGCTGCTCCTCTTACATGCAGCTCAAAGTGCCATTAGTACCAACAGAATAAATTGTAGTCCGCTGCTTCTGGGACATCCCGCCACAGATCACACGCTATGGCCAACCCCGAGCCACCCGCTGCTTCTCCTCCACTTCCTGTACAAAGCCAGCCGGACCGCAACTCCCTGGGCCCTCCCCTCCACCAGTGCCGCCCTAGGCAATTGCCTAGTTTGCCTTGCGGTAGATACACCCCTGGGTAAGTGTGACGTGTCTCACTGCATCCACCTGGGCACAAGAAATCCTGTGAAAATGCATATCTGCGATAGGCTGGTCACATTCTTGTCAGATTTCGCGTGAGGCTTTTTTTTGCAGCTAATTTTTTTTTGGGCAACGTGGGGCTGGCAGGAAAGCGGACCTTCCTTTTTTTTTGTGGAAGATCCAATTTACCTCTTTTCTTGCCTTAGCTATTTTCATCTACTGTATTTTTGCATATTTTTTTTTTTTACTATTCATATGTAACTGTTTTTCTCCATTTTCTTTATTCACGTTGCATTAAAAATGCAAACAATTAAATAAATACCTTTAAAGAAGAACTCAAGAAAAAAGTACTATAGCCTTTTTGGCATTGCGTGGCAATACCACGGTATAATGTGGCCTCAAAGTCACCCAGGACTCCCAGCAAGAGGGGCTGAGCGGCTCCAGGAAAGTACTGTTACCAGGAAAGAGCTGGCTTTACAACTCCTTCTGGGTTTTCTGGATAATTGTTGGGATCCTGGAGCCGGGAGATTTCTAAGAGAACTGGGAGGGGAGAAATCTCTATTCCTGGGTCCGGGCTTTAGTGGTGACCAGCACCAAATGATGGTGCACCTGTGCACAGCCCTTATGAGTAGGATGCTGGGTCAGGTTCAGGGTTCCAGCTGGAAGACAAGGGAGGTGTCTGTCCAGGAATCAGGAGGACTCCAGCCTGTAACCAGCCTGTGTGGCACGTCAGCTCGATACAGCCTGTGTGGCACGTCAGCTCAATACAGCCCGTGTGGGAGAGCTTTTTTTGTGATAACCTGAAGTCGGTGAGACTTGGAAAAACATTATTTTGCTGTACTGTGTTTGAAGACCCTTGCGAGGGAACAGGGCTGTAGCTACCATGGGGCGAGTGAGGCACTCGCCTCAGGTGCAGCTGAGAGGGGGCGCAGCCCAGGCCAGCCTGACTGTGCCCCCTCCCCCCTTTATTTCCCCAAAGCCCCCCAACAGTATTTAAAAAAGTAATATAAATAAATAAACAAACCCCCCCCCAAAAAAAAAACACCCCCCACACACACACTCATAGTTCTAGAATCTCTTAAATCTCTTAAATCTCTCCACTGCAGCAGTTTAAGGATCCTGGTGTAATTACACTCTACACTGTGCATAGACTGCGTATAGACGTGAGGACGTCAGGAGCATTCCATCAGTGCAGGGAAGGTGGAGACATGCTTCAATGATTACAGAAGCAGGGAGCCAGCTCAGATGGCCTGGTGATTATTCCTTTTTTTTTTTGGCACCTAGACAAAAATGAGCACGTAACCCTTACAGGGTAGCCCCACTGCAAGGGTTAATAACATGTTTTGCTGGAGTTCTTCTTTAATTCATCATGCTTTGTACAAGGAACATAATCTTAACTTTCTTATGTATTGAACAAAACATAGAAAAATGTAAACATTTGCAAGAGGAGACTGAGGAGTTATAAGCAACTCTAGTTCTAGACAGATTGTTTCAGATTTTTCGGGACTTGGGTCTGAAACTCAATCTGTCTCGTTATTCGGATTCGTCCGAATCCAAAATTTTAGATAATTTTGTGACATTTTTTCTTTGTAACGTTTGACAGTCCACAGAAACTATAAAATTTAAAAGGCATGGGGTCCCCCCTAAAATGCCTTACCAGAACCTTGATCCGAGCAGCAGCCTGGCAGAGCCGGAAAGGCGGAGTGGTGAATATATGCCCCTCCCTCCGCCAACTTACCTGGCCACATGCCCTCGACGTGGGAAGGCGCTTTGCTTTTACTTATTATGATAGCTCTGCTCTAGCATTCGGGAGCAGAGCTACTACCATTGACAGCTCTCATGTCAACAAATGGGTGGAACAAGTCCCATGATGTCACCATTCGCTTCGCACCTTTGTTGACATTCGGGCCAGAGCTGTCATTTTACAGCAATAGTTTGTTGGGATTAGTCGTGCCGGTGGGTGTCGGGTATTTTCTCTTTCGGCGAGTCGGCTACTGTCGTCCATCGTGATTGATGAGGATCTACATCGCTGGACGATGTGATTGACATGTGGGTTACATCAGTGGACAGTGTTTTTCAAATAAAGGACTTTGTATATGGTGTTGTGTATTTATTTATTTACTATTTTCGTGTTATTTGGTGAATGAGTAAGGGGTAGTTGCGGGGGTGGCAGCTTTATGAAAGGGGAGACCCAGACTCCTATAAGCTCCCCTGCCTGCAGACCCCCACAACTAGGGATGTTCAGATACCAGTGGCGATACTTGGCATTTTCATGAGAACTACCAGGGTTGCAGCGGGGACCTGGCTCTGGCGCTCCACCACTGTCCTGAAATCATTAGTCTGTATTGTTTTTTGAAAAACTGTCACATGACAATAAACAAAAATGTCTACCCCTGGCAAAGCACCTCCTCATGTTGGGAGCATGTGGCTCGGTATGGTGCAGGAGGGTGGCTATACGCTCGTCCCCCTCTTTCATGCTTTGCCAGGCCATTGCTCAGTTTAAGGGTGTGGTAAGGGATTTTAGAGGGGACCCCACACATTTTTTTTTGGGGGGGGGGTTTGCGTGTTTTTAAAAATAATTTGAAAGTTTCTGAAAATTCATGCAAATGGTGGTGCATCCAAGACAATGCACTATTTTGTTTTTGTTTTAGAAGGGGTGGCTGCGGTGACGTTGACTGAATGCACCGCCACACCCCATCCAGCCCCAGAACGCAGAAAGCCAGACACTATCGATTCAGTGTGTTCCAGCAACTAACTGTGCACTAGAGTTGGTGTGAACCAGCACCTTCAAAGACCAATTACCTTCAAAGCCCCAACTTGAGAAAGCAGAGCCTGCGTATGTAATAAACTATTTATTTTAACACAATGTGTTAACACCTTTTATAGTTGTATAAGCAGGAATCCAGAGATTGTTGAATTTAGCACCTATTTTCCTTTTTAAAGGCTATATTTATGTTTCGGGCCATACTTGTTTCACCCATATTCAGAAAACATGAAACATGGTCACTTTCTGATTTCAGAGTTCATAGCAGGGTCTGTCCCCTCCTTTTTTTCCTTCTGAAACACAAGATGTCAGCGTTATCTGAAACACACTGACCAGGGAGTCAGCCTATTATAGTGAGTGGCCTATAGGAACATGTGGGGGGTGGGAGGGAGTTGGCAATCATTGACGCAATCAAAAAAGGTGAAAGCTTTGCAGATTACACCGGCTGAATGTACAGTAGATATACCTGTATACTGTACAGCTTATTTTTTTTATTTTTTGCAACAGCGTCACTTCAAGTTATTTACTAAAGAAAATTATGTTATTTGTAAAGATAATTTTATTACATCAATTTTAAATTAGAGGAAAACATAATTTCTTCAGGCTGCCACCATAACTGTTCATTATAGATGAATTATTCAGAAAGCACAGCAGCGGCTTGGAAGAACTTTTTTATAACGCTAACAAGTCTGGGCTGACTAACATAAAGTGACTGTTATCCAACAATATAAGAGTGACTAGCACTAGCACTAAGCCTGAATGTTGGACTGTTCAAAACGGCAAAGCTCTTGCACAGAGGCAGTTTCAGAGTTTGCCCACTCCATCTTACTCCACCCTCAACATTCCTATTGGCCCATCACTATGATGGGCTGCCTCTTAGTACTGTGCAGGAGGTGGGAGGACAAGCGACTAGGAAGCACAGACCAGAATTCTGAGTGGCTGTGCTGAATAACTTCTAGCAAATTTGTTTTTAGGCTAGGTTCACACCTAGGTGATCGAGCTGGTGAGCTGTTTTTGCGCGATTGTCACTGTCCTTTGAAAACTGGTTGTTTCGACTGTCCTTTGAGAACTGCGCGGGTATTGTGCGGTTTTCAATGCATAATGTCTATGGAACCCAAACCATGCTACAAACGCCCGAAAATAACTCCTGCACCTTTTTGTGTGACAGGCGATTTCGTCCGTGCAACAAACTGCAAAGGTGTGGACAGCCTCCATTGACTTCAAAGCGCATCTGTGTTTTGAGCGATATCACGTGACTCAATCTGCACAATAAATCGCCTAGGTGTGAACCTAGCCTTAAAAGAGAACTATGGGGTAAGTGTTTTTCCCCATAGTTCTCTTAAGGGTCATGGGAAGACATATACTAGCATCCTCCTGTGAGAGCTACGTCTCGTTGTATACTGAGACCACCGCAGCTGGGACAGATCCCTACAATACTGTCGAGATCCACCCAGCTGCGTGAATGACAGCTGGCTCTGCCTATCTAGAGGCAGAGCCAGCTGTACCCACCCCTTCCCGTCCATTCCTCCAAGGAGGGGGGAATCCCTGTGGGGAGCGGTGACTGTCAGTCACTGCTCTCTACAGGGAGATGATCGAGGAGTGAGCGAGCGTTCGCTCACTTCCCGATCTATTGAGCCGACATGTGACAGTTTCATTGTCACATGTCGGCTCGAACTATGAGGATGAGTGATTTTCACCTCATAATTCTCCTTTAAGTGACCGAGTCACTTTAACACATTGCTAGCCAAGAAATAATGCAGTCCCTTCCTTCCTTAACTAGAATGATTCTGAGTGTAAACCATGTAAATAACTCAAGAGAGTGTACTGGCTGCATTCCATTAAAAATATTCTGTTAAACCTTACACAAAGTCTTTAAGGTATGCTGGTAGCTCATTTAATCATTTAGCTCTTTTTGGTTCTGATGTAATACAAGTGTATCTGTGTTTGGAGGATTATTGCTCTTCCTAGACGCTTGTCTATCTCATGCTTGTTCCTTTGACACAGCAAACTTTTTTTTCATAAATTATGAATTCATAATGGACTTTCCAAAGCAAGGTGCCCAGATAGCAAGGATAACTTGCCACAAACTTGTGGCAGGGTTAAATTGTAATTCTTGTTAACTTGCTGCACACATTCCTGGCAAGTTGTAGACTTGCAGAACACTCGCAGCACAAGTTCTAGTTGACACTTTTTGAATTTGTAGCAAATTTGCATGGCAAGTCTACAGCAAGAGTCCTGCAGGTCTTAGCAAGAGCTCTGCAAGCTCGCTGGTCTGGAGACTTGCAATGCAGACTTGCTGTAATTGTGCAACAAAATTGTGAAGCTTAGCAAGTCTGCAATACTTTAGCAAGTAATTTTCAAACTTGCAGCTCAATTGCTTGCTATCTGGGTGGGTATCTTTCTTCACTTTCTCTGTACGTTTATGGTTCCAGTTCATCAGCAGTACTTTATCTCTTTTTTTTTTAATAATGTGAAAACACAGTGGTGTTTTCTGTCTGCATATTGCTGGCTTTGAGATTTACAGTCATCATTATGGCGGATGCAGCTGGTCCAAAACCACTTTATGTTAATACCCCGTGACTATACACAGCTATGAACCCGCCAAGCAGTCACAAGGATGTGGCGATACCACTCCTACTCACGGGACAACAATCTTCGTCCAGCAGACTGAGAGTGATTGTCACAAGGGTTGGTTATCTCTGTGATTAACCCCTTACACACAAAACAGTAGCTGTCACCATGTGTTTTAATGGAAATATGCACCATTCTCAGCAAATCCTGTGACAGTTCAAAAACTTAAACAAAGCCTGTGATGCCACTGTTACTTCAGACAGGAATATGAAAGGTTTAGCGCCCTTCACAGAGACAAGGATACTTTAAGTTTTTATTTAGCATAGAGATAAGTTTAACAATTAAGATTGTTTTTTAATAAAAGAAACGGTACAGGAAAAATGTACAGAAAAATGGATGCTACAAAAAGAGAGACAAAGATAACAACAGTAAAATAAGAAGGAATAAAAAGACAGTAATTAAAGTGACATTAAACCCTCAGATTTTTTAACATAAAACAATACTGTAATGTGTGCCTTACTGTAATCCATGGTTGTTTCCCTTCTCTTTGCTGCTCTTCCTTTTAAATCTTCATGTCTTCTCATGCTTGGGGAGAACTTCCCTTTGCAGCTGAGTGCCTCTTCCTGTAGTGCTGGCTCAGGTTGCAAACGTACACACATACACCATGTATCCATTCCTGAGACAAGGCAGTCTGCTGCAAAACAGAAGTTCTGCAGAGCATGAGAACAGATACAGATTTAAAAGGAAGAGCAGCAAAGAGAAGGGAAACAACCATGGATTACAGCAAGGCACATATTACAGTATTGTTTTATGTTAAAAAATCTGAGGGTTTAATGTCACTTTAACAAATCCTAGGTTTAGTAAGTGCTGGAAGAGTCCAGTTCAATTCAAGAGCAGATGTATCTGAATGGCTCTTTCTCCAAGTAAGGCTTGCAAAGATTCTTTCTTGATGTTAAAGGGTAGTCTTCTTAGATGTTACAAGAGCTCCTCCTTTTGATGTTACAAGATCCTCCTGACTGCCCTGCACAGCTGCTTTTTGTCAGTCCCTGAGACGGCCCCTAGCCCAATCTGGAAGAAGCAGGGAGGATGAGGAGGAGGGCTGAGCATTTTATGATCCTCTCCTCTGTCCCTCCCAAACTGTCAATTCCATAACTATCAACATAGTTTAATGTTTTTACATATTACTATATGACAACCCCTAAATTATTGTGTGTCATGACATAAGCTTTGTGTAGACTCTAAATGTGAAATGTTTATAAATTATGTGTGGCTCAGAAGGGTAATTATGTGTTTCTAGCTTTCTGGACCTCATATACCCATCAGATTTAGTATGTTTGGACTCTGGACTCAGGAATACACGACACATCTATATATATATACTCATTGTTATTATAATACTCACAGGTTCAGAATTATGACTTTTGAATTATGAATTATTGAATTATGACAGATAACTTTGAATTTATGGTTTAAGGTGAATTGGAGTTCACCTGGGTTATTATCATGTCGTTATCACTGCCATGCCATCTTGTGTTTACATTGCATATTATCTGTTAAGTGCTAATTTTTTGGTGATCCAATTTTGCTTGGTTGACTTTCAGTACATTTAAGAGTAATTAGCAGATATCTAATTACTCTCAAATGCATCGGTGCAAGGCTTAAGGGGACTGTAGAGTGAGAGGAATCTTTAACCTCTAGACCATAAATGCACAGATATATATTTCATATTTGATTCAGCCATATCCATACAAGACTTCCTAATTGGAACTGGGGGCTCACACCTTCTTACTGTCACAATCATCAACCTCTTAGAAATGTTCAGTTGCCTTAGAAGAAAAGGCCTGACAACTTGGTTCTACTTTTAGGTTTGCTACAACCACATTGGCAGTGTTGACATGACGTTACCATCCCCTACCCTATGAACGCTTATCGGAGCAAGTCCAGTGACGTCAATGATCATTGATCATTGACAACTCAAGTTATTGATCTGGTGACAGCCGCTGCATTTGAATGCTGGCACACTGCTTATATGTGATATGATTATATGTGGTTAAGAAACAATCACTATCCCTGGATGCATCAATCGCACGATAATAGGTGTGAATGGAGCCTTAATGTGTACTCTAGGCAAACACACAAATAAAATATTTAAGAAGAGCTTTTTTATGTACCAATAGATTTTTATTTATGTTCATTCATTGGTGGGATTTACATAGCTCTTCCCCACAGCACAGCCTTGTCTATCAGGGAAGGGGACCTGACCTTTCTCTGTTGCAGTTTCACTTTAACTTATAGGTCCTCTCCCCATGTCATTCTGTGAATGAGCACTAAAAGGAGAAGAAGCACACTTATGAGCTCATCTCTATCATTTTGGTCTTTCCTCCTATCAGCATACCCCTTGCACTGCAGCACACTTAATTCCCTACTTGTGGTGCTTCTTCCTCCCCCTCTATGAGCTCTGTTGCCCAGGCTGTACATTAGACTGCAGGCTGATATGATTTCATGATTACAGAGTTACTTTAATTTGCACCTTTTGTATCTTAACATTCAGCTTTAAGCAGGGAGCTGAAATAAGTCAAATACAGAGCTTCCTCTAGTGAATAACCTACAAATCTTATTTAATACAGTATCAATAATAAGGAAGAGCAAACATTAAAAATGTAAAACTCACATCAAACTTACTTTAATAACAAATATTGCAATAATAACTCAAATGATGCGCTCACTAAAAATCCACTATAGTTTCTCTTTAAAACTGTAAAAGATTACAGAAATAAACACGCACCCTTTTTGTTCTATATGATATAGTATATCTTGATTGCTATTCATGACTGATGTTCTCAACCTCAATTAAAACATTTTTCAAAGAAATGATGTAGCATGCTCAGTTTGGTCCAGTGGGCATAAAATAGCTTTGAATGATCCATGAGAAATCCGAAACAAGAGCTGGCAGTTTGGCTTGAAAGAGATTTGGTTTGAAAGCTCTCTATTATAGATAAGTCTTTTAAAGGAATCAAGTGATGAGGCAGACTATTGGAAATGAAGGTCAGAAGCGGAATGACCTTGAGAACGAATCTCTGAGCCCAAGCTGTGCTGGAGATATACCTGTAGGATTGAAGAGGTGAAGTAGCTGATTTCTCTACGTAATTGGAAAACCCTAGAGGTCACAGCAGAATAGGAACTGACTGTCAGCAGGGAAAGAATGAATTGAACAATTGATCCTTTGCATGTACATTATGTCAAAGTGTGACCTTCGCTTTACCAAGCCATAATATACAGCCGTATAGACTACATACTATGTGTATTTGTATTAACCATGCAAACTCTGGTGTGTACAGCAGGCTTTTGCACAGAATACAAATACAATATATAAATATATACATATCATGCCAGAGCATGAGAGTCGAGCAGACTTAAGCTCTTGCAGTTATGATATACTCAGCCAATAAAAGTTATCTCTTAACTCCACATTTCCAATTTGAAAGAATATGTCAAGAAAGAAATATGGTCAATGCACTTGCTAATTTGTTTTGAAGGTGCAAACTTTGGGACTTCTAATTCAAACCTTATTCTTCCCTCACTACTTGGTCTATAGACCTAGAACAAATAAGTGCACATAAGGTTTAAGGAGACTTAGGGGTCTATTCACTAAGCTGCCGTAGGCAGCCGAGTGAATGACCGACCTGAAGTGAATAGCCGAACAGCGTTCGGCTCACTTCACTCCGGCTGGTATGGCTGATTTCAGCCGTTCAGAGGGACCGAGCAGAACAGAAAAATTGTTAAAAAAGTTAAAAAAATAAATAGAAAATGATTGTGCGGAGCTAGCAGTGACAGCTAGCTCCGCCCAATAGTTTTCTATTGGCCGGCGGTTCTGCTGCCGTAAAAAAAAAGAAAAAAGAAAACGTTCCCGGGCGATCTGGGAGTCTCCCGCTCCCGGCTGCCCAGGAGAGAAACTCTGCTTTTTATTTTTTTTCTTTATTCTGACATGGAGCCGTGTCAGAATAGAAAAAAAAAAAAGAAATGTTTGCCCATAGGATTGCATTGCTAGATTCCTATTGGCTATTTCAATTTGCAATAGCCAATAGTAAACTAGCATTGCACCCGCCCTCTGCTGCAGTTCTCCATCAGGTCCATCAGCAGAGGGTGGGTGCAATGCTAGTTTACTATTGGCTATTGCAAATTGAAATAGCCAATAGGAATCTAGAAATGCAATCCTATGGGCAAAACATTTTTTTTTTCTATTCTGACACGGCTCCGTGTCATAGGCATATGCGTTCGGCTTATGGCATATGCCGTGTCATAAGCATATGCGTTCGGCTCAACTGAGCCACTCGGCTAAGTTCGGGAGCTGTACAGGCTATTGTGAATAGCCCGTACAGCAGCCCTTCGGTTCTACTGAACCGAAGGGGTCTTGGGGCCGAAGCTGGCCGAAGGATCAGGCGAAGCTACGGCTAGATCCTTCGGCTGCTTCGTGAATAGACCCCTTAGTATGCAAATGCCTGTTCTTGGTCATCGACTCACTAGGTAGTAGAGCCAGGGATCTGTGGCTCTGTACTGCTAGTTTTGTGATCCAGACACCCCTTCAAGGCAGTACAACTGGGCCCTCAATTTCCACTGCAGCAGCACAGCTTAGTCAAGAACAGTACCAACCAACTGGATGCACATTTCCCCATATTTTTGTCTAGCTGCAAGTAGAGAAAAATGCTTGTTAATCCTGCCAAAATCGTATAACTTTCTGCAGTTAGATGCCAATAAGTGTTGTCAGCCCTGCCTGAGTTCTCCTTTGCTGAACTACACAACACCTCAGCTAATATTATGGAGATAAGCAAAATATAGTTTGTTATCCAGCAGGGGAGAACTGGGCACAACAGACAACATTGCTTGCGATATCCGTGTAGCAGAGGCAGTGCTGTCAGCCCACTACAGGAAATGTTCTGTCAAATTTTCTGTCAAAATCAATATGTATTTTTCTTTACTTGGATTTTCTTCTTACTTGCAACTTTTTTTTCCTCTCTCCTCACTCTGCCTCCTCTAGATCGTAAGCTGCCTGAACCATGTGTTACACATGCAGTAGGCAGCTTATTACGATCAGGAGGAGGCACAGTGGGGAGAGATGGAGAAAAAAAAACCACTCTCCTCCTGATCATAAAATAGTAAGATGCCTGCACCATGTCTATATGTTTGTTTTTCTTGTCTCTCCCCATTCTGCCTCCTCCTGAATTGTAAGGGCTTGTTCACACCGAAAGCGTTTGCGTTCCAGAGCGGTAGATGCTGGAACACACCGCAATCGCTGTGAAACATCCCCCCGCGTTTTGGGATGGGAGGGGGCGTGATAGTGCATTGTATTCAATGGCACCGCTTCCACGCCCCCCGTCCGCAGTGCGATCGAACGAGTGGCAAAACTTTGCCAGCATTCCGTTTAACTGCAAACGCAAAAAATAGGGCACACCCTATTTTTTTGCGTATGCAGTGGAATGCAAAGCTGGCAAAATGTTGCCACGCGTTTGATCGCACTGCGGACGGGGGGCGTGGAAGTTGGCAAAAATCCTTGCACCGGCCCTTTCCCTGTCAAGTTATTATTACTGTCTGTGTCTTTCATTCCCAATGACATCTGTTTCCTCAGAAGAAGTAGGGAAGACAGTGATTCACAGCAGAGCAAAATATTTAGAGAGGAAAAGAAGAAGAGTGTTTGAAATAAGGGTGGCAGAGACATAGAGAAGGCTAAAACTGTTTGGATCCAGTTCCTTATTTTAAAAGAAAAGGTTGGTAATAATGGCTTCTGGGTTTGGCCAACAAGCCGCAAATATGGCAGATCTTTCGACTGAGAAAATGTCTCAGCAGATTTCCAAAGTTCACACATCTTCATCTTTTCTTCTTTCTTTAGAGTGGTCCTGGGAGAAAGTCCTATCAAGGCCATAATTCATGCAATCCAATTTAATTAGACAGATCTCCAAAGTGAAATGTGGTCAATATGGAAACAAAACAATAGACTCAACAGACTCAATGCACAAAGCTAACACACCAGGATACGTGTATTCAAAAAAGTTATTTTTAGCTTAGTCCAATTAAAATAGTAAATTACAGTTACATGGCTAAAATAAAGATATTTAACCTTGTGTTAAAGTTTTATGAATTGAGCCTAAGGTCTAAATAATGTATAATAATAATTCTAAATAATGTAAGGCTCACTTATTTACTTGTTTCATTTTTTTGCTGATGTGTTATTTCCTACCTTCTGAGCTATTGCTATCAGTTCCTCATAATGCTAAATAATATGACTAAATAAGTTGAAATAAGTGCAAATAAACAAAGCCTTTCACGGTTTTTACATTTTATTGTTTAGGGATAGAATATGCCTGGTGGATAAGCTAAGACAGCAAAATCATTATGGGATTGTTTCACAGCAAGAGAAAAGGGCAAAAGATGAAAGTGTGCTTGTGACCTTGCTTTACTGAAAGGCTTTGTTATGTCGATACACACATTGGTCGAGGGTCATACATTGTAATTGCATTACAATTCACACCACACACTAATTAGCACTGATGACTTACCTGCTAGGCAGTCTTGTAAAGCTAACAGATATTTAAAATCAACGGTTGAGGGAAGTAGAGGAAGGGTTTTCATTACATTTTTCCTGAAGAATTATTATAACTTGCTCTATTATGACTGCATTCGTTGTAACAGTCAGTTGCTAGTTTTGGCAAGTGGTAACTTGTCAGTCATAAACAGTGAGAATTTCTATTGTGATTATATTTAAAAGAGAAATTCTAGCAAGAAACAATTTTCAGTTATCAAATCCTGTGGGAATATTTATTGCATTTTTCCAACTTTATTATAATCTTTACAAATATACCAGTATGTAAAGCTTGAAACAAAAAGGGCAGTGTTTAAGAATGCATTCACCCAGTACTGCCGCAAGTCATCTCTGTATAAAGAAGGATCTGTGACTAGGACCTTCATGTGTTAGCAAACCTTCTGCCCCTATCGACATCTTTTGCGCTATGTTTTTTGCATTTTATGGTTCAATTAAATAATGTTTTGCATTATCTGGTGTGCCTTGGTGTCACAGACTTACCTTGCGGCGGTCCGGCTAGACATCGATGCTCCTCCCCCCTCAGCGGCGTCTCCTCTCCTCGAGATGGCTGCGCACAGCTCCGCCCATCTCTCGCCCATCTGCTTGATAAGACGGCGGGAGATTCAATTACTCGGCGTTCCAGTATTGTGCAATGTTGAGCAATTGCTCTCCTTCGTCCCTGCACCGCCCTCCATCCTGAATTGTGGCTCCTGGTCATTTGGGCTCCATGGCCAGCATCTCTGGGAATGAAAGGCTGTCTTCATCTGATCCGCTGATCTCTTCATGCCAGATAGTTTCCTCTTGCACTTTGTGCTACTCAAACCGCAAGTAACCTGTATTGTCTTATGCCTTCATTGCATCCTTATATGAACCTTTGGACTGCTTTTCTTCAGTGGTTGCTCTGCATTCCTAATTATACAATGTATGCATTAGAGTGTTGTTCATCTCATGCCTGAACGTGGAGACACATATTAGTACTTGATACACTTCCTACTTGTACTCTAATATGTATCGGAGTAAACTTTGCACCCCTGCTACCTCATTGCAGTATATTCTATGCAGGATTACAAATCCCCTCAGATCCTGGGGCACACAATTTTCTTAATTAGTGTCATCTTCAGTTGCCTTATGTTATTACCATTATTTACTACTTCCTAACCATACCATGGTTCCCAACAGTATGACTAAAATACTGCGACACAAGTGGCAATCTCTTTAGATTATTGGTGGTGTATGATGTACACAGGACCAACGCTCACTCTCCTATATTATAGAGTGTAACAGTGTGTCCCCAACCTGAACCACCTACCTTTAAACAAAATTAACCCATGTGTTACTGTGCGGTTACTCCGCAGCTGTGATCCAACTCCTACAGATTAACCGCTCAGTTGTTACACTTAGTTTGTGTTTTTCATCTGAAACAAGGGTCTGTTTCCATGGTCCATGGACTTATGATTTGCCTCTATGCACAGCACAATTTATTCCAACAGTGAACCCTTTCTTTAAAGTGTTCTATTTGTTAACCTGGGAAAGAAAAGAAAAAACCAAGGGGGATGAATGCAAAGAAAGTACTTAAAGGGAATTTATGAATGGAAGATAAGCGCTTCCAGCTTTGGTATCCAAATACAGAAAGCATTACAAAATGTAGTGGTCTAAACATGCTAGAAAAGTAAATGACATCTTATTCATAAAATACCAACAGAGGAAGTGGTAGCAGCTCTTTATTTACAGGATTGTTAGAATTAATTCCATAAAAATGTGGATGCGGCCAAGAATCCTTTACCAGCACATTACAAATCCCAGTAAAATCCAAAGGCCTCACAAATCTGGTCATGAAAGTGAGCAGAATATCCCAACATATATGCATCTTAAGCACTTCAAAGGAGTATTATCAAACATCTACTGCAGGAGCTCCTATTGACTGCCCCCAACATGTACCTCTCTGGGTAAAACAAGAATCCAATTCCATCTCCCTACATTTGTGGCCAGTTCTCATGTGGAATACATTTCACACTTACTTTCTTCTCACTTTTTGTTGTCTCAGCCAACAGAGAAAACTGTAATTGAAATTTTAACTCTAGTCCAAATCATTTCCTCCTGAACAGGCCTTAGAAATTTCCTAGTACCCAATTATTCAGTATTCTAATATAATAATAATAATAATAATAAAAATAATTGTATAATATGTGGTGTAGTAAGGGAAGGGTGGCAGGTGTGGTCCACAGATTTAGGACACAGAGAACCCTGGATCACAATACACTATATCCCTTTAACTGTCTAAAGTGTTTCCTGCCTTTAAACTCGATAATATAAAATTAAGCCATCTGAAAAAATATATAATGTCACAGGCAATCTACTGTTAAATTTTCCCTCGCGTCTGTAATTTTGCCATTGTCATTTTGCTTACTATAGCCCCCTGTGCAGAGAAATGAGCGAATATGAATTCAATGCATTGTGTGAGTTGTAGTGTTTTTCAATAAACATTGTTGTTACAAAAAAAGAAGGTGAATATGAGCATGAAGGGAGAAAAAAGAAGGTAATTTAAAAAGGGGGGTTGAAAGGATTAGAAAGAAAAATGCAAATGCAAGATGCTGCTGTACATAATTGTTTCAACTAGGGAAAATTTCCATCTTCAGCTTCCCTCAACTGAAAATGTACATTCCAGCTAAAAAACATTTATACTTTTGCAGATTATTTTATAAAGATTTTGCAGGATTTTCTTCTTTTCTCCCAAAAAAATGATAGAAATGATTGATGGAATAATTTCTTAGGACATGTATGCTGCATAATAGACATGTGCGATTCGGTTCGTTCCGAAATTCGTTTTGGACGAATTTTCGGAAATTCGGAGATTCGGATGCATCCGAATTCCGAATTACAGCTAAGACGAATGCAAACGAATCCGAAATTCCCGATTTCCCGAAATTCGTTTTTTTTTTTTTTCCAAAACGAAACTAAACTAAACAAATTTTTTTTTTTTTTTCAAAACGAAACTAAACTAAACAAATTTTTTGCTGGTGCACATGTCTACTGCATAATTAAAGTAAATGTATACGGTTTCTGCATCCATTTTCTTTCTTTATTTATTGTTTGAACTAAAAAATCCAATTTGTGTTTTTTAACTTCTCCCCCACTGTCCATTTTGCACTCTGTCAGCCGTCCCTCCTTGTATTATGTTCTCTGGCAGTTCTGTAGAAGTGCGTGTACTTTATTCTCTGGCAGCCCCCCAGCCCTGTCCACACTATGGGGTCTATTCACCAAGCTGCCGTAGGCAGCCGAGTGAATGACCAACCTAAAGCGAAGTGAGCCGAACGCTGTTCAGCTATTCACTTCAGGATGGTACGGCTGATTTCAGCCATATATCAGCTGAAATCAGCCGTATATCGGGTGGCTTCGGGTCGGCCGAACATGCACAGCATGCTCGGCCGACCCGAAGTGCAGAAGGAGTTCGACTCAGCCGATCCAACATCTGGATCGGCTGAACCGAACCTCCGGCACGCTACCCGCTGCTGTTCGATCTATTTTCATAGATGCCGAACAGCCGAGTGGCATTCGGCTCGGCTGTTCTGCTTGGTCTCTCTGTGGGACCGAGCAGAAAATAAAAACAGTTAAAAAAGTAGAAAAAATAAAAATAGAAAACGATTGTGCGGCGGTTCTGCTACCGACAAAAAAAGCAAAAAAAAAGCCTAACTCTCCCGGGCGCTTTGGGAGTCTCCCGCTCCCGGCTGCTCAGGAGAGAAACACTGCTTTTTCTTTTTTTTTCTTATTCTGACACGGAGCTGTGTCATAATAGAAAAAATAAATAAATACATTTTTGACCATAGGAATGCATTGCTAGATTCCTATTGGCTATTTCAATTTGCCATAGCCAATAGCAAACTAGCATCGTACCCACCCTCTGCTGCTGTCAATCAATAGTAGTGGACCTGATGGAGAACTGCAGCAGAGGGCGGGTGCAATGCTAGTTTGCTATTGGCTATGGCAAATTGAAATAGCCAATAGGAATCTAGCAATGCATTCCTATGGTCAAAAATGTATTTATTTATTTTTTCTATTATGACACAGCTCCGTGTCAGAATAAGAAAAAAAAAGAAAAAGCAGTGTTTCTCTCCTGAGCAGCCAGGAGCGGGAGACTCCACTCCGGCAAGTGGCCGGAGCCAGCCGTAATATCACGGCTGTCAGAAGCAGACTTCGGCTTTCAGCATGGCTCAGCTGAGCCAAGGCATATGCGTTCGGCTCGACTGAGCCGCTCGGCCAACTTCTGGAGCTGTACGGGCTATAGTGAATAGCCCGTACAGCAGCCCTTCGGTTCTACTGAACCGAAGGGGTCCTGGGGCCGAAGCTAGCCGAAGGATCGGCCGAAGCTACGGCTAGATCCTTCGGCTTCTTCGTGAATAGACCCCTATGTCTTCTGGCAGGACTTACCAAAAGTCCATGCTACATTAATGCTACATTCTAGTTTTGAGGACTGAACTTCTGTTCCTCTCAGTAACAAACAGTTTTCTCTTCTCTCTCCTTTGTTCCCAGTCAGATGCTGTTCCCTCCCTTCAACTACAATAATTTTCCCCTCTGCCCTTCAACCATGCTTAGCTCCACTTTACCTATTCTCCTAATGTCCTATGATTAGATAATGTTCAGCTATCTCTGTCGTTTGTCCAGGATCAGATTCCACAATCTTCTCTCTCTCTTCCCTAATCCATCATCACCTCTTTGCTGCACCTCTTTAATTTCCTCAATGTCCTTTAATTAGCTCATAATTTGCCTCTTCTCACTTACTTAATCAATTATCATTTATTTTCTACCTTATCTAACCCTCCATGGTACCCAATGAACTCAGTTTGTCTTTCCTAATTTTCAGCATTGGTCTTCTATTACTCTACCTTTTCTGCCTCTCCCAATGTTCTATACTGAGGAGTCATCCCTCTCTCTGTTTCTCTCCCTCTGTTTCTCCCCTTGCCATGGTCAGCTTCCAGTATGCCTTCTTTATACTCGTCCTTTTCTATAATCAGCTACCATTCTTCCTCCCCTATCACCTTCTTCCCTTCTAAAATCCAAGTGCAGCCCACATTCTGGCATGTTTTCCCTCATGAGCCATAATCACGTAGAAGGTGGAGTAGCTGGCAGCCACCACTGGACCAGAGTAGATATGACTGTTGTTACTACTGGGGGAACCTAGCATAGGAGTAATGTGTCCTTTTCTATGGAATCCAGGCACCATCTTAGGAAAGCCTGTATCAAATTAGACAGAGTTCTATTGAGATTTCAGCAACCATCTTGGATGCAGAGAGGATATATACAGTTTATCTCCAACTGCATCATAAAGGGACACCTGCAGTTTAAATAGTAAGAGATAAACACAGGAAACTGCCTGTTAGGGAGAGTTAGGACTTAGATTTGAGAAAGGGTTTAGGGTGGAGAGACAGTTGCTTACCTCACACCTATTGCTCTGGAAGCTCTGGGTAGTGGGAGATAGTTGGGCTCAGGAAAGCACCCTTCATTGGAAGATTAACATCTCTGGAAATTCAGCCTGAACAGACACTTAAGGAAGCACACCTTCTGCAACCTCCTGTATGTAAGCTCTGCATCATTGCTCCACATTGTCTTTGGCATTATACATGGTGTCTCCGACAGGGTGTTTGTTGTATAAATTACACAATAAACAAATATCTCTTTGCACACCAGACTGGAATCCAACTGTAGTTGGTAGAAGGGTGCTGGAATGACATGTAGTTGGTGCTAACACAATTTTAAATGTAGAGGAGATAGTCACCCACACACCAAGGTCCAGTGCATCAATGCATCCTTTTATTGACAGCAGATGCACATGGCATCACAAGTATTGGCAAAGTTTCGGAACCTAGCGAGGTCCCTTCATCATGCAAATAACATAGTGACGTGACTATCTCCTCTATGTTGTATAAATGATTCCCCTTTTGTTTAGCATGATCATACAAGGATTGCACACTGACACACACACTCGGTCTCAGCCTAAAAACAATTCCAAAAGTTTATTAACTAGTACACTACTTTATATGTCTTGTAATTATCATAATTCTGACTGCGTATGCACCTTAATCTTATCTATGAAATGACCTTCATAGAAGGCCAGTTGGTTCTTGCTGAAGCCTTGTACCTGTTTACAGTTCTGTTTCTTTTAGAAAGAGAAAACCAAAAGAGAGAGAAATAAGATGGTGGAATATGAAAACAAAATGTTGGACAATGAATTTCATATATTCACATTCTTTCACAGTGGCTTGAGGTTCAGTAGTATATAAAGAGAAGGTTACTGTATTGTTGCAACTGCAGATTACTCTTTTATAAAATGCTTAAAGGAGAAGTTGCACCTCCTGTGCCCTTTCAACCACTGCCACATGGTAAGCACCCGCTACAATCAGCTACCACTCGGCATCTTCTTCCATTCATCTATGATCACCTCCCTCTCTGCCTTCTGTACCCATCAGCATTCAGTGTACATTCTGAGTCCCCCTGTGTTAAGTTCTAATAACATGGCCTACTTCCCCAAATAATATTTGCCCAGCAACAATATTGTCTTGTTGCTCAACGATGCATACGAGCGTGTGATTAATCACTCAAAGACCAGACCAAAAAACATTCATCCTAAACATACTCAGCTATAAATGGCATACATTTACTAGACTATTAAATATCCTTACATTTACTTTTACATGGCACTTTGATTCATTTTTATATTAGTTTAATGATAATCTCATGCATAGAAGGCTCTAATGCATTGCCTAGTGCTCTCAAGGTAACACAGAGAGCTTGTTAATAAATGGAGGAAATCAAGTTGCTTCTGCTCTTTTAATGTCCAACTACAGGCTAGGGATGGTCCCTGACCAACTTATATTGCCTTACCTTTAGTGGAGAAGCGTGAAGTTAAGCGATCTGGATAAGCTGCCTGGCAGGGGTGAGTGAATTAAACACTAATAGGGTTATTCACAAAAGGGTGAAAAATTTGGAGAAGGCAGGAGAAGTGAACAATCTATGTTGTCCTAGATTGTTCACTTCTCCTGCCTTCTCCAAACTCTTCAGCCTTTTGTGAATAACCCTGTAAGAGTGGATAAACACACTTACAAATGCTTTAGCAGGTAATAGCATTTGCAAGTACTGAGTGTATTTCACCTGTGAATTTAGATACTTGTCCACAGTTGTGTTTTAAAGTGACGCTGTCACTTGTGAAAGAGATAAAACACAATACTTACTTGCACTGTTGCCTGCATTACCATCTTCATGGTATTGCAGAACTACCGTAGTCTGTAGACTCTTCAGAATTTAACATTTTTGGGTGTAAGACATTGCTGGTTCTCTGCTGTGCTTTGTGGTTCCTCCCGCTGGCTTCTTCCGTACTGGGTACTGTAGTGACTTAGGGGTCAGAGAGAGGAATCATAGCACTTATGGGGGACCAGGCATCTGTCACACACATAAGCTTGCCTGATGCAAAGGATTCTGTGCATCAGGCATGCAAGATTTGTGGTGTGGGCTGTGGGACAGGTAAGTATTCACTGTCTTCTTTTACTGGCTTGCCTTTGTTAAAGTGACAGAGTCGCTTTGAAGTATATACTTTCATTACAGAAACTTTCTTTTTATGCTCTTTTTAAATGATTTTGTTTTAATACCAGGCACACAGAATGCACTGAGACTCAGTGACATTTCAACCCTTTCATATTAATTTTTAGCATCAACAAATCTGGAGAAATTGCATGTAATCATTAAAAAAGTTTCTTGCTATGTATCTGAAGGGAAAGATTCTTAAGCCATCGACCAAACTTTTTTTTTTTTTTTTTAATAAAGTGATAATATGTATAGTCAAAACCTTAGAACTAAAGAAAGGGCATCAAAGAAGCAAAAGAAAGTCTAGGTGTTTTATTTACTGACCCTCTAACGTTTAAGGGCTTTTTGGAGTGAGAAGGTTAATACATTTCAACTGATACATTTCATTCTGACCAGTGAGCCAATTTAGTTTGGTCACAGTGACCTTGCTGGATGCCCCGAATCTGCTTTAATATATCCATTCTCAGACGCTTCTAGCTGAGGGGGGAAAATTGCCAATTTGTAGAAGTCTTGTTGTTGATGTTTGTGCTGATTCTGGCATTTCATGGATTACTAGCAGCGCAAATTTTGAAAACTGAAATATGTTTTAGGATATTTGGTACTAAGGTATTGACTTAAATAATGAGACTTACAGTAAGTGGAGTGCACTTAAATAACCCCTTTCTCTTTTAAGGTGCCTGTAATAAAAAAAAACTTTAAATATACTGTACATTTACTTTACCAAAAGTTCACTATTTAGCAAGACTGAATTTACTTTAATTGGGTTTTTTTTTTAATAAAGGTTCACTACTTAGTAAGACTTTACTTCAGACAACCAATAAAGTTTAAGGAGTTATATGCCTAAAACCAAAAAAAAAGTTGATATGCATTATGCAACAGACCAGCAAATAAGGTGCACACCTTTTAATAAGAACTCCACAGCTAAATAGAAACCATTCCTGGCCGGATCATCAAGTGACTTATTTCTACACCTATTGCTCTATGTACGCTGGGAAAAGACCCTGTGGGACTGACCAAAGTCACCTCCTTTTAATGTAAAGCTTGAGATCACTGTTTAACAGAATGTCCAATGGGTCTGACATGAACAATGGGGCAATTTAGAGCATTAGAGATAAAGCTTAAAGGGAAATTCCACTTAAAAAAAAGTAAACAAATGAATATAGCAGATATTTTTGCTACACAAGCAATTTCATAATTTAATGTTAAAATTACCTTTCCATTAAAAACTGTAGCTGATGGAATTTTCTAAAACGGCATCTTGTACACAGTTGGTGCACAGTACTCCCCCAATATTCCCCCAGTAATGTCACTTCTTGCTTCTGTGATTGGCTGGCTGATTTTGACCGATGTCTTGACTAAGATATAAGTAAAATTTTAGGCATCCCTTTCAATAAGAATGTAATTTTTGGTGAGATACTTCTGAAGGGTTAATTAATGCTAAAGAGATGCAGACACTGCAACTTTCCTTATTACAACACAGAAAGTCCATCAGGAGATTATAACAAACTCAGACCCTCCCTTTCAGGAATCAGTCTGGAAAAGACATGGTGAAACAAACAGCTGTTTCTTTAGAACAGAAACAGTTAGACATCTGCAATAAAGTTTGCTAAAATCCTTGCTGTGTACATTGGTCACCCAGAGGGGACTGTTTTTTCTCAACAAAAGTGACCAATTTTCAAATGGTAAAGAAAAATGGTGCATGAAAAATATTTACACAAACAATAGCAGCAGAAAAATAAACTGGATTAAAGATGAAAAGTACTTAACAAGTTTGCCTGGTCTCTAGCTCTGGAAGAGTCCAAGCCCCTTCAGCATAAGTCCAATTTGGTGCATTAGAGTCACTGGCCCTCAGGAATGACTCAGTCGTTTAGATGGAAAATTGAGATCTCCAGCCGCCATTTGCAGCAGCTTTTTGGGGACCTTTTAGAGGGCGTCATTGAACCAGTCCCCCACCCAATCAAAAGAGAGAGATGGTTGGACTCCTTGATGCCAGTTTTTGTCTACTGTATAGATATTTTTCTATGACCTCAAGATATTATTGCACAGCACAAATTTACCATTTATTAGAGATTAAATATGCTAGACATCAGATGCCTATATCACTAGGGAGATGAAATTTGTCTTATCCGCCTCCATGAAGGGGTATTTGATCTTAAAATGATGATACTTCTCTTCTACATTCAGGTAGATGCTTATTTATGTAATTTCATCATATCAGGATTCATGAAATGCATGTAGATTTTGGTTCTGTCCCTGATACAATTACGAGCCTAAAATGTTTATTTGCTTAACTGTATGCTAAACAATTTAAAACGCCTTTAGGACCTAGCAAATTTATAGCATGATTAATTGAAGGCCTCTGCTTATCAGTACTCTGCCTTTTAGATCTTCTGCTAGTGACATCCAATTAGCATATTACCACTGGTTCATTGACAGCTGTGTAGAATGTGGCTAGGCAGTATTGATAGTCCTGCTGACTGGCTTGTTTATTTACTTTGATTGCATTCATGATAGTGAAGATACAGGTTACAGAGTTCAGAGTTACAGAGTGTCATAAGCACTCATTCACACTGAGAGGGGAATTTATCAAAACTGGAGCAGAAGAATCTGGAGCAGTTGCCTAGGGCAACCAATCAGCTTCTCTTTTCAGTTTGTTCAGTTAAGGTTTGAAAATGAAAGGTGGATGCTGATTGGTTGCCATGCACAGCTGCTCCAGATTTTGTCTGCTCCAGTTTTGATAAATTCCACTCAGAGTTTTGTAGCGCTTTTTCTACGAAAACAAAACCCAAAAAAGAAAAAGCCAAAACAAAATCCCACATTCATCTCTATGACCATGTTCACATCGTAGTGTCATGTCCCCTGTCGCAAAATGCTCATTGCCTGAAGAAAGTACATGAGCTTCTTTTTGGCTTCTTTTTGCTTGCTGCGGCTTCACGCGTTTGCTCATTGATAGCAATGTGTTACAATCTGCTCATAAATATGCACAACATGATATATACGTGTAAAAATGTGCAAAAATGCACTTCACAAATGTCATGTCACTCAGGTCTGAATGCAGCCTAATAATACACTGCGATACACAATCATAAACTAGACAGGAGAGGCACAATGCAAATGTAGGTGATGATACAGCATCTAAGATAGAGATAGTGACCTTTTCTTTGGCTTAGTTGTTTGCAGCAAGTATACAGTACAGTGTTAAAATGCATTTCTACTTTTGCAGTCAAGGTTGAGAAACCCCCACCATGTGTGATTTCTAAGGGGTCTATTCACAAAGCTGCCGAAGGATCTTTACGGCTGAAATCAGCCGTACCAGCCTGAAGTGAATAGCCGAACGGTGTTCGGCTCACTTCACTTCTGATCGGTCATTCCCTCGGCTGCCCTCGGCAGCTTTGTGAATAGACCCCTTACTGTTCTGGTTGTTTCTTTGGGGCAGGATTATACACAGTCTTTACAGGCAGCTTGAGTTTGTAGCTAGTTCCAACCACTAAAAAAAACATCAAGCTAGAAAATTGTTTGGAATTTTTGTGACACAGACCGTTCATCGGCTGCAATTTATTTTTTCCCAGCAGCAAAAACACTAAGGACATTGATTCTGTATCTTTGGAGAGGCCACTGGTTTTAAGGCCGGTTCACACCACAAAGTCTGCATTCCAGAGTGTTCGGCCTCTGGGACGCACTGGTTTTAAGGCCGGTTCACACCACAAAGTCTGTGTTCCAGAGTGTTCGGCCTCTGGGACGCACTGGAACGCAAGCCAGCCGGCTCCCTGCGTTCAGGGGCCTGAGGGGGAGTGGTGGTGCATTGAAGTCAATGGAACCGCAGCCACGCCCCCCCGCCCGCAATTTGATCGCCAACACCCAGAGCGCAGGTAGATCAGTGCCTGTGTTCTGGTCCAGTGCGATCTGTAAAAATACTGCAAGCACTAGCGAAATGGCTGGTATACTAAATGCAAGTAGATTACAGATAATCAGCTACTTAGGGCCCTAACTTGTAGCATCAGGTTTTCTTCTCAGGTGTTAAAATGAGTGACTGCTCTGGGCAGCTACCCTATTATTCCTTATAATTCTATGTTTCATTTCCTTAAGCAGTCAGAACCTGCAGTCGCCACTATTTTTCATCAATTAGAATATTAAAGCTACTTGTGCGCTGTAGGTTCTGAACATTACCTGACATTTAGTGACAAAACATGCACTGCTTGTTGTAATAGGCTCACCTTGATCTTCCAGAACATTGTGCGCAATTAATATTCAGGACAGCCAGAGGAAGGGGTCGCAGTGCTATGCGGAATGAGAATTATATCCATCAGTAGATAAATTATGAATGTGCACTCTTCAATGTATCAGAAGTTCACATCATACAGCTACTTTTTTTCAATGACAGGAAGTAATGCTTTGACTTTTTGCCTAATAATAATTCGATTTGAGTACTTAGCATTTTTCAATGCTCTTAACCTGGCAGTGAACTTATAATCTTAATGTATACATTTTATCTGTCTGGATGCTTTTTTATCCATCATTCATGAAGTTATTGGCCATTTTCTGTGTAACAATTTAGTTTGAAAATATAATGAGTTAGAAAATAAAGAAATGGAAGGAAATTTGAAGTGTATCTATCATTTTTTTTCACCTTCTCCATTTGTCCAGGTGACCATTAACACTGAATGGGAAATCCACAATTTTAGAGTTATCGCCATAACAAATGGCAAAGGTTGTCTTTTGAATGAGGACACCTGTTGATGTGACAACTGTCTGAGATGGGAATTGGAGATACTTCCACTCACTTGCTGTTATATCCCCAGAACAGAAAACGAAGGTAAATATCTGCAACAGGATATAGTAAGAAAAAAATGACTGGGGTTTTAACCCTTCCCTACTCTATCCAACACAAAAAAAAGGTTTTGGTTATACATATACTTGTATGATACATCAGTCAATCACATAAGGCCAAAGCAGACCATCTGACTGCCATGGGGTAGAATAATATAACACTATTTGACTACATAATGATTTGTCCAAGCTGGAATAGTATAGGTGCCATTATGAACAGCTGCTCATTTTCAGGAACAGTCTTGTGCTTTAAGGTCTTTTTCACACCTAGGCGTATTGCATATGCGCGTCTGTCGCGCGTTTCCGAAGGCTACTTGGCTGTATCCCAATGGAAACGTGCAACAAAACGGCCCAAAGTAGTACCTGTACCTTTTCAGGCGTGGGCCGTTTTGTAGTGCGTTAGGGACGGGCGGAAATACGCCAAGGTGGGAACGAGACCATTGAATACAATGGGATTTATATTTTTGAGTGTTTTGTAGAGCGTTCGTCGAGCGTAGAACGCGCTACAAAACGTTCAGGTGTGAACGAGACCTAAAGGTTTGTTTGTGAAAATCTCTGTCCCCAGGAAGTCCTTGGTTTATACATTTTTCCTTTTATTGTATCTTCAAAGCTTATGTTGGCTTTTCTTTCTTTTCTTTTTTTTAGACAAATAGATTTTGGGCAAAAAGCATTTCTCAGTCAAAATTAAATTGTTTTTTTTTTTGTCTTTGAACGTGAAAAGAATGCCTTTCCCTGAGATGTTGCAGCACATTTCCCAGCAATGCACTGTGATGTAACCTTCCCAGGATGGCTACAGGCATGGGCTACATCACTAATTCCCAAGAGGACCAGGAAGTGGAAACGCAGTAATTGTAAGTAAAAGAAAAATATGACTATTTAACGAATGTAAGATGATTGCATATCCGCTTTCAGAGCAGCCTAGTGATGTGATTTTTTACTGAAAGGACCGCTTGTATGGGTTGCTAATCGGAGCGCCCCTTCCGCAGCTCTCCCTCCTGATGCGAGCCCGGGACCAGCAAGGTGGCTCTCTGATGGGGGATCAGAGGGAGATCGGTACACGAGATCCCTCCTGTCCGCTCTCCGGTGTCAGAATGTGGAATTGATGCATTTTACATCACTTCCGCAATCTTGTGTCACTCTCCAGCTTCAGAAGCTGGAGAGAAGCTGATGAAGCAGATCTCTGCTTCATCAGCTTCTTTGGGGGTCCCTAGGTGACATTAGGGGCCTTGGAGACCCCTGATGTCTCCATAAAGAGGACCTGTCACATATCTTTGCTATCACATAGGGGGGTTCCTAGGTGATATTAATAAAGTTAAGTGGAAAAAAAAATAGGAAAACAAATTAAAGATGCAAAAAAAAAATTAAAGTCACACATGAAAAAGAAAAAGAAAAAAAAAAAGTCCCCACCCATACATACACATGTGCAAACATGCGTCGGGTGCGCATACTTGCGTAAACGACGATTGCGACCATTACACTGCACATTACATATTACGGCGAACGTCGCAGTGAGAGTAATAATTCTAGGGCCATCAATCACTGATAACACTAAACTGATGAGTGGTCAAAGCTTTTAAAGTGTCGCTTATGGTCAATTTTGGGTATGGTAGTCTTTTGCGGGTGCACGCAAATTTAAAGCTTGACATGTTTCGTGTCCCTGTGACCCCGTCTTTTATATTTTACCAAAAAAATTGGGTAAGAATAATTGTATTATAACATAATGTAAAAAAAAACAATTTTCAGTAAATATTCCTTAATATAGTCAGAAATAAAAACCCAGTGGTGATTAAATACCACCAAAAGAAAGCTCTATGTGTCCCCAAAATTTTTTATTAAATTAATTTCAGTACAGCGTTGCATGACGGAATAAATGTCAGTCAAAGTACCGCAGCGCTGAATACTGAAAAATGGCCTGGATAGGAAGGGGGTGTAAACACCTGGTCAGCAAGTGGTTAAACAAACACAACACCCAAAGCTGAACTTCAGGCAAACAACTAAGCACACAGTTTTAGATAAATACACAGGAGCTGAGATTTACATAACCTAAGCGGACAGCATAGCCCACATGGTAGCCTAACATTTCTCAACAGCAAAACTTCCGAACTTTAGATGTTCATGAAAAGGACAGGCTGGAGAGAGCATAATGCGGAACGTGCAGCGCGCCATGGCAAAAAGTGAGAGTGGCTACATAGACACTGAGTTTTGACTGTGGTTAAAAGGTTACAGTTAAATACACTCTGAATCTACACACAGTATACACTGCACACGTTTGCTGGAGTCCTACTTAATAAGCAGTAACTGTTAAAAAAACAACCAACACTTCGGTCAGGAGTATGCAAAATACAGCACAGCATAAAGACTGTGCTAGTTAAGCATAAGTAACAGTGCCCCTATATTTGTGATCAGAGGAAGGTAAAACACTCCCTAGTGTGGGTGGTCAGTGGATAACATTAAAAATATTCACCTGCTAGTGGTCAGTGGAGGAAAAATGAAATGCAGTTGGTGTTCACTGGAGGGAGTATTCCCGCACTGGGCATCGGGACATGGAGTGGGTCTGTGGGACCCCAGAATTTGCTTCAAATCCCAGCACAGCCCTGCAGAGATCGGAACAGCTGTGAGGTATGCTCAACAGTAGCCATAAAGCTTAGACACCTCTCTGCCTGTGACCGGACAGTGAAGGAGCAATAGATTGGAAGTTTTGTTGCAAATTAGGTGACAACAAGTGACTGAACATTTTCTGGCATTTAATCACTTTCATTGTTCAGTCCAAGCTGCTTTACCCTCTTTCACCCTCATTTTCCTTATCTCTTACCCTCTTTGCCTTCGTCTTTTCTCATTCTACCCACTTTCTCTAGTTCTGACTCTCTCTATTGAGAGAATTGATAAATGTCTCTTTTTCAGATTGGTCTATGGTTGAGAGTTGCGTGCCCCTGGGTTCTGTGCTAGGCCTTATACTGTTTAATCTGTTATGACAATACAAACAATATTATATCGGGGAAGGTGTGAATAGCCATGTTTCTGTGTTTGCTGATGATACTAAAATTGGAAGTGAAATAGACAAAGAGGTCCCTAAATTTAAACTTGTTCACGCTGGATGTGAGGAGATTAAGAGGGGACATGATTTTGATGTACAAAATGTTTAGTGGTGATGGCAACATCAGCAATAAACTTTTTACAGTAAACTCCATAACAAAGACTAGAAGCCACCACCTAAAACTGGTGGAGAAAATATTTAACCACAAGGGGCGTAGGGGCTTTTTTTCAGTTAGAGCGATTAAAATCCGGAACTCGCTGCTTCAAGCAGTGGTATCAGCAGAGACTATTGAATCATTAAAAAATAATTTAGATAGCTTCCTCAGAGACCATAACATACAGGGTACAGGTACACTTAAAAACAAGATCACACAGGGACTCGTGTATACACATGCACAATCATACGTAGACACACAAAGGTTGAACTTGATGGACCTGTGCCTTTATTCAAACTCAACTACTATGTAACTATTGCTTCTCTTTCTGAAATGTATTTGATTTAGACTCTTAAAATCATATTATTATCTAATTTCATTATCACACATCATCATTGTTTCATACTTTGAACTATACATGACCTGACACTAAAAACCTTTGTTATTGCTGGGTGTAGATAGCACACAGAGTCCTCATCTTTCATCAGCACATTTGTATGTTGTCCTCTAAGTCCAGTGTACATCCAAGCTAAATGGGTGTCTACATGCATACTTGGCAAAACATTTTCTCCGCCCAAAAGAAAACATACTTTTACACTGACATTTAATATTTGACATAGCAACCCTTTATCTGTATCCTGGTCACCACCCATTTGGTGCTGAAATCTCATTTGTAATAAATTTTATAAGGTCACCACACCTAAAAAAAACATGGTGTTCTATGAGGGTATTTCATAAACCGTAGATGAAATATTCCTGTTGATTTAAAGCACATCTGTTGCATGAGAGGCAGGATTTCTGTGTATAACAGAGATAAACACTGCAGAATTCTCTTTTACTTTTGAGTCAGGCTATCATGACCATATAATCAGTATGGGAAAATAAGTGGCACGCATTTGCAAATAATGGCCTGTTACCTGCATAGAGGCTGCACTGTGTCAGATCTATCAATCCTGCTATGCACACTACACTTAGCATGACCACACCCACTGGTGATTTTGTATGACAGCTTAAAGTTTATTTAGGCCCAAGAACAAAAATCTAATATATTGCAGCTCATCAGTCCTTAGATGTGGTGGCTGAATTAGTTTTATTTTGAGTATGCAAACTGTACACTCTCAATTAAGTTAGAAAAAGCAAAAAAAAACTTAAACAGTTACAGCCCGCCTAAACACTCTGATCTATATATATATGTATAGATCTATATCTATATATATATATATCTATATATATATATATATATATAGATATATATATATAAATAAATAAAACTCTCATTCAAAATAGAATGTTTGTACTTGTTACAGGATGATGTGTAATTTGCCATTCACCCAGAACTAAAATGCCTATAAATATCTTCACTAAAATCTCCTACAATTTTGTAACTGAAGATCTCTCTAAGTTTTTGTGAGCAAATGAAACAAACCTGATTAATCTTTTTTTTACCTTATATGACCCAAGCCACCCATAGCCTCAACCTACTACACCGGTGTCACCTACTTTGGTCGGCATGATCTAAACTCCATAAAGGCATAAAAGTCACCCAGTGGGTTATAAATCAATAAAAACAATTGAATAAAAGCACAATATGGAAGATGAATGTTTGTATACACTCATTTATCTGTATACAGAACCTCTGATATTGGTATGAAATAATTGGAATGACTGAAATATGTGAAAACTATAAGCTCCACGACCCTGACAGCAGGAAATATATACTAGCAATATAAGCTGAACTTTAAGGCACAATAGATATGTGACAATTGGTTCTAAATGAGCAGGATCCAATGAAATAAATCAGGTAGCTGGGAGGAAATATGAAGAAAAACGAATCAATTTATGTGACACATGGATCACAGGTTGGAAAAGGTTATAAACACCGCCCACATATAAATTAAAATAGTTCAGGAGTCCATCTAAGCTATTTGCAGTCCATTACTTTAATGGTCAATTTATAACCATTTATAGGTCAATTTCCTGGACGTTCTTCCACACAGATGAGTAATAGAAAACCCCTTGAATGTTTTATACTTTCTCCTGTGTGCTGCTCAGTTGGATTGCTAAGACCGAGACTTGTGTTTAAGAACACTATTTAGATTTTCTTTGTCTTGATATCCACTTCACACACCATGATTTCACTTTATTAGATGTTTTATTGCTCTGAAGCAGTCATAACAGATTGCTAAAGCTTTTTGACTATTAGTATTTTGGAGTTTTCCTGTCAACTGTAACTATTAGCCTGTTTCGCTATATACAATGTCAAGACATGACAATCTTAGCACCACAACTAATGACAGATTTAGCTGTTAGCACTTACAGAATATTCCTGCTAATACTTATAAGTAACCTTAAATAATGACTCGTGGGGCTATAACTCAATCTCTGTCCTTTCACACCTAAGTCTCTCAACTGAGATTTCATAGTTCTGATTAAATTCATAGACATGGTACGCAAATATATCTAAGAGAGAAGATACATGAAGAGATCTAAGAGGAAGATACATGAGATCTAGCCACCTAAGCACATAGAGGAAACTATAGTTTTTTTCAGTCTTATTTTAATTTATTTAGGTTTATACGTTTTAAACTGATGTTTTATATATATTTTTTTACTACTAATACATTTTTTTGTTTTAGAAATAAATATTTAAAGTACAGTAAATGCAAGCCTTAACTTAATTACATTTATCCTTTGTTACATCTCATTGCTGCTAATCTCCGGCAGCATCTTTAGGTAAATGTGCCTCCAGCATGACTGCATTACATTTCTCTGAGCAGGCTTTCTGATGATGATATTACTGGGCCATGCCTAGTCCTTGTGACAACACAAGAGCACATTTGGGAGACAAGGAAAGAGGGTTGCCTCCCTATAACTGGATGTGCTTAAACATGGGCCTTCATATCAGGATCTCCGGATATTATTTAATAAAAGCTGCTGATTTGGGACTTTTGAAATTACATTAACATGTTTAAGCTTACATGACATTTTAGTGATTGGGTGTACATATACTTTACATGGTAAGGAAAAATTGTGAAGCAAAATCATGAAACCCCAATCCAAACATCAATCTAGTTGTATTTAATTCATTCATAATACTGTCAATAACATTTATCTTGTTCGTTATATTTTTCTCCATTACTGTACCTTCTAGTTTTCTATTCAGTATAACCAGCAAGTCCACTTGCACTCCCTTTTAAAAACATCCTAACATTGCAGCATATGGACTGCTGTTCCCAGGGTTCATAGCATCAGGGAAACAAAAGAAACACGTGTGTTTTCCCTCATTTAGAAAGTCATCATCTGGCCACAAAACAATGAACTGGGCACATGGGATTCTCTGCACTAACCTCACTAAACATTCATGCAGTGGTAGTAAAAAATAATAGAAATACATCCATTAACAACCCGGTATTTAAAAAAAAAAGTATATTACTATCATTTTTGAAATGCAAAGTAGCAATTCTTTTTTCACTTATTTAAAAAAATTAAAACGCTTCACCTGGACACAAACCTGTAGCCTGCTGAACAAGGGTTAGTAGCAATACAATAATATATAAAGTGTATATATAGCCATTTTAATTTGGATAGAGTAAGGAAAAATGTCAAACCTGTCAGGTTATTTGTGTGGTCTTTGTACCATTGGGGACATTTCCCAAAGATGCAACAGTAACGTAGAGGAAATCTCCCAAATTGTGGGGAAATCCCCTTTAAGCAGCTGTCTCCCAAATAGGTGTCCTCATTTGAAAATTGCCTCTTACTTAGGGCTGAACTCTTGGAAAAAAACATTGTTATGTGTAATGTATTATCTAATATCTTTTAGATTGTAAGCCTTCAGGGGCAGGACCCTCCTTACCATCTTGTCTTGAATTGTATTGTGATTGTAATGTCTTCCTTGTATTGTAAAGCTCTGAGCAAACTGTTGGCGCTATATAAATTCTGTATAATAATAATATGTAATTTAGCACTCATATACAGTATACTGTGTGTGAAGGGCTGCTACAGAGTTTAAAAAAATCATACCTTTCTCCTGCACACAGCTCTGGATTTCCGAGTGCTGCTGGGATGGGAACAGCGACTACAGCAGTGAATAACTCCAGTTGTATCCCTGCCCCCTCCTCTCTCCTCCTCTATTCACAAAAAGCCTTGCATTTTTTTCACAGAATGCAATGTAAATGGAGGAGGAAAGGGGAGGAGAGAGCAGGAGCGGGTATGTGACATGATCTCTCCTCCCCATTCACAGAAAAACATACAAGGCTTTTCATGAACGGAGGAGGAGAGATGAAGGGGTGGGGCACTTTACTGCCATAACCGCTGCTCCCTGTCCACATCCAAAAATCCAGTGCTGTGTGTATGATCCAGCTTGCAGAAAGGTATGATTTTTATAGTATGCAACAGTCTCCCATACACAGTGCACATGCTTTAAAGGGTATCTAAAGCCTCTGTTTTTTTTGCATATATCTACTTCCAGCAAGCAGTAGATATATGCAAAGTAAAAAAAAAAAAAAGTTTTAACAGCGGTTTAAACTTACCTTGTCTTTGCTGAGCGCTCCCGTCAGAAAATCCGAAGCTGCTCGGGCGCCCGCAAAGCCTCTTTGGGCGGACGCATACGCAGTTCGGATTTTCGGCCAGGAGACGAGGAGGGACGCAAGGTAAGTCTATGGACGCGTTCACTTGCATGCAGACACCGTGGGACAGGAAGTACCAGCAAGGACAGAGGAGTCAGCACTGGATCGGAGAGACGCCGCACCACTGGAGGGACAGATGAAAACATCACGAAAGAAGAAGATCGGATTAAGAGACATCATTTAAGGTAAGTGCTTTAATTAACTATTTTCCCCAAATACAGCTTTAAGGTTAAGTGAAGAGCTTTTAACTATTTAGCAACTTTAAGCTGGTAACATCTTAACAGTAGTAGAGCCAGTTAAAATATTTAAAAATGTGCAAATTTTGTAAATTTTACTAATGCTGAATTATTCTCACATTTAATGTCTCCATACTCACAATTTGCTTAAGATGCAATTTCTGTGGCCCAGCCTCTTCCACTGACTCAGCAACCTTTTCCAATTTATTGTGCACAGTTCAATTTAGGATTGCTGCTTGGTAATATTAATTACATTGCATTCATATTGCTATGTTTCTTAATAATATTCTTATGAAATGTTTGTGCTTTGCATAAAATTTAGTTAGTGAGCTGGTGCACTCTGTTTTGAATAATGTAATATTTTGAAAAACAATGTAATGCTTCAACACGATAAAAAAAATATAACGGAAGAGACTATTATTGTATTTTATTATGCCAAACTCACTTGATATCATCTTGAGCATTCCCAAGGTTTAGTTTCACATTTAGATAACGTAGACACCTGGGCTGGTATATTTCTACAGCAGATGATTGAATTGAAAGTACTGAAGCGTCTATATATTATATACTGTACATCATTGTCTAGATTAGCATACCATGCTGTTCTTCCCACTGGTTTTACAAATATACCACCCAACCTGTGCATATTGTGTTCATAATTAATTCAGATAGGCGTTCGCTTTAGAAAGCCATGAAAGTGAGTTAAGGCCTACCCTCGCTTGTCACAAGTTCAGTGTCACGTTGGCTTTGCATGCTCTGCTGGTAGGAAAATTGATTAACATGTGAAATAATTAACTGCCCAGGATATGAAAAATCACTGTAGCAGGGCATGCTGGCTCTAATGTATGAAACCTTTCCTGTAAATCTGATTTGACCTTGTATGTAGGGAAATGTGATGGATAGCCTTAGTCTGAATGAAAAACCTTTTAATGCAGAAGTAGCTACATCCAGTTTGAGCTATTGTGCAGTCCATTTGTCTATGTGCAGCCTAGATTAACATTATAGCTTGAATGCATTTATAGAATAAAAAATATCATTTATCACAGTGGAAAGTTATATACTCAGTGATATACAATTCTCAAGTGCACCTCTTCAATATATTAAAGTAGGTCTGAACCCTAACTGGGTTGCACTCATTTAGAAAAAACTGTTTTCATGTTTTTTTTCATGCTCTTTTTTTTTTTTTAGTCTATTCTTCTTGTGTACATGGCTGCACTCCCTGTTGGCTGCATGTCTATGCCCCAGACCAGCATTTTTAAAGTGACTATGGCAGAACATACCAGCACAATGAGCATCAGCCAGGACTTACAAGTTACTCCTACTGACCTCCACAAGTGCCTGAAGCTGATGCTGTAGATTGCAGGGTAAATGGTGCAGAGATCTGGACCCTGGATGTGGCAGAAGAAACTGACCATCAGGTGAGTATGCTAGCAGTGAGTGGGTAGCACCAGGATTGGCAGAAGAAGCAGAATCAGTGACAGACCGGGTCAGTAACTTGCATGCAGGTGAAGGTCAAAGTCAAGAAAAAGGGCAATTTTAGAAGGCAGGCCGGGGTCAGCAACGTGTGAGCAGAGCAGCACCTAAGTGGAATCCAGAAGAATGGTCATTGGGTAAGCCGGGGTCAGAAGGCAGGCAGCAGGCAGCAGGATCAGGAAACAAGCCGGGTCAAATACGGATTCAGGAGCAGAGTCAGACAATAGCATGGAACAGCTAAAGATCTCTCAGCAAGATGCAAGTGTAACAAGCATTCTTAAATAGCCCGCTAGGTGCCACTGGGAGGAATGTGCGTGTGCACGTCAGCCCGTGCGCGCCATGACTTGCGGATGCACGCACTGGTATGTATATGCACATGCGCATATGCAATATTGGTACTGTAACGCTTTCTTCGTGCATATTTATGCGCAACTGCTCGTGGATCAATACATGCAGAAGCTGCACTATGGATATGGACTGACATTCCCTCACAGAAGGTTTCTTATATTGGCTACACATTTAAAAAGGTTCTTAGCGGCTGCTTCTTGCTCCTTTTATAAGCCTTCCCTGGGTGCTTGACTGCCTTTTGACCAATGAAAGCAACAGGCCTCACCTACGAACAAGCAAGCTACAGTTTTGAAGGACCCAGTCTCCTTATGAGGAAAGTCCAGGTTTGTATGTGGAAAACCAAAGGAAATTTCAGCAAATGTTTTAAATGTACAATTCCACTTGATTTTTTAACAAAAAGCCAACATGTTTCGGGAGTTTGCCATCATTCACTTTATCAGGGCTGATTTGATATTGAAGCTGTTTTTAGCAGTTCTGACACCCTGACTTCAGAGCACTGTGCACAGATCAATACAGGTTGCAGATTTGATTAGGGTAACATGAGTCGAGTCACGTAGCCTTGTTTCCACGTCGGAGGTATGGCTTTTTGGCCTCAATTTTTCCATAAAGACCACTTCTGGCCAGACATCTCCAGACCATAGAGGGGTGTACCTAGGTCCCACTGGTTTCCGCCAGTTCGGTGCTGATGGCACTGCTGGACATCGTTCGATGTCCAAGGGGAGTAAGCATGATGTGTCTTTCATCTGATGATTTAAGTTTCCTTGGTCAACCACTGCATCTATGGTCCTCAAGCGTGCCCGTTTCTTTGTGCTTCTTCAAAAGAGCTTGAACAGCACATCTTGAAACTCCAGTCTGCTTTACAATCTTTGCCTGGGAGAGACCTTGCGGATGCAATATAACTACCTTGTGTCTTGTTGCTGTGCTCATGGGGTGACAGGAACCTGTCTTCCACAACCTCACCCTACTAGCAGAGTTTGGCTGTTCCTCACCCAGTTTTAAGTCTCCTACAAGCTGTTTCTGTTTCAGTTAGACTGTGTTTCAGCCTTCACATGAAATTGATGACCATTAGCACCTGCTCGGTATAATTGGTTAATCATACACCTGACTCTAATGCTACAAAATCCCTGACTTTGTGCAAGTGTAAAGGTGCCCACACACCTTACGATAATCGTAAGATAATCGCGGGAAATCCCGCGACCGTACGATTATTGTAAGGTGTGTGGGAGCCGTGCGACTTCTGCTACTGTAAGGTCGCACGACTTTTACCTTAGGAACATGTTTGAAAACCAGCCGACCATCGTACGATGTTCGGCTGGTTTGTGGCATGTCCGCAAGATAAAAGCCGCACGGGCCGGTGTGCGCAAAAGTCTTGCGATGGTTGTAAGGTGTGTGCCTAGCCCAAGAATTGACGCTGGTTTGAAGCCAAAGTGTAGTCACACCAAATATTGATTTGATTTCGATTTTTCTTCTTTTCACTCACTTTGCATTTTGTAAATTGATCAAAATAAACAATAAAAAAATATATTTTTGAAAGCATTCTTACTTTATAGCATTTTTTCACACCTGCCTAAAACATTTGCACAGTACTGTGTGTCTCCTGATTGTTTTGATGTACAGTTTTGCGAAGGTGATTTCTATTTATAACTTTTTTCTTGATCTGCTCAGTTTCATTTGCCCAGCGTTGTATTAAAAAATACAGTTAAAAAATCAAAGCTAATAACATTTTGTCATTAATTTGTAATTTTATGGCAGACACATGAAACTGTAAATTCTAGAAATTCTTTGTTAAGTGATGTAAATTATGCATTGCTGACCACAATGCTGGATAACTGTGCCAAGCAGAGCAGTTGTTCTCTTCATACGTTCTTGTCAGTGCACGTTTGTCATTTGCAGTGTTCACAACAGGAAACAGATGTAATGTCTGGAAGTCCAGCACAATAATATATATCATAGCTTAATTGCAAAGCTTCTATTCCCACCACAGCCTGAGAGCCTCACACTATTCCACTTTGTAAATGTGGTAACTGTAACAGTGCTTGATATATTGAAGTGTCTTGTGGTCGACATGGAAAATATACACTTATTAAAAGGTAACTGACCTTACGGTCAAATGTATTTTAATTATTTTAGTTTATAAACCAAGTTTTATCATGTTTTAATTATTTGTATACAACCTTGATTTTACCAATAAAAAGTTATTACAAGGTACATTGAGGATGTTCTATTTAAAAATATGCTAAATTTTCTAATAAAAAAGCCTAGCACTATATTAATGTTTTCCATCAGATTGTGCTAATCCACTTCAAGTAGAAGTCAAAGCTCCACAATAAAGACATAGTTCAGCAGAGAAATCCCAATATGTGCACTCAAATCTGGAACTATTGAAATATAATAATAACTATTGTAAAAGGACCATTAAACCATCTTCTAAAGTCAGGTCACATGACCTAGCTATCCTGACAAAGTAGCAGCCTAGTTGGTCACTCTGGATCACCTGACTTTGGGAGGAGATTTGATCTGCAAAACACTTACTAAGCTTGGCAATGGGTAGTGCTATCCTGTCAATTACTCTTCTATTTTCTTTCCTGCTGAGGAGGATAGTCTTTCTTTGGTTGTCCACTTCACTGTCTTGGACACTTCCTATTGGCTGCCCAGCTGCAGGGTTCTTTTAGCATACAGAAAAGTGAAGTGGCTTGATGGCCTCACAATGAGGATCTGTCCAGAATACAGCACTGGATCCATTGCTCATCACTCCTGGAAACTGAGTTGGCAAGGGAAACAGACAGCAGAGTTAGGTTAGTATAATAATGGCTACACAAGGTATGCATATATTTTGTACTAATTGTGAACACTGGGTGTGCTAAAAATACGAACATCTAGCCCAGTATTTATGAACACTGTTCCGATATAAGATAGATACACATTGCTACTTTATATCTACTCTGTTTCATTCATCTGCAGATGAAAGGGATGAGCTTCAATCCGCATATGAGATTAGTTACATCAACCTGACAAGTAAAACAAATATTTTTTTTTACCAGATTAAAGTTTGTTCCTATTTAACACCTTATTGACCCTTAGTTTATCTTAATCAGCACTAGTTAACTCCCTTTTCCCCTTCTCCTCTTAACTATTATTTTAATTAAAATTTTTCTAACCATTGATATTTCAACTTTTTTTCATTATTATTTGTTTTGTTCGGCTTTTTTGTGTTGCCTTAAAAAAAAAAAACACCATTGAGAAAAAACTTTTATTTCAGTTGCAAATAATTTTGAAATGCTTTATACCAGAATCACAACTTTAGTTGAATTTTAAACAGTACAAATCATAGAATAAAATGTATACTTTTTATCTACATTAACAATAGATGTTTTTTTTTAAACTAACACTTATCAAAGTAGAAAACTAGAATCTTTTTGTTTTGTACTTTTTTTTGTCTAAGAATTGCATAAAACTTAAAATCTTTTTTGCAAGACAATCACTAAAAGCTTCTCCACTCTATTCAAAACAACGGAACAAAAGTTTCTGGCTTTATTTATGTATTTTTTCAAGTACAGTGCATGCATGCTAAGCAGTGGCGGAACTACCACCATAGCGACCCACGAGGTCGCTATGGGGCCCGGGACGGGTTGGGGCCCGGTCAGGAGCAGGGCAGAAGAACTTCTCCCCCCCCTCGCAGCACAATGAGCCCAGCCAGGAGAGTTCAGCAGTGGCAGTACCGACTCCACAATCCTCCCCCACAGAGCACAGCGGCGGCACTTTACTCCCCCTGCACACACTACCAGGCCAGGAGAGGAGCTGGCAGTGGCAGCAGCAGCAGTTCTGAATCCACCCTCCGTCACCGCAAGCTGAACCTGGCCAGGAGAGGTCAGCAGCGGCGGTAGTATAGACTCCACCTTCCTCCTCTTTGCCTGCACACATAGCCCAGCGGCGGCAATACCCACTCCACCTTCCCGTCCCCCGCACACTGAGCTCAGCCAAGAAAAGTCAGTGGAGGCACTACCATATCCACACAGACCACCCTTCCGGAACACCGAACCAGGCTAGGAGAAGTCAGTGGCGGCAGAGTTCCCCTCCCCCACAACGAACCCGGCCAGTAAACTTCTCAGTTGTCAGTGTGCTTTGTGCATCAGTGATTTTTCAGGCTGCACGATGGTGTAGGGTGGTATTCCTCTCAGTGAGTGTATGCTTGTGCTTGCATAGGCAGGTGTTCATGTATGATGTACGAATATTGTAATGCACAAAGTTCTATTGGTGTGCCCTTTGCATGCATCATGTCAGGAATTCTACCATATACCATGGTGCACCTGGATTGGGCAGATCTTTATGTACTATGTACCAGTAGTGACCCACGCTGTCCCTATGGGGCCCAGGGTAGAGGGGGGCCCGGTCAGGAGCATCCTAAGAGCCCCGCACCAACCACCTGAGAGCGCCACCTGTACACCGCGCCAACCACCTGAGAGCGCCACATTGACCATCTGGCAGTGCCACACTGACCATCTGGGAGCATCGCACTGAACATCTGGGAGCGCCGCACTGACCACCTGAGAGCGACGCACCGACCCCCTGAGAGCACCGCAATGACCATCTGGGAGCGCCGCACCGACAACCTGAGAGCGTCGCACCGACCACCTGAGAGCTCAGAAGAGACCACCTGAGAGCGCCGCACCGACCACCTGAGAGCATCGCACCGACCACCTGAGAGCATCACACTGAACATCTGGGAGCGCCGCACCGACCACCTGAGAGCATCGCAATGACCATCTGGGAGCTCTGCACCGACAACCTGAGAACCTGCACAGCCCTCCTGAGACCCTGGAGACATCAGACCACGCTCCGGGAGAAACACAGAGTATGTATCTTCATATTATTCTGCATTACTGTATAATATGTTGCTGGGATTTGTAGTCCTTTATAGTTGGCAGTAATCTGCATTGCTGTATAATGTATTGCTGAGATTTGTAGTCTCTCTACAGTTTGGAGTTGGTGGCAGAACTACCAGGGTCACAGCTGCAACCGGGCTCTGGTGCTCCACCACTGACTCCAAACTGTAGAGAGAGTAATAATCACAGCCCGGACAGGAGGAAGAGGGCCCTGGTGAACGCCAAAATTGTCATAAAAAGGCCCGCCAGAATCTTCAGCACCAGGCCTTTGATGCTTTTAATTTGGCACTGCCTGCCAGGCAGCCGCAGTATAGCAAAACAGCGGTGGAGTGATCTCCTCTTCAACCCTGTTGCAGGATCAGAGCTAAAGAGAAGGAAATGGTTGGTTGGGGGTAGGTTGTGGAGGAGGGGGAGTTTGGGGGGCCCCATACAAAATTTTGCTATGGGGCCCTGTGACTTCTAGTTACGCCCCTGATGCTAAGTAACACACAGATCAGCCCCTGCTGTAGTTGTACCACTTAACCTTCTTTTTTTGCAACCAGGATTGTATAGTAGTGATTCTGCTGACGGACTGTTTCCTCCCCAATGCTGGTTCAAGAGAAATGCAAGATGGCTTCCCCTATGCTCGTTTTTTTTCTTTTAAATTAGTGTATCAATACCTGTATTGACAACTGCATGGCACTAATTAAGGTACAGAGGGCATGACCTTAAGTTGACAAGAAAGATTAAAGTGACATTAAAGTCAAAAATGTTTTCCCCTCCCCCCAATGTTAATGTTAGCATTACTTTAAATGAGGTTTCTTAATCCGATCTTTCCTGATGTTTTCATCTTTCCCTCCAGCGGTGCGGCGGCTCTCCGATCCAGCGCTGACTCCTCTCTGCTTGCAGGCACTTCCGATTCAGCGGTGTCTGCATGCGGGTGCACACGTCCATAGACTTACCTTGCGTCTCTACTCGTCCCCCGCCCGAGAATCCAAACTGCGCATGCGCCTGTCCCAAGATGCTTTGCGGCCGCCCGAGCAGTTTCGGATTCTCGGACTGGAGCGCGCGATGAAGACAGGGTAAGTTTAAACCGCTGTTAAAGCGGGTTTAAAAAACAACAACTTTTTGCCTATATCTACTGCTTACTAGCAGTAGATATAGGCAAAAAATGGAGGGTTTAGAACCCCTTTAAAGTGTGTGTATACACTAACAATACATTTCTCTTTTTCCACTTTTAGCCTGTTGAAGGAGAACTATGGAGTAAGTGTTTTTCCCCATAGTTCTCCTTAGGGTAACGGGAGGACACAAACTAGCGTCCTCCCGTTACCCTAAGCTCAGTATACCACGAGCTACAGCTCGCGGTATACTGAGACGCCGGAGCGGATCCCGACGTACATTACGGGATCAGCCCAGCTGCGTGAGTGACAGCTGGCTCTGCCTATCTAGAGGCAGAGCCAGCTGTACCCGCCCCCTCCCCCGTCCGTTCTGCCAGTCAGGGCTGGCAGATCGGAGCGGGGAGAGGGGAATCCAGCCCCTCCCCCTGTCACGGCAGAGAGCCGTGACAGGATCGAGAGGTGAGCGAACCTGGTATGTGTTCGCTCACCTCCCGATCTACTGAGCCGACCTGTGACAGTATCATTGTCACAGGTCGTCTAGAACTATGAGGTGAGTGGAAATCACTCATCTCATAGTTCTCATTTAAGTATCAAAAAAATGCATGTGGATTATGTCAGAAATTCAGAGCTGTCCTCTGGACCCTTTCTGTGTTATCTGAAGAATTCCAATTGGCCCCTCTAGTTCTTATTTGTATTACATAATAATTAGTGTCTGTGTTGTGGAAAATATGATAGGGGAGGGTTTAGGTAGTTTAGGAAAAGACAACTAGACAAGGCTGACACCACTTAGGCCCCGTTCACATGTAGCGAATTATCGCGCGATTTCCGCCGCGATATTGCGCATTTTTGCCGCGCGATATTGCGAGAAGTCGCCGGCCAATGCTATTCAATGGAGCTGTCTTAACTCCATGTCGCGCGTCGCTCGTCGCGGTCGCAAGTCGCTTCTACCGGACCCTTTTTTCGGCGGATTTTGCGCGATTTTGCCCTTTTTCTATGGAGCCCGACGGAGAAGGTCGCGCTACCGTCGCTGGATCGTCGCTGGAACGTCGCCCCGAAAGTCGCGCTATCCCGGCCGTGCGGATCCGCTGCAAAAGGTATGTCGCTACGTGTGAATGGGGTCTTAGTCTACAAAGATGATATGTGTTTTTAGCTAACAACAGGACTTAAAGTGCATTTCTGGCAGATTAACAGTTATTTTTATGTATTCGCAGGATCTTTAAAGGGATAAAACAAGTGGAAATGTGACTGTATTGCACAGATGTTCTGTGTATGTTTCTTTTTTATTTTGCCCTGACACACTTTAAGTATACTTTAAAATGTATTTCCATTTTTGTAGCCAAATTTGAAAAAAAAAACCTCTATATGTTTGTGATGTGTTAATATTCACACAGCATAACTCAAAATATTTAAAAAAGAGACAATTCTTACCTTTTAGATATTTTGTTACAGCAGGCAATATGGCTGATTCCGGATTTTTCTGAGCAGCTTCACAGTGGTCTGCCCTTATAGAAAGACATAGGTCTGAAATTTGAGGATTGTGTTTCTCTCATTAGCTTCATTAACATACAATGGAGAATCCAGGGTTGTAATCCCTCAACCCCTCACAACCTCTCCTGACACTACAAAGAAGGAGAATCAAGTGTTAACCCTTAAGAAGCAGAGAAACCCTAACCCAAGTAAAAGAAATTTAAACTGGAAGAAGCCTTTTATTTTTTTAGCTTATGCTATGTGACTGCCAACATATAACACATATCAAATAGGCGTTTTGCCAATTTGGCTGCCAAAGTGCAAATACACTTTAACTTTCTCTTTCTAGTTCCAGATACTAGCTTTGCTTGATTCCCTAAAGCAGTGGGAGGGGAGTATCATCACTGTGCATGATGTTGCAGAGGTGTGCAACTTCCTTATAACTATAACTGTTTCTGGCAGTAAGGTAACAGAACACTCCAGTACTGGATAAAAGCCTTAGGCTGTGACAGATATACCTAAGTCAAAACATAGCAATTTCTCCCCATTAATGCACGCTTAGCAATTTTTAATACATATATTGAAGTGGAAATAACTTTTTATTTAGAATCTGAAAATTATTTAATACCCATTTTCAGCAAGATGTGAAACAGAGTGGATACTGGCACTCAGGAGCTGCATGATTATAATATTGCTTGTTCAAACACATATGGAAAGGTCACAGAATGTAAACAGAAGACTTCATATTGAAAGGTCGGAGTACAAAGCACAAACATTTATTTACATGACCAAACTTATTGCTTCACATTTTAGGCCATGAAGGTCAGAAAATTTCACTTTCTTTTTAATACAAATGAGAAAATAACTGTTTTTCTAGCAGCACCCAAAAAGTAAGTTTTAGATTCAGCCATGTACAGACACTCAGAAAGGATTTCATGCTGCAGAGTGGCATTCCCTTTTGAAAAAGCAACTAAGTTAAGTACCTGAAATTTACATGATTGGAGCCTTTAAAAGAGAACTGTAGGGTAAGTGTTTTTCCCCATAGTTCTCTTAAGGGTCACGGGAGGACATATACTAGCGTCATCCGGTGACCCAGAGCTCAATATCTAGTGAGCTACAGGTCGCAGCATACTGAGACCGACGCAGCATACTGAGACCGCCACAGCCAGGACGGATCCCGGCATTACTGTCGAGATCCACCCAGCTGCGTGAGTGACAGATGGCTTTGCCTATCTAGAGGCAGAGCCAGCTGTACCCACTCCTTTCTCTGTCCTTTCCTCCAGTCAGCGCTGGAGGATCGGAGCGGGGAAGGGGCAATCCCTGCGGGGAGTGATGACTGACAGTCACGGCTCTCTGCAGGGAAATGATCGAGAAGTGAGCGAGCGACGGTATGCGTTAATTCACTTTCCAATCTATTGAGCCGACCTGTGACAGTTTCATTTTTACACGTCGGCTCGAACTATGAGGATGAGTGATTTTCACTCACCTCATGGTTCTCCTTTAATTCCTCTGTACTTCAGCACCCAGACTGGGAAGGGAGGGGCAGCACTGGCAGCCAATTAGGTCAGCCACATGCAAATATCCTAAAAGTAATAAGCTGACAGTTAGAGAAAGTAAAGAAAGGAGAGAAATGAGCTCACCAGTCTGCTGCTCCTTCACTGTCAAATTAGTAGGCTGTGCACGGTGATGTCAGTCTAAGATAGAGAGCTTGCTGATAGGAGGAGATGACAAAGGGATGATCCTATTAGTGTGATTAAGCTCCTGAGCTATTGAACCACAAGTTAGGATAGATTATTGGCCAAAATGTATTACTTTACAATAACCTGTGAAAAGCGATGTCAGGGACCTGACTCTGAAGTTTCATGTTTTTGAACAGTTATTCATCCTGATTCACCAAGTTGTGATATATATGGGGTGATTTACTAACCTAAACACATGCACGCACCAGGTACGTGTGCATTTTTACACAGCAAAACGTATTTATCAACCAAACACAAGCAAAGTGTCACATTTTCACGCCGTTATGGCGCGTTTTTATGTATTTACGTACGTGCGCGTCATGTAGCATGCGCCATAGGCTACACGCCGCTCTAATAGCGGCATGCAAGTCTCTAAAAGCATATTTCCACTAATGCCATATATGGAAAAATCATGCACATGATGCATATATAATGATGCTTCACAGTTTAGACAAAAATGGTTAGCTCATGCATTTACATTCCTGCATTCATCAATGCAAGCAACACAACATAGAGCTAATATACACAACATCACCTTGCAAATTCATGCAGGGCTTTGCACAACACACCTGCTGGGTGTGTATACACTACAAAGGTGTCTAGATTCCACCAATAGATCATGCTGGGAGGGAACACACTACAGAGGTGTATACCTGTTCGTGGCGTGTTTATAAGGTTAGTAAATCAACCCCATAGTGTTGTCTGCTAAAAGTGGCCTATGAGATGATATCACATGTAAATATATTTCTTGATTCATCAAAGACAAAAATGTAATGCTTGCATCAATCACCATTTTAGGTACTATATCTAATATGTTATACTCTGTAATGTAAGCAGGGATCTTATGGAGTCTTCCCCAACAGTTCACTGTGCCTTGAAATCTGAACTCAGGTATGAAGCAATCTATATTTATTTCTCGTTCATTGAGGCACACAGGGTTCAAAGACAATTGGGTTAATTAAGTATTTTGACATACAAAAAGTGACCCCTAACATGCCTCAGTATTTGCCATTGCCATTGTCCTAGGAGGATGGGCAACTTTCTCTACTGAGAAAAGTTTAAACATTTTTACTAGACATTTTTGCTTTGTTCAAGATTCATTTTCTAACAAGACTTCATCTACAAGCTGTTAGAACTCTTTATGCAGCTATCCAGATCAGCGTATCTTCAGTAATAGCACTGAAGATCCAACTCAGACCCCGCTGGACTGAACAAATGTGGGGCCTGCCCGGAATGTGGCTTTTGAGGACTGCTTTCTGCATTGTGGTGCTTTCCAGATCTTTGTATAGTGTGTTAATTAGCTGTAGAGAATCTTCCAGGTCCAAAGCCAAGCACAGTTTTTGGGGTGACCCAGTCTCAGAAGACTCACTGGGTTGACCATGCTGGCGGTGCACTTGGAGCTACTTTATTTATTGGAACCATTCGGTGCATTTATTTCTATTTTACCGATAGTTTTCCTTGGAAAAGTTTGTAACATTGAATGTTGTGTCACTAGGTGAATTGCCATGCATGTACACTCTGCATTTTTGTTTGCACCATTCATTATGTGTCCACTTTTTCTTTCATTATCGAAAGAGAGAGGCAGTTTCACCTTGGTTAGGCTTCCAGCAGCCAATTTGGAAGTACCCAAAGTTTTACCTTTCATTGGAACTAACTTGTCCCTGCTTGAATTTTCACACATGTGGGGCAGTCACTGTGTACGATCCCGGTGGCTCACGGTCCATTAACAGTTCTGGGAGGGTCTGCACATTCCTTTTCAAGGACCTGACACTGACAGCCTTGAACATTGCCCCCTGCTTGAGTCTTTACATTCTTTGGAACCTTCCTTAGCTCCATCAGGCGTTTCTACACCTGGGGGATTTCAATGCAGTTATGCAGGATTTCATGTGCAAAATTGCTGATTGCTTGCTCTCACTGCTGAGGCCATAAGTCTACTTCGGCTGCAGAAGCTGTATTTGATAAAGACTCTCAAAACTCCTTGCTGGTTGCTGATGATATTGTTCATGAGGAGTCGCATGCAGCCATCATAATTCCCTAACTTAGAGAGACCATTGTGGCTCTTTTTGATGTGGTGTGTGCCAATTTAAAGTGGAACTCCAGCAAAATAGGTAATTTGAGGAGCACAAAAGAATACTATAGAGTGTCACCTAAGTGTCTGTTGGGACTGTTGACATCCAAGATGGCGGTGCCCAGCAGCAGTCTCAGGGCTTTTTGATCTGTATTTAAGCTAGACTTGCTGATAAATAATGTGAATAAAATACAATAAATGCATAATAAAATACATAAATACAATACAATCATATATTTTATGATAGAAAGCTTTTTGTTCATTTGTTGTTATTAATAGTCTGCTGACAGGGTCTCTTTAAGATAGTAAGATAGTACTATTCTTTCTGAAGATTCTGTATTATCATTATTTGTTATAGAGATATATGGAATAAAACTGTATGCTTCATGGTTTAGACAGATATTCATTCACATCGTGCTGCCTAAAAACTATTCACATTTTTTGCTTTGTTCATTACTGGCTTAGTATTTATATCCTTCCCAACACAAACAAAACACAAACCATAATAACCTGTCAAAATGCAACAAAAAAATATATTTTTAACAAGCATGCCCCGAATTATATCTCTCCATTTGTCTAATTTCCTACTCTTCCACCTGCACGCCTGCTACAGTGCGTACAACTTGGCGCAATAATTTTTCATTGTTAATTGCTGTTCAGGACATTCTTATCACAGTGTAAACTCAAGAGTAATTTGTCTCATCCCTGGATAATGTTATTATAAATAGGCTGGTTAACAAAGCTCAATCTTGTTAATAGACCCCTAAAGCTTTGTTAACTTGGACCTGCTTTGTAGCTGCCTCTCAATTACCTTCCAGCTGCCGTTCTGTTCTTTGCTGCTGGTCCTTTGTGTTTTCCAGACCTATTGCATGAAACACCAGTAGAAAAAGTGCAGGCATACTTTTACTTCGAAAAAATTAACGCCGTAGCAGTGACAGGATTGATGTAAAGTATGAGCTCTGTGAAAGTAGATGATAAATTAGCGACAAGCAAGGGTAGCCAAAGTATCACGTATATATGTTGAGGGCCAGATGTAGATAAACATGTAAGATATGGTACATTTCAGCCATGGGAAATTTATTTTCCTCTTTTTTTTATGTTTCTTGTTGCATAGTGCCTTATAGAATATCATTAATTGCAAAGAATAATAATGCAATGCAAAACCTAAACACAAATCATCTCCTGCCTTCTTCCCATGAATGGACGCCAGATTGGTTGGTTGTTAGGGTTACTTCCCCTTGCAAGGTTTAAGTGTAAATCATGGATAAAATGTGGAAGGATTAGAAACACGAGCTCCTGATAAGGGTCAAACATGAGTTCAACCTAAACCAAGTCTGTCCACAGTTTGGCAAGCCGCTAAACAAACTGTTTAAAATAAGCCACTTTACCTCACATCTAACCCCTTATTTCTGTCTATAACAATCCAGTCAGGGATCACAAGCACTATCATTGACCAAATATGGTTATGACCATATTTGGCTAATGACATAATCCATGATTCCCATCTGGCTTGTTTAAAAACAGCAGCCTGCTGGGGATTTGTTGTTTGGGAGAAAAGTAACATTATAATTTTAGGGGGAACCCCACAGATTTTTACCATTTTATATTTTTTGTAGAGTCTTAATGACTGACAATGATCTACATTGCTGGATGACATGATTGATGTTAAATTTACGTTGAGGAACATTGTGTACATTTTTTAAAATAAAGGACTTTTTAATATTGTCTGTGTTTTTATCTACTTTTTACTTTTTTGGGGGGAAATCACTAAAAAGGGGTATCATGTACCCCGTCTTCAATCCCCTGGGGGGGCACTGTTATCTGGTATCCCCCTTATTACAAAAGGGGGCTTCCAGATTCTGATAGATCCCCCAAACACCCACATCCCTTTTGGGGACAGGATGTAGTTTGAGGCCCTTGTCCCCTCAAAAAAGTGCTGTGCAAGTGGAGGTGACTCTGCTGCCTCTCCTTGCTCCTTGCTCCAATCTCAATAGTGAAGGCATGTCCCCCTTGTATGGTTTTGGGAGGTGGGTTAAATATGACTGAAACTCTAAACCCTTTCCCACTCAATGTAAATCAGTCAGTACTGAAACTTTGATACATCAATCTTTTGTATGAGACTGATAGCAGAGAGTCTGCAGTGGGTGTATTTGGGAATTCCGCTGCTGCATTACAAAGAAGTGAAGAAAAATGTGGTTATTGACAAAAGCAAGTGGGGTGTCTTGGCAGTACAGCTATGCTTGAATGAAAAACAAAAGCCCCGGGCAGATAGGCTCTGTGCTCCATATGCATTTCAATAATTAACTTTCAACTTTAATAAGAGTGTTGTTTAACCGGTAGGCTTTTGTGTAACCAAATAACAAACTATTAACATTCTGTGTAGGTACTTACTAATGCTCTATGATTGCAGTTTAGATGGTTAATGAACCATGTTTGCGCTTTTAACTCATGTTTCAAAATAAGCTCTCAATTATCTAAATGCCACATTGACGTTAGAAGTAAAGGTTGTCTGAACTGCGCCCTTTCATATGATGTCAATGAAAAACTGCCCTGTCATTTCCAAGAGATGGTTTGATCTACTCAATGCAATTTTCTTAAGTAGACAAGGTTAACATAACATCAGATGGAGTTGGGAAGTTGAAGCATAATTTGTGGCAGAAAGGAAATGAGATGGAGACAGTGAATGAGGAAATTGATATTGACATTTGCTTTCTAATCTTTGAGTAAATGTATGCGGCACTCCAGATAGCTATAGCCAAGGCCACAGCTGCAAAAGTTCATGCCTGATACAGAATTAGAGCTCCCACCATAATTCTTGACTAATATATTGACCTGAACTTTAAATGTGCATGTTACCTTTTGTATCTTTCCTGGTATTAATGGAGCAATAATAGGAATCTCAGAGGTGGCAGAGTTGACCAAAACACAAAGGATTTTTGGGGCCTGTGGCTTGACCTACTGTTATTTTTGTCTGTGACACAAGTTATCCTATTTTTCAAGATCCTTTTCAGCCCTAGCGACAACTCTAGGGCTAAAAACTGTGCACATATAGGTGTGTACACTGCAAACGTAATCATTGAAGTTTGTTACAAGCCCTCCAGTGTTCTTGAGAAGGTAGAGACTTAACTTTTTACACAAACTGAAAGGACTGCAAGGGCTGGGACAGTGGTGATAATGGGTGATTTTTTTTTTTTCAAAAACATTTTATTGTGTTGACAAATTCAAGGAACGGTTACAACATGGTTTGCATGGCATCATCAACAGTCTTTCATTTTTCTGTTTTCCAACAACTTCGCATTAACATAATCCTGCTGGATCTATTGAACATTGCATATCCTATCCTATCCTATCCTAAGGTACATTTTGTAGTGCGACCCCGTGGTAGGGTTTATACTGCGCGGTAACTCCATCATTGTATTTAATAGAGGAGTGTTCTAGGGTGGCTCGGGTAAGAATAATGGGTGATTTTAACAACCCAGAAATTTACTGGTGTAAAGGAACTGCTAGAAAAGTAAAAGGGCAGACAATTATAAACTTATTACAAGGCATTTTCATGGAACAATTTGATAGAAGATTCAACTAAAATGATTCTATGCTGGACCTATTAATCTCAAACAATGTGGAGTTTATTACAGTTTCCCATAAAAGAAAAACCTGGGTAGCAGTGATCATAACATTATTTCATTTCATTTTCATAACATGATTATGTTTATTTCAATTTACAAGCAGACCTATGCACTATTTTATAGGGCAGTTATGTGGCAAATTAGTTGTTGACAAATGTAAAGTTTTATGTACGTGGGAGCTAAAAACATGCATACATCATACATTCTAGGGGTAGTAAAAGTACAGCAGTCAAAAACCTGGAAGGATCTAGCAGGGTTACTCACAGAAGAATGAAGAGTTTGGAGAAGGCAGGAAAAGTGAACATGGGATTGTAGAGAGTAGACAACACATATGAAATAAATATATTGAAATAAATACTCTGTACAAAATTTGATGCAATAAACTGGCCATGGCCTTTTATTGACAACTCACTTAAATGTTTATTAAATAAATTACTTAATAATATACTAACCAAATGAGCCTAGCCATTGCAGCTCAGGCTCCAATAGAAAATGTAACCATTCAAATATCCAATACTCAAAATAACATAAAAGAAGAACCCAGCCACTATGGTTCGTTGGAAACAAACATGCATACATATAGAAAATACAGAGAAAAGGGGGGGGGGGGGCGTGTTATCTTTCTGACGTCTTAACTGACAATGAACTAACCGTTTTTCCGTTATAGGATAAGGAGGCACGAGTGATGACAGTTGAATATGAGGAGGGGTCAAGCAAAACATGAGGAGACTACATGTAATATTTAAAAGAACAGGTCAGTACATAAGGAAGCAATGTAAACCAAAATATTAATCATGTTTAAGTATCATGTTTCAAATATTACTTATAATCACTGTCACAATCCCATGTTAATACCTCCACATTTGTTCTGGCCTTTTTCAAGCTAGGACAACATAGCTGAACTGGAAAGTGAGCTGAATTGGAGCTGAATTGGAGAACTTCTCCTGCCTTCTCCAAACTCTTCACCCTTTAGTTCTGGTAGATTATAGACTTAATAATAGCATGCAATGATAAACTGCAATTACTAAAGCAAGCAAAATATTTTCTTGTGCAGAGACGAGGCAGGGAGGACCTCAGCTATAAGGAAAGCTTAGCTGAACTGAGTTTATTTTCCCTTGAGAGGGGAATAAGCTCACCTTGTATAAATTACATAAATGTCCCAAATAGTGAACTTGGTACAAAGTTATATATTTTAAGGTCAATGCAAAAGACTAGGGGGCACTCTCTGCGTCTGGAGGAAAAGAGGTTTCACTTCCACATACAAAAAAAAAGCTTCTTCAGAGTAAGCAATAATGTGGAAAAGGCTACCTTGGGAACTAGCCAGCTCAGTTGATCAATAAAAAAAGCTAGATGCATTACCAAAAACACAAAGTATAATTGGCTATTAACACCTATAAGCAATAGCACCAGAGATAGTTAATCAAGGAAATCCAATTGTCTTAAAGGTTCAGGAAGGATTTGTTTCCCATGTTGGAGCAAATTGTACCATGCTTTGTAAGGGTTTTTTTCTTCCTTCCTCTGAATCAACTGTAGGTATGGGGTTCTGTATATTTCAGGGGTCAGCAACCTGCGGCTCCGGAGCCGCATGTGGCTCTTTTATCCCTCTGCTGTGGCTCCCTGTCCAGGGTCGGAACTACCGTCGGGGCCTGATACTGTGGGGGCCCATTGGGCCACCCCCTAGTGGAATATGGGGGGCCGGCACTGCCGACGGGCTTCTCAGCAATGGGGCGGGTCCTGTGACTCACCTCCTCTCCCGGCTGCGTCCCTAGTAACAGGCGGCGGGAGAGTGTACGGGAGGTACCCATGTGAGGGGCGGAGGAGGGGCGGAGGAGGAGGAGTTTGGAGGAGGTACAGGAAAAGGGACCCCGGCGACCAGTCCAGCTGAGGCCTTGCAGCGCCCACCATAGAGAGTCTCAGATGGGCTGTGCAGGATCTATGGTGTGCTCTGCAGGGTCATGCTCAGGTGGGGTCTGCGGGGTCTCGGGTAAGTCCAGAGTCCATTGCGTTACTAAGCCCCGAGTCCAGTGCGTTACTAAGCCTAGAGTCCAGTGCGTTACTAAGCCCACATATACCTATACATGCTATACATAGCATAAAGGTAAAAAAAAACGATATATGCTGTGTTCTCTTCATTTTAGATGTCAAAAGGGTTTTGTGGCTCCCGGTGTTTTCTTTTCTGTGGGAAATGGGTCCAAATGGCTCTTTGAGTGTTTAAGGTTGCTGACCCCTGGTGTATGTGGATTTTTAATCTATCTTTTTATTCATTTTCTTTCTATCAGTTAAACTCAATGGACTTGTTTGTTTTTAAACCTGACACAATGTGCATGTCACATTTTAAACCTTTCAAGGTAATAACTGAAAAATGATAGGGATCTCAGAGATAGCAGAGGTGGCCAAAATACAAAGGATTTTTGGGGCCTGTACTGCTATTTCTGCCAGCCAAATTATCAGGGTATTCAAACCCTAGAGACATCTCTAACACTGAAAAATTCTACATTTTGCTCTGTGGTTACATGCCTTGTTGAAATATTAATTTCCTTTTCTGTTTTCCTTTACACTTATAAAAAACACATAACAAATTATATAAGGAAGCTAGACAGTATCCCATAATGTTTGACTTTATAGGTCTCGGGAGATGTGTCTTTTCTACAACTGCATATCTGATTAAATGATCTGGCTTGACTATAGAGTTCTGCACTAACAGATGCAATCATCATTCACATGCATGTTTTTTCTTTCATACATATGTAAGCAAAAGCACATAATTCTGCACACCATTAGTTCAAGTAGATACCACTTAAAATATGTGCTAAGAAGTGTTATTTTATGAAGCTATTTAAAGCCCAACTGAAGTCACAGAAAGATTATTTTAATTTTGTGCCACCTCCATTTTTATAGTCTTTCATACAAATTCTTGTTGGAGCAGTTGCACAGTGTTTAAATATGACTGCCCAGTCCAATGGGTACCAGAGTTTGACTGTGTTGCCTAGTGCACCCTGTAATCAAAAAGACCTGGTCAGACGACACTTAAAGCACTTAAAAGTAAAAAACTGTTGCAAATCATTATATACAGTACATTAATATAAAAAGAATAAAAAGTGTGTGAGTTCAATGTGACGATAATGTATTCTGTAAAAAATAAGTGAAAACTTTATTTTGTAAGTACTATAAGAAAAAGAACATTTCAGATATGATAAGGTACAAAATGCGAGAATTTAAATACCTAAAGGCTGAAGGTACTAAAACATAATTCATGAAATATAAAGAATGTAATGAAATATGCAAAAAAGAAAATGAGTTGGTATAAATGGAAGATGAAACAATATCTTGCCAATGGTACAATGTTAAATCATAAACACTTTTACAAGTATGTCAATTTTAAGAGGAATAATTAATAAAAAATAATATAGGACCTTTAAGAGACAATTCGTAAAACATAACTGTAGAGGACAAAGCAAAAACTTAACTTCTAAAAAAGTGTTGCCAAGCTATGGACGTTTAAATATTAACATACTCTTGACAAGCAGTAAATGAGCTTCCAAACAAGTCCTCACTAAACTCTGTAGCTGCAGGAACTGTGGAGCTATTCATCACTGTAAAACAGTTTACAGCAGAAGCACTAAAGTCGTGCAGATCATTCTCTCAGCTCACCCTTGTCCCCCCTCCCAGCAGTGATTTGGCAACTTTCTAGCCCTCTAATCTCTAATGTAAACAAAGAACAGGTGCTCTGGGATGGGGAGCAGGGTGAGCATCTGGGAGAACCAAGTTCAATGACTTAAATGCTTTTATAGCAAGTGCCTGGTTGGAGGGCAAGATGACAGAAGGGCTTCCCTTACACCACTGGTTCAGACGGCCATTAAGTGAAGCACAGGGAGCAAGAGGGCACAGAATGGCACAGGTGCCAGGAACCCAATTCTCAGAAGCTCACTGCCAGGACAAACTTGTCTGTAAAGTGCTTACACAGACTGACAGGTAAGGTCCCTGAGAGTAGCAGACCAGAATGCAGTCTGGACACAGCAGGCTGGAAGCGTGGTAAGGAAATGTGATGGTCGGTAGACAAGGAGACAGATAGCAGGAAACGTCATGGTCACAGGAGGCAGGCCCATGGCACACCAGAAGGCCAGCAGAGACAAGTTGCGGCCAGGAACTAGCCAAAGTCAATAGCAGTGAGGCAGAACAGATACAAGTCCAAGGCCAGGCCTAGTCAGCAATGGGAAAGCAGATCAGGAACATTGTAAGCTTCAAGTAACAAGGTAACAGCTGAAGACCATCCAGCAACTTCCTAGCTTAGCACCATTCCTTAAATAGGCTATCTGGCACCAAGCATTGAATTAGGTGTGTGCGTCCATGTGCCTGCATGCTCACATATCCGTGCAACGGATTAGTGTGGATTAGTGTACTTATGTGAATTAGTCTGTGCATGCCAATTAGCAAGCTTGAGCAATTGTGGTATTACATTACATACGATCTGAAAACAATATTATTTACCGTATTTTGCGGTCCATAAGACGCACCGGACCATAGGACGCAGGGAGGTCCGGCGCGCCTTATGGAGCACTCGAGACTGTACCTTCTGTGACAGCTTCTATGACAGAAGCTGTGACAGAAGCTGCAGTTAGTGACCGCTGAGACAGGTGGCGCTGTGATTACTGCTCTATGGTTTACTCGATCGTCGCCGCTGCTCAGTTTTAATACGAGTGATCTCATTAGATCACTTGTATTAAACGAGCAGTGGCTCCTGCTGCTGAACTCGATCGCCGCCGCCGCTGCTCGGCTTTAATACGCGTGATCTCGTTAGATCACTCGTATTAAACGAGCAGTGGCTCCTACTACTCGCCCGGAGCCCGAAACTGCATGTCTCGGGCGTCGGGATTCGCTCCTTTTGGGGGGAAAAAAGTGCGTCTTATGGAGCAAAAAATACGGTATATATATGTATATGTATGTATTGTGGGGATTAGCTCCAAATAGTAGCGCATAAAGGACGCATCCACTCGCCGTAATCTTCATTCAAGGGCTTCCTTGCCCACTTTTATTAAATGAAAGTTCACAAAACAGAACAATTACCCTTGCAGGGTTCTTTAGCATCTCATGGCAGCACCTGCCCCATCCAGCCTCCTGGCTTTGCATTTGCAGCACCGCTGCTCCGGCCTCAGCCCACTGTCTGTTCCTCCAGACAGCCTCAGTCATGTACTAACCTGCACACTGGGGGTTCTTCCCAATCCGCAGCAGCCTGCTGCACTGGACTCCACTCTGACTCCTTGGTGGAGCTTTCCTGTCTCCCAGGTGGAGTCTTGAACCCTTCCCAACAACTTTAATTTAAAGGCTGTGCACACCTGTGCCATCAGCATGCGCTGGCCACTCAGATTCTGGACACAGGAATGGAGATATCCCGTTTGTGCATTTGATAAGACAAAATCATTTACTGTTGGAGGTCAGTGAAATGCTCTATTAGATTGGTGGCCAGTGGGAAGAATGTTCCTTTCATTGACGGTCAATGAAAATAATGTCCCTCCAGATAGATTTAAAAAAAAAATCATTGGTTTAAGTAAGTATCTGAGGGAACCCTAGGATTTCACAGAAGCCCTGGTTGAGAAAGACTGGTCTATCTGGTAGAGTGGTTTGATGTAATTGAAATGTTCAAAGGGGGGTTTACATGCTTGGCTGTAGAGCTATCAATGCCTTTGGAGCTGAATCTATGCTCTTCTTACATGTGCAAATTAATAGCCACACCCCATTTGATCCTGAGCTTTATAACATTTGAATTAAAGTGTATTATAACTCAGTCAGTAAAATGTTGTTAGCACTCACCCCCCTAAGGAGCTGCTGGCATAAACGGGTACTTCTGTCTCACCTCTGTGATGAGCCACTTGTGACGAATCCACATCACACCAGCACATCTTGTGCGGTTTTATAAAGTTTTACTAGACATGTTTTGTACTAACATAATAGAAATATGAACAGGAGAAACAATAGCAAATAACTGCGTATACAATGGAATCACATTAGGCATTGAGCTATACCTAAGCTGCGGCTGTCTATCTGCATTTAGCTACAATACTGGTCTGGCTAAGGTGCCTTGTCACGTGGTAGCAACTGTGAGACAAAGGGGTCTATTCACTAAGCTGCCGTAGGCAGCCGAGTGAATGACCGACCTGAAGTGAAGTGAGCCGAACACTGTTCGGCTATTCACATCAGGCTGGTACGGGTGATTTCAGCCGTACATCGGCTTGCTTCACATGGCTTCGGGTCGGCCGAACATTCACAGCATGTTCGGCCGACGCGAAGTGCAGAAGGAGTTCGACTCAGCCGATCCGAAATCTGGATCGGCTGAGCCGAACCTCCGGCAGGCTATTCACTGCTGTTCGGCCTATTCTTAAACATGCCGAACAGCAGTGAGTGAATAGCCGAATGCCGCTGAGCGGCATGCGGCTCGGCTGTTCTGCTCGGTCCCTCAGAGGGACCGAGCAGAATAGAAAAAGTTTAAAAAGTTTAAAAAAATATATATAAAATGATTGTGCGGAGCTAGCAGTGACAGCTAGTCCCGCCCAACTGTTTCCTATTGTCCGGCGGCTCTGCTGCCGTAAAAAAAAAGAGAGACAAAAAACTCTCCCGGGCGCTCTGGGAGCCTCCCGCTCCCGGCCGCCCAGGAGAGAAACACTGCTGTGTCTTTTTTTTCTTTTATCTGACACAGAGTTAGCAGGTAACCAGGGATGCTGATCTCTCTGCAAGTGACCGGAGCCAGCCGTAAGATCACGTCTGGCTCCGCCCAGCTCTCAGAAGCAGGCTTTCAGCACGGCTCAGCCAAGCTGATGCATATGCGTTCGGCTCGACTGAGCCGCTCGGCCATGTTCGGGAGCTGTACGGGCTGTTGTAGAACCGAAGGAGTCCTGGGGCCGAAGCTAGCCGAAGGATCGGCTGAAGCTACGGCCAGATCCTTCGGCAGCTTCGTGAATGACCCCAAAGTCTCAGTTTAAACATACCCGGGTTTCTAACCTACTAGCCAGTGGTATCTGCTTCGGCAAACCAAAGCTGGAGCCCAATGTACTGTTTGGAAGATAATTATGAGACACAGCAATACAGTGGCCAACAGCCGCTCACCAATCTGGCGACTTGAATAGCAGCTCTCAAGTTGGTCAGTGAGAAGAGGGCGACCCCACCTTCTCCAGCCGACTTCCCACGTTGGACAGACACCGTTAGACCCGAGGAGTCTGCGGTGGATCAGAGACCAGCACCAGTGCTGGAAGGACTTTGGAAAGCGAGTGGAAGGAAGAAGCTGTTCGGATCAAGAGGCCTCACAAGTCCTTAAAGCAGTATGGGGGGATTTCTAGCTTTAATGTCACTTTAAGGTCTTGCTATGATCTAACTGTAATAGAGTGGCAACGCTCTGTCCTGGTCCTTTAATTGTGCTCCTGCTATATTACCTTGTCACATGGACTTCAGATGGAGAGTAAAAGTGGCTGTTTTAATACATGTTGTGCAGGCATGGTTCACTGTTATCACCATCAGGAAACCTTTTCTAAAAAAATATAGTATGGAAACTAGAATGTGGGTTGGAAATGCCTACAAAGAGGCAGCAGGAGATCAGCAGTAAAGGATGAAAAAAGGTCAAAAAAAATATTTTATTAAAAAAAATTGTTTATGATACACACTGCTTTAACAAACTAACGTTCCTTGCCCACACACCTAGAGCAGGAAGGGAAGAAAGGTTCTGTAGTTGTGTACGTGGTAATACAACTCTTGAATTTCACCAACTACACATGCGTACCTAGACCAGCACTTTCAGTTCAGAAAAATATGACTTTTATTATATTTTGATCATTTTACCAAAAACAAAAAAAAACAAACCCAACATATAATGGCTATAAAAGTAAAATAAAGGTATGTGTGGCCACAAAGTACTTCAACGCATCCTACAGATCATTAATTTTAGATGGACGCATTATAACAATGTTTATTTAGGGCATAACTATTAGTTTCAGTTCAATCATTTCTTTATATTTGCAATGGTGTTGTTAATTTTCCATAGCCTACGGAGAGGGAAACAACTGCCCTTTAAAAAAAAAAATCCTTAGAGAGAGAACAATAACAAGGTGTTTCAGTAGATAAGTCACATACATAATCACACACATGATAGCCCAATTGCTGTAAGCCTCTATTTGTATCAGGCAGATGTTTAATTAGAAGTTATAAATCTGTCTTTTCCTTGAGGTCACATCAATGCCGCAGTGGAAGGCATTAAAATATTTCTTGAATAACTGGCTCTCAGCCCCAGTGCTGCTTGTGGCTTAAGGGAGACCTGTGCTAAGCACCATTAATAGCTAGAATAATAACACAACCAATCCTCAAAGGCAGTTTTAGAAAACAAATTATAACCCTTTCTGTGAAAATAATACTATTTATTAGGGTTGCACAGATACCAAGTACAGTACTCGGTACAAGTACGAGTACATGTACCGATACTTATGAGCTCCAAGACTACACTAGAGAAAAATTCAAAAATTAGGAGGCAGCTGTCATGTGTAAGGAGCACACAGAGCTCCTGGGATTTGTACATCTCTGTTTTAATGTATGATTTTGTTTTTATAAATATAAATAAAGGGATGCACAGATACCAGTTTTGCGAGTACGAGTACTGGTACTTGCCGAGTACTTACATGTACAAGTACTGATACATTTTTGTTTATTGTCATGTGACAGTTTTTCTAAAACAATACAGACTAATGATTTCAGGACAGTGGTGGAGAGCCAGAGCCCGGTCCCAGCTGCAACTGCTGCAACCCTGGTAGTTCTCATGAAAATGGCAAGTATCTGCACTGGTATTTGAAAAGTATCTGTGCATCCCTACTATTTATTGTGTCCTATCGCTTTATTTTCATGGTACATATGCATCATTTGGAATTTTAGCTTCTCTGTATTCCCTCTTTACCATATGTTTTCAACATGTCATATCTGATTAAATCTGAGGGATGGAAACCAAAAAATGCGTGGTCCCCAACACGCAGTTGGAGGTTTCCCTACTGAGATCCTGGAAAAGCTGTACTGTGTCAAGCATAATTTAGTGGAGTTGGTTGACATAAGCAAATAGTTCCTGACAATATCAGGTACTGGATGGATGATAATTTGCATGTTACCAGCTCTCCAATTGTCAATGTAGACTGACTCTTATTAGTGTGATAAATAATTTTGATTGGTCTCTTTCTACACTGGGCTTCTGTACAGAGGGGTTGTGTGTTGGAAAAGTATCCCCCTCTGGGAGATAGCTACAAGATGCTGGCCCACTAAAGAATCTCTCAAGTACTTAAGTCTTGAGTAACCATCTCTGGCTGCCCCCCTCCCCACTTAAGAGAAGTGGTGAGTGACTGGCAGAAAGAGAAATTGAATACTGGAACCTGATTAGTTGTCCTGCCTTAGCAAAGGTAACCAAGATTCTATTAGAATCTTGATCTCTAAGAAGCTAAAGGTCAGTAAGTCTACCAGGACCAATTTATGACAGCAGAGAATATCTTTAAGAGGATCAGAAACCAGTCTGTATTTTGACACAATGGGGTTCATTTAGTAAAAGCAAATTTATTTTTATAATTATTTTAATACTTTTTAAAATTTTCCTTGCTATGATTAAGTATTTTTTTCCAAAGTGAAATGAATGAAAACACCACATAAGTTACGTAAGTGTCAGACATGTTTTGTGTTGGTATGGGCACAGTCACACATATTTATATACAGTAAATGTTATTTGACAAAAAGTCCTTGAATTGAATTTTCATCCTAAAATTTTTGCCACAATAGAAAAAATTTAAGGTATTAAGAATTCCTACATTTCAAACAAACAAAAGGATGTTATTTTTTCTTTTTAAATTGATCTCATTTCTATATTGCCAGCCAGGGATGCAGTATTTCTTGTTAAATTACACTGGAAATGTAATATATGCTATTGTAAACGAAACTATCAATCTCAGCACTGCTGTAGCACCATGCATTGGAGCGAAACTAGTTTATTGAGTTTGTGGGAGACCAAATGCAGCATTTCATTCAATTTCAGTTTACAAGGCTATAGCGTGCTGTGTACAACAGTGCTCTATTTTATTAATGTGCCTCCTTCTTCCTAATTGACTTTCCTGCTTGAATTTGAATGAGGCGACAGATACAGAAAACCAGTAGGGGAGCATATTTTTTATGCTTTTTTTCAGTAGCATTTAAAGTGCAATTTATGAAAGAGTTCTTGCTGAATATCTAAATGAACTGTATTTAAATATCTGAATTCCGCCATTTTAAAGTCACATGGTATAATTTTAAGTGTTGTGTAAATTAAATGTCTGCAGAAGAAAATAAATGTGTGCAAAATTATATAGCCTGGGGAAAATGACATGGTGCCTAATGTTTTAAAGTGTATGCAAATATTATTTCAAATACTGCTGTGGGAAGCAGGACTGTACAGAATTCAAAATGTGGGTGTTTGGTTTAAGGCAGACCTGTCCCATGCATATAAAGCAAAGTAACTCCACAGATGAAGAGCAAACATCCTTTGTTGCAATATTGCTCCTAAACATTCTTGCAGATTTATCCATTGCCCCAATGCAATCATCTGAAAAACCCAAACTCCTGGATATTGTGCAAATATGCATGCGTCATCCCTATCTCACAATGCAGTATTCGGTACCTAGTTGACCTTGTGCAAGGCCCAAGCTTTGTAGCAGTGGGAAACATGCCTAACCATATGCACATACCAACTTTTCAGAAATGTGCTATTTGCAAATATGATTTTTAGTTAGTTGCAGTATGGGAAGAGAGGGCAGACAGGCACACTAAAGATAAGATTTGGACAAACAACAAATGGAAGATCTTACAGCTTCCTTCTATGGACGCGAGGAGACATTCCGACAAACCTGGTTTTACTGGTTTCATTTCCAATACTCTGATGACTATCAAACTATGCTAGCTTAATCTGACCAATAAATTCTAACTTGGGGTTGGATATTCTTGTGCTCCTCTTTCACTGGATCCCATCCTGCCTGCTGGGGTCTCTCCTTGCAGAGGTTGAGAAACCCTAATCCCTTTCCCCCCCCCCTACCACCACCCTTTCCTACTTATTATTTTTACCCTACCAATTTTTTTTCTTCTTTTTGTTCTTTCCCTCTCTCTCTCTCTCTCTCTCTCTCTCTCGTTCTTTTCCTTCCTCTTCTTCCACGTAGTTCCCGCCCTCTTTTTCCTCTTTCCTTTAATTGTTTGCATTGCCTATTTTTTTATCCGTATTCTCCCCCACAATCTTATCGTTTTATATGACTGTATTATCTTTTGTATTGCCCGTAGCACCTTGTTGGGTGTAAATAAAAAATGTTTAAAAAAATAAGATAATATTTGGTGCCAAAAAGTATTTGCAATGCATCTTCTGAGTCTGTTTTACTCTTATGATATGAACTGTGTTTTAAGGATGGCTAAGACTGTGGTGCTTTACCCAGAACGCTGACCTTATTGTCCTTATTTTACTGAATGAATTGTGCATCCTCTTTGCTTGAGATCCATGATACCCTGTGTTTTTACCTTTTATAGTGTTTCTGTTAGCATGCAGGCCATGCCTTCCCCAAGCTCTTCAGGTGCCTCATACATCCAGGACCCATCTAGTTCTCTAGTCATTCTCCATCTCTAACCCCTCAGACTGAGATAATGGAAAATACTAAAAAAAACTAAAATACAAGATGCTAGTTTATAATAGTATTGGATGGAACAATGCAATTAACACATGGAGATGTCATGAACTGGCCCTAAAAAATGAAATAATCCATTATCTTAGGAATTCTAAGGATCACATTATTGATCATTCATGCTTTTTCATCCTGATGTTCACTGGCTGGAGGAAGGAGTCAGGTGGAGTCACCATGTCACTGCAGTAACACCAACTGGAACAGTAATTGGCACTTTGCAGATATCATGTGTTTCTAAGCTAATACACACAGCATTTCCTAAATCTACACAGTACAAGACAGTAAACTGGATGCTGTGCATTAAATGTATTTGCAGTCCAGATTTCACTGCACAGAATAAGACACTAGTCTAAGCTGCCCTTCCATACCGTTTAATACTCATATATAAGTGGATAATAGAGCACACATTAACACCTAACACAGCAATTCAGTTGTACTCATTAAGGAACAACACTGCGTTTCTCACATAGAGAAATGTGTGAGGGTACCGTTAGTCCTGTACTTTAGTATTCACAGGAAAGGGGGGTTATCTACAGATAACCCTTTCTCATCTGAATAAACAAGATATTGTTACATGTATTTGCAGTCTAGGTCATACTGCACACAGATACAAGTCTGAGCAACATACCTACTGCTACAGAGAAATCCTGAGTCTTTTTCAACCCTCAACCACACCTTTTGCTGCCCAAAAAAAATGCTAAAAACAGTCCCAAAAAATTCCCATTCATTTCTATCGCCATGTTCACATCTGAGCTTTTTGTCATTTGGCAGATTATGCTCTTCTTGACCCATAGGGGTTGATTTACTAACCTTATAAACACACCACGGACATGTATACACCTCTGTAGTGTGTTCCCTCCCAGCATGATCTATGGGTGGAATCTAAACACCTTTGTAGTGTGTACACACCCAGCAGGTGTGTTGTGCAAAACCCTGCATGAATTGCAAGGTGATGTTGTGTAAATTAGCTCTATGTTGTGTTGCTTGCGTTGATGAATGCAGGAATGTAAATGCATGAGCTAACCATTTTTGTCTAAACTGTGAAGCAGCATTATATATGCATCATGTGCATGATTTTTCCATATATGGCATTAGTGGAAATATGCTTTTAGAGACTTTTTGGTTGATAAATACGTTTTGCTGTGTGAAAATCACACGCACCTGGTGCGTGCGTGTGTTTAGGTTAGTAAATCACCCCCATAGACTTCAATGAAAATGCTCAAAAATGCAGGTTTTCACGCATTTGCCCATTTACATTCATGTGTCACAATGACAAAAAAGTGTGACTTAATGTATGTGCGTAAACCTCGCAAAAAAACACACAATGTGTAAAAACATGCTACACAAAACGTGCTGAAAATGCACATATTTGATGTTGTGTGAATGAGGGCTAAGTTTGCATAGGGAGGGGCCAAGCTTTGCAGCTAACCCTTTCTCAGCCAGATGAAATTGGCTTAATTAAAGTTGTGTGCACCACAGAAGATGCAGCAGCTGTAACTGACACCCCTTGTAGCCCAGGGGATTCCAAAATATGTGAATCCTGGATAAAAGTTGTGTAAATCCTGTGTGAAAACTATTGTAAACAGACCTCAAAGAGTTAACTAATTACCCCTATGCTTCCCTTCTTAGACAAATTATGCTTTTGATTACAGTCTATCTCCTCATTAGGTAAACAGAAACCATATTTGAAGCTGCACTCCAGGCACAAAAACTTTCATTTTAATGTAATCCTCAATAGCCACAGAGGATATAAACCACTTTGTGTGCACCAAATACCTTTGTAAACCAAATTATTACCTTGAAGAAATAGTGATGACGTTATCACTGTGCTGCAGATAGCCTGTGCAGAGAGCAGAGTTATCGGAGGGACCCAACAGGCCCAACCACTACAGACTGCTTGCAGAAAACTACAGGAGACAAGAACAGTCACACAGCACAAGGATCAAGAGCAGCGTTGATGGGTCTTTATTACAGGAAGCTCCACACTGGGTTATTGCACAGATCTTATAGAAATACACAAAGCACACAAAGCTTTAAATAAGAATACACATGCATATTGTAGTTTGACAATGTTTGCTTTTCCTGGTGTTTAGTTTTAAGATTGTATCCCCTGTCTGTCTCAATTACAATCCTTTAAAGCTAACCTTATCCATCTAGCAAAAATGTACAAATTGCATTTTCTTTGAAATCAACTGTGCTACAAACTATTAATAAAGATCCACTTCAGGCGGCATAAAAATTACATTTGCTGTGGGGCCTCCTCGCACTGCAAGACTTAAATGCTTGTTAAGTCTACGGGTAGAGAAATAAGTTATAAAACTTACCTTATGTCTTGCTCCAGCAGGCTTCCCCCATGCTTTGCGACTGATCCCCCAGACCTATTCCCTTTGGCACTTTGGCCGGTGGTCGCATTCTGACATCATCACATTCAGTCCCGCAATGTATGTAAGGATGTCGAGGGCCTGCCAACCATCCAGAGTGAGAATTAGGTAAGTATTATAGATTATTCCTCTACTCTAGACTTAATGAGCATTTAACCCTTGCAGTGATGAAGGAAGGGGGAAATGGGGTGGGGTGGGGTGGGGGGGCACTGCAAAGGTTATTTTAAAAAAAAATCCCAGACTGCAGCTTTAACTTTGTAGCTAATTAATATCTTCATAAAGGCTTTCAATCTAGATTTGGTGGCTAGCCAAAACCTTACATTCGGTCATAATCTTGTTGCTGGTGGTTCCTTCCTAACAGGCACACTAACATTTGTAGACATATGTTTTATTTTAGCAGTATGGGGTACCTAGGCTAGGTTGTATGTCTTGCCTATTAGTGGTTGCATTTTTTATTTATTGATCAATGCTCTGATTCATTAAGCCATGGATCCTAACATTATGAAACAAACTATTCACGGTCTTCCTTCAGTCTTCCAACCCATACACTATAACAAATAATATTTGTATGAGGTTGTTTCTTTTAGGATCTGAAAATGTTAAGTACAACATAGTATTAAACACTCAAATTAATTTTCAATAATGAATCCAGGTCAAACAAATATATATGACCCAGCAAAGTATTTTTATTTTTATTTTTGCTCACGCAATCATATTTCTGAACAGCTGGCTCCAACTCTATCAGCTTGGCTTCCCTGAACTTCCTGTCCAGTACAGATCACAAGGGAGAGCTCAGTCTCCGTCAGTTTTTCATCTACTAGCTTGGAGAAGGAAGAAGATAGGAAGGAAGAGGGAGGAGAGGAACAGGCTGCAAGGGCGTCTTGCCTTGCTGTGCCTGTGTGTTTGTGGAGACACACACCTTACTAGCACACACAAGGGTGGCTCCATGGGACACTGCAGGGGAAAAGAAATACCCTAAAATAGGATATCAGAGCCAGTGCTCAGGAACCAGTTGAGTCTGTTGGAAACAAAAACTGTTAAACATCAAGGAGCAGCATCCATTATTTGTAAGGGATTTAATTAGCATTGGAAATTGCTTAAGAAAATGTTGCCTTTAATATCACTTTAATCTGACAAACAGGGAGAGTTACTAGCTATTGAGATATAGAAGAGTCTGCTCTACATTTATTGATACCTAGTACATATTTCTATTGCAGCTTCTGATATAATATCAGTAAACATCTGATATTTGTCAGTAGTTCTAATCTTTATCAGTAAATATCTAATATTTGTGCAAAGAAAGAAAATGGCGTGCAAACAATTATTTAAAACAGACTTTCAATAACTTTATAAGTATATTTAAGAAAATGTGTACCTTTAATAATAATAAACCATTCATTGATTTCCGGTTAAGTCTAGACTGAGATGACGCTGGCAGTCTGCAGCAAGTAGAGGGAACCACTTCTTCAGTCTCCTCTCCTGTGATTAGACTTTAATGATGCAATTTTTGTATCTAGTCACATGGTAAGAGGCCTGCAGCAGGGGGTTAATCTGAGTTAGACATTGGTAAACATGGCCACAAGGTTGATAATTTGCATGACTGTGTATTCTCTGAGCCCTAGGAAGTGGAAAGACAAGTTATTAAAATGATTCCAACAATGAATTGAATTAGCACCATACTATGTGCACAAGTGGGTGTGCACTTCTTAATGTTAGTTTTGGAATCTTCAGTTTTCAATAAATGCGACTTTAATTAATGGAAAGTGCTATGCAAGTGTTTTGTTTATTTCCTCTGTGAGCCTGTTGGGCAATTACAAGGTGCATTGGAGCAGCAGCCTGGAATACTATACCCTGTGAGGGTTACTAGCATTATTGACCTTGTTTTGATCAGTCCAACGACTGACGTGATTGATTGCCCACAGGGATTATTGCACACAGACTGCCACTTATGTGAAGGAGAATATAACCTATTGGAGATACAAGAGCACGGACTGCACTTTATGTTAAATTTCAACACTGGATTGCACTTTACATTAAGCTGTGGATATGTTTCTTTATGTATGCGTATAGTTATTGATTATTTATAGTTGAAGTATTATCTGAACCTTGTGGGCAGATATTATGTTTTAATAGGAACACTGATTTGAAAGTTTTTTTCATAGTATTAGTGTAGAATTAGTGTGCATATATATATTGTATATAATATTGACTATTTCATTGCTATCTATGTTTTATGCACTAGATCAGCGGTCGCCAACCGATGGTCCACGAGAAAAGTTTGGTGGTGCACGGGCCCCTCTGATGCCATGCAGGCTGGGCCGTCATTGAAGCAGCACGGAGGCTCTGGGGCTGCCTCTCACTGACTCAAGCAGCGACTGTCACAAGGAATGTGCTGCTCTCAGTACAGTGCGCGCTCTGCAGGAGGCGGGGCATAGAAAAAGTGGGGAGAAGCCAGGTAATAGTGGCTCAGTGTGAGGGAAGGGGAGGCACATGGGTGGTTGAGGGCAGTGCTGATGCTAGGGGGAGCATGTGCCCCGGGCGCCGCCAGCAGGGCCAGTGGCAGATCCGATAGGGAGGGGGAAACAATTCATATTATTACTGGGCCGGGGCGGGCGGCACCGCTCCCTCCACCAGCACTGCCACTCCTGCAGGCACACCAACACCTATGTATGCTTAGATGGACAAATCCTCTTCTCTGCCCCTTGCTTTGAATGCCTAGAAGACAATTAATAGAATCCATTGGGACTATTTTTCTCAAGTATTCAAAAAAATTTACATTTTCTGACACCATCCATATGGCCAATTTGGTCCAATACTCTTCCCTGTCTGCTCAAGTTTATACTTCTAACATGCTGTCTAAATCATTCCAGATTACAAATGGAACTCACCAGGGGGTGTCTATTTTCCCCTTAATCTTTAACTTCTTTAAAGAACCTCTCACAGAGAGCTGATCTTTCAATTAGTGGTTTTACTTTTAACCACAGATGTTTACTCTTACAGATGTTCTGCTTATACATTCTGACCTGGCTGCTTCCCTTAAGCAAGTGCACACTGTGCTTCAAATGTTTAGTAATATTCCCTATTAAAATATATTATACCAAGTCCTACAGTATATCTTAAATGTAGGGGTTGACCATAAAAGTCAGCAGACAGTACAAACTACAGTACATTCCCTTACATTTTAATATGATCTCCTACGCAGGTTTCACACTTACCAAATCTACCTCTTTTCTCTTCCAATATAATTATTATTCATTCCTAAACAAACTTTAAAAAAACCTAGAAAAATTTGAGCTCACTTGGTTTGGCCAGCTAGTGATCTTTAAAATGTATTCATTTATTACAGGTTTTTATATAGGTGCAGACAATGTATGCAGGGGACCCCCAGTGCAGCAAGGCAGAAGTGCAAACCACTACGCAACTATGCTGCCCAAAATGCTAATCCTCCTACAAATTCCATATTTATTTTGTATCCCCCCCCAAATACAATCTGCTAACTGCGCTAAACTTTGTAAGTCTTGGCAATGCCAGAAGGCAAGCTCTGCACACACTTAATGATTAAACACAGAACTGTTGTAGGTATCTGTGATGTAGATTTTCAAGATTGATATAACACTGTGGAATTGGATCAACTAAAGTACTACACCTAACTCTCCTGGGAAAAGTTGTGGAATGAAATAGAGAGAACTCTGACTCCAGGGAAGGATTTGTATGCATTCCCTTTGATTACTACTTGAGCCAATGTACCCCATAAAAACACTTCACCCCCTGTTCAAGACACTCCCATGGCTTAGAGAATATTATGTAGCATAGTAACATAGTATGTACAGCTGAATAAACACCAATGTTCATCCAGTTCTACCTATGTATGTGAGTGTGTGTGTATTTATCTTACTATAATACTTCCCATATCCCTGTAGATTCTGCTAAAGGAGAAACTCATCCAGAAGTTTCTTGAATTTATCAATGTTATCCGCAGATACCACAACCTGTGGTAGTGAGTTCCAAACTTCAACCACTCGCACAGTGAAAAAACACGTTGCGAATTCTAAGAATGAACCCCCTCTCTAACCTCTTGTTTTGTCTCCGGGTTCTGAATACAGTTTTGTGATTAAACAGCTTGCTACCAACATCGGGGTCCCTATTGATGATATTGAAGACTGCAATAAGGTCCCCTCTTAATCGCCATTTATCAATGCTTTAATACTGTGCTCGCTTCACTCCATATTCATTTTACTATTTTTTAAATCCTTATACCACACTTCTCCAGTCAACCATGGAGTGAGAAAGTCATACAACAAGTGAAAGATTTGTATACTGACTTTAAAACATTTCCATGATTCATTGTAGAATTTGATTTGCCAGACAGGGAATACTTTAATTATCTACAAATTACCCACTTCTTTCAGTATCATACTAACAGAGGTTACACTCATTACTCGTTGCCTATAGTGTGGCAATTCTTTATCTCTGTTAAGCCACAAACTAAAAAGGATGACACTATTTTCCAATCTTTTTTCAGAATTAACTAATTTCACTATCTTTACTCTCTTCCTAATATAGGAAAGATATCTTGGCAACAAATAGACTGAATCCCAGTTTCTGCATACCCTAAAGACTAACCATACAGCCTTCCACTGTGTTCACCTCAGTGAGCACTCTAAAAAAATAGTACTTCCCTACCACCCTGGCCATGTTTTCTTCTACATACTCCTGTCTCTGTTGGAGGGATTGCATGCAGGGTAACCTTCTCCACACCTTGTAGTCATTTAAAAACCTGCAGTCATTTAAAAACCTGAGTAGCTTTCTTATGATCATTTTTCGAATCATCGCTGAAGTACCTGGAAAAAATTGTCTCCTTTCATAGTATATGGAAACCTTGGATCCAAGAACATTCTGACATCCTAATCTGGGGATAGATAATGCAAGACCCCATCACATTCTACCTGTGTTTTTTAATTGTTCCATTGTTTCTTTATATCTCTCCCTCTGATTTATATCTCCATATTACATCAATTGAGTTTAAATATACTTTATACTGTTGTTCTGGGAGCCTTACAATTCTCCAGTGTAAATAAATATAAGCATTCTAGCAGAGTATTTGTTTACTGACTGGTTGGGGTAACCAATCTATATAACTGTAAAAACTCAATTTCTTTTTTTCTTATACCCACTAAACATTAAAAAGTATTGAAATGAAAAAAAGATTAGGATATTGACAGGTATAAAAATGAAGTCAGTCATAATGCCAATGTAAATTATGCAATGATGGTTCACTAAGCAGGTAGGTAGTGTTCCCTGAGTCTCTACAGACACTTAATTTCGATATTGGACTAGCAAGCATTTTAAATCTCATAATATCATGAAATAGCTGGTAGAGAAGCAATATTTAAAATTTAGAAAAAAATATAACTTCCTGGCTTCTATGGAACAATACCTTAAGAAAGTCATGAGCCCAAACAATGTCTGGAATTTTGTGTATTGCAATATGTCAATAGGGTTATATATCTTCAGAAGAGAAAACGTTCAGTCTGCTGATTTGAAGCACTTAACCCAGTGAAACAGCTATTGGGCTGCTTGGAAAACATTCGGTTTATGGAATCTAAACACTTCATACAGCACCAATAACCATAAAGCTGACTTACATGAAAGGGTTTAGAGTGATATTTACAGATGGCTGAAAAAAGTCTCTGTAGTTTATCAGAATGGAAGATATTTGAGATGACGTGAGTATAGGGAATGGTATTTTGCTTCAAACGGCTGAATTCATATCCACTAATCCTACTGAAGGACAATATTGTCATCTTTACCCAACAGGGACTGCTGCAGAAATTCCTTTATATACAGTATGAAGGACATGCATAATTGATGCCTCTTTCTCCAAGGGTTGAGTTGAGGTGTAGAAAGAAAAAAGCAGAACCTATACAATCCAGATTTAATTGTATTCAGAATCTTGTATCATAAAAATACAATATGCTCTGGGGTTCAAAGGGTCTCTCTTCATCAGGGTTTGCTACTGCTGAGTGAAGCATATACTGAACTGATAAAATTGGAGGGAATCTAAGGAGTAATTAGAATGATTGCACCACATGTCATTTAAACAGCTTAATTCACATCTTCAAAATACTTTTAATTGTTTTGATCCATGATTTCGAATAAAATTAATTCTGGATTTTAAAGGTTTTGGCACTTATTTTCTATGAGCAAAAAAGCTCACAGGCTTTTGTAATGCTTCTCTGAAACAAAATAGACCTCCCTTCTTGGGTACCCAGAAGCTCCTTAAAGTTTAGAAATAATGGGTGCCAAACCAAAAGGGGAAAGAGTCCAAAAGTATCTTTAATTGTTCATAATTCGGTTAAACCAAAAACAGCCAACTTCCATTTGGGGGCAAAAAAACACCCCTTTTATCAGGCTACCAGACAAACATAAAGCATAATGAGTATAGGCACAATAATGATACATAGATATTAAAATTATATATATGTACTGTATATAAAGAGAGAGTATACAAAAGAAAAAACAAATAAGCCAAATTCTGATTAACTATTATAAAGGAATAAAGCATTATCACATCAAGAGATTGTTGTATATAAAAGAAAGGATTACAACAAGATTCATAAAACGTAAAATTATTACAGTTAATCCCAACCTTAAAATAACTGTGTGATAATATTGCTAATGTTTATAACATGCATGAGTGGCAAAATGGCACATTTTACAGCACAGATATTACATTTAAAAGCATTACAGCGTTCTATGGATGCTGCTCATAAAATGTACCAGGACTTCATGAGTAGATGTAACAGAATGAAGCTTTGTAACTATTACTATGTATCAGAATATTACCATTCACAATAAATCATTGCTGCAGCAGGTAGAGATTAGGAGCAATTAGGAAACTGTACTTAAATTCTGATTGCTAGCCCTTTTCTGCCTTTTTTTCTCATTATTAGGTGCTTTTATTTTTATTTTGTTGATTTAAAGTCAGCGTCACTTTTAGCTGCTATGCCATCCATAGCAAACATTGGTGTGCTTTCGTTGAAAAAGAAAACAAACCTTTGCTTCAAGAGTTGGTATTTTGGGTTCAAATTTATTTTATTTATTTTTTGCTGCAAGTGGTTTACTGTTTTAGGTTTTAAAATTTGGGGTTTCAATTTATTTTTTTGTGTTTTTGTTTTCGATTTTATGTTGTTCTTGATCATTGATTTCATGTTGGGTCTTTGGGGTGCTTAAAGCAGATCATCCACTTGTTACTGTTAAATGTTTATTAAGTTGCCTTTGTTTGCAATATGTCACTGCATCATTTGGAAGAAAAACAGCCTCACATTATCTTACTCACTTTCACTCCCGTCCTGATAGAAAAATTAAAAGTTAGGTATACGCAAGTTAGGCCTATTATTCCTGATTAAAATTGTCCTGCTGTTGGCACATTTGACAATGCTGCATCATCTGCAGTATTCTAATTCTTGTAGTAAAGCCCCACCTGTGCTTTTTGTATCTAGTAAATTTTGGCCTAGCCTTCCTTTTAAAATTGTCCTGCTGCGGCCCAGGACAGTGAAACTACTACTAACTACTACTACAAACTACTGGTCAAGATCTATCTGCAAGTCAAATCAGGCTTATAACCATTTTTGTAAAATAAAAAATCAGTTTCACAGCCAAATATGTGCTGCCAGTTTAGGCTCTCACTGAGACAGCCCTTGAAATCACACTGTACCATAACACCAAATACAGCTTTAAAACATACCCCAAGTATGTTATTTATATGTGTGTTGTCCATATTGACCTTGAAACTGCATGAAGAGACTCGCTCCCCACTGTTCAGCCAATAGATTAAACTCTTTTCTATCCACCTATATACACAAAGATCAAGTGGGGTTCATAAAGGGGAGGCAAGGGCCAGATCAAATTCGGAGGGCAATTGACATATTATCTTTATTGAGATCAGGATGGGATAATACTCCAATTTCCACTGGGTTTTTCTTATCAGTGGACCTTCAAAAGGCCTTCGACTCAATATCCTGGACTTATCTTTTTACACTTTTAGAAGAATGGGGATTTGGGGCAGGGTTTATTCGCTTGCTACGGAACTTATATTCCTCACCTGTAGCCACCATTAAGATGCAGGGATTTAAATCAGCCCCAATACCGATAAATAAGGGTACTAGACAGGGATGTCCTCTGTCACCCCTATTATTCGCATTAGCGATTGAGCCGCTGGCTATTTCGATAAGGGAAAATCCGGACATTAAAGGAGTGTACTGTGGACCTAGAGAACACAAATGCGCCCTATTTGCAGACGACTTATTGCTGTTCCTAACCCAACCTTTGATTACACTTCACAATGTAATGGCATCCTTGGAGAGTTTTTCGAAGATGTCGGGGCTCTATATAAATCCAGCTAAGTCCGTGGCTTTGAACATAAATTTGCCCTGTTCTCATGGCCGACATCTACGATACCCTTTCTGTTTCTGTTCTCATGGCCGACATCTACGATACCCTATTTGGGGATTAATTTGACCCCCTCCTTTGACTTATTGTACCAAGCGAATTTCCCTCCCGCTTTCAGGAAATTGAGGGGGGCCCTGGAGAGGTGGTCTTCATACAATCTTTCATGGTATGGGAAAATAAATGCTATTAAGATGACTCTGCTTCCTCGTCTGCTATACCTCTTTAGGGCCCTTCCTATCCATGTCCCTAGATCCGAACTGGCTTCCGTTCAGGCTATTCTAATGAAATTTATATGGGGGGGAAGGGGTCACCGTCTACCTAGAGTCACACTATATAGCGCTAGAGAGACTGGGGGGTTGGGGTCCCAAATATATATAATTATTATCGGGCCGCACGGATAGCTCAGCTATCTGCTATTTATGTAGCGGAGGAACCACCAGATTGGGTTCTCATGGAATCCAAGGCAGCTAGAGATCTGCCTCTAGAATTATTGAAATGGTTACCTTCAAGATTACGCCCTTCAACTATGGCCCCGACTCTTTCTAACTCTTTAACCCTTTGTGACCGTGTGAAAACATACAAAACTATGTTCAAAATTAAAATCTACTGCAACAGTTGCTATATAACCACATTGTTTTGTTTTGTTTTTTTTGTTTTTTTTTGTTTTTTGTTTGTTGTTTTTGTTTTTTGTTTTTTTATTATGTCTTTAGGTTTTGTAAGGCAGTCTCAGGTCGATGATACACTATAATAGGGATAAACTAGTAATCTGGTCTCGACTGTCCTTACACAAGCTTCTGGTAAGAATAGTCGACAAGTCCCTGGGTTTTTGACCAGCGGTCGAGTGATCGCTAAACCCCAAGATAACAAGATGGGATGTAGGTATATCTTCAGGGGGTAAAATAGGAATAGTTCCGCTAAGGCCAAAGTTTGGAGCGGGAAGCTGGGCAGGGGGCCAGCTTGAGCCGAAATAAAAAACGGTAGGCTTGTGTCAACAATTGGGACCAGATACTAGAGATGGAATAATAAGGAATCCCGAAGACTGTCTTTTTGTTTTATGTTGTTCTGTTACATTGAAGTATGTAGATGGTCATTGTATATGCCTCAATGAAAATAATAAAAACTTTTGAATACCAAATATGTGCTGCCAGTTTAGGCTCTCACTGAGACAGCCCTTGAAATCACACTGTACCATAACACCAAATACAGCTTTAAAACATACCCCAAGTATGTTATTTATATGTGTGTTGTCCATATTGACCTTGAAACTGCATGAAGAGACTCGATCCCCACTGTTCAGTATTTTTTTTACATTTTCTTTTGCATTGGCACATGCCCCCCATTGCAGTGCCTAGATTTGACAAGAGTTTGCCTATTAGCCCTGAAAATAGTCAGAATTAACAACAATATTCGGCCCTCATAGACTTCAAAGGAACTCACCTCTAAATTCTGGTTTGATGAAATTTTAGCAAAATTAGCTGAAACCTTGGTGAATCGAACCTGGCCAGATTCACCCATCACTAAGGATGAGTGAATATGCTTGGGTTCAGTTTGTAGACTGTTCATTGAACCCATTGTAAATCTCAAAAATAGTGAACTCTAATCTGAATGCCAATGAAGTCTATGGTAGGCAAATCAGTTTGGGCCATGTTCAAGGCCAATAGGCAAGGGATTGTCATACACAGGGCATGAGGATCTAGGCACTGCCCTGGGGAACATGTACCAATGCATTTTTTTTTCTATTAGTAATCACAGATTTTTTAATGAGGTATAGGGTTGTTTTTGGGTTCACTAGTATTTGTTAAATGCACTGTTTTTTCAGAACACATCGATTGGATTATGATGAGAGAGACTGTATACTGTATATAGAGATTGATCACAAAGTTAGATATCGAGAAGAGAGCTTTTTATTTGATTTTTGACTTTATAAAGGCAAAGCCACCAGAAAAGTGGCGTTAAAGTACAATTTAACCTTCAAGGTTTTTTGCATATATCTACTGCTAGCAAGCAGTAGATATATGCAAAAACAATACAAATAAAAGTTAGCAAAAAGGTAATTACTAACCTCTGCTGCACGCTCCCGTCCGAAGTTCTGAAGATTCTCGGGCGGCCGCGAAGGATGATGGGGCGGGCGCATGCGCAGTAGGGATCTTCGGCCGGGAGAAGAGTAGAGACACTGGGTAAGTCAATACAGGCAGCGCGGCAGTCTGCACCCGCACAGACACCGTGGGACACAGAAGACACAACAGTCAGTGCTGGATCAGAGACCGGCACCAGCACTGGAGGGACTCTTGAAAACTAATGGAAAGAAGATGATCGGATCAAGAGGCATCATTTAAGGTAAGTCCTTACACCAGCATAGGGGGCAGGGGGGATGTGACTTTAATGTCACTTTAGGCCTTTATTAATGTTTCCCCCAGTATGTCTGTGACTCAGATGTAAATATGGACATAATGACCAACAGCATCTAATGCTCCCTGGAAACACTTTAAAATCTGCTATAACACTGAACAATACACTGACAAGTGTGTCTGTGACTCCAAGTAAACATAAAGAGACATTTTCAGCAATCCGCACCAGCATTAGCACCTTGTTTTCCCCGCAGTCTGTGATTTCTACCTAACTACTCCATGCCTCCTCCAACGCACACTGAAAATTAGAATTCCTCTTATATAGGGAAGGGCACATACAAAAATCCCCATGATTGGCCCTTCTAAGCCACTTGACTACAGTTCAGAGGCCAAGAAGTGCATTATTGGTAATTGGTTGCTATGAGCATGAACATAATTACATGTAAATTTAAATTTTAAGTTTCGTTTATCCCCAATAGGAAATATCAGCTGAATGATCTACAGTGCATAAATACCTCAAGACTGTACTAAAACCTTATAGAAGCTTTGGTTAATCATTTGCTGATATCGGTATCAAATATGTTGCTACCTTTAATAATTGTTATTATTATGATTATTAATTGTTCCCGATATGCTGTGCTTTAGTTTGTTAATCCTTACACAGTGCCTTCTTACTCAATACACCTATTTATTTTCTATTATTATTTGCAACAAATAATGTAACCCAAGAATTTTATTAGGTAATACAATGTTTTGCAATTATATGAGCTCTGTATTAAGATCAGAATAATTTCATTGCATTAAAAGAACTTCTTAAAGATTCCAAATCTCAATCAAGTGGGTCCACGGACCTTGACAGCCACGAAAGAGCTCTGAATTAATTGTGTGCTGTCTTGCACTTCTGGTTCTTAATATTCTCTCTCACTGGGACAATTTTCCTCAGACATCTATTGAACCAGGGATAGAAGGCGACCAAATAAAGCTCTCTTTCTCTCTATGCAATTTTTCATTTTAATGAGGAGAAAATGTCACAAATACCAATGTGCACTTGAAATATTATAATCTCTTTCAGTTTTATGTCACAGTATGTTTTTAAAGCCTAATCATTCAGAATTCTTTTTTTTACTACTGGAATTAAACATAGTTTTTCAGTATGTACTAAGTTATTTTTTAATCAAACAGAAAATGAAATTACAGTTATAGCAATATGAGACAATGATTATTATATATGTGGGTTTCTGTACATATATTTATGTGTAACTTCCAGTTCGTAAAATTGGCTTTACTTGATAAAGCGAAGTTGCTTACTCTAAAAGAAGGACGCATATAATATATTGTCAGTGTCTGAATCCAGCAAGCTGTATAAAACAAATGACTCCTTATGGATATCTAAGTTTCTTGATATCCTTCTTTATGTCAAAGATTTCCCAAGATGTCCAAATGCTGAATATTATTTGTTCATTTTGTAGGACATCTTAGAGTTTAAATTCCTCAAATGAAAGCTGGCTGCCTCCAAGATGCTTCTACAAACACTGAAAATACACAATAACGTCAAGCTGGGTAAGACAACATTCTATAACCAGAGAGGCCTCTGACTAGTAACAAATGTATATCCAATTAATTGACTTAATGTTTGGGCCTCAAAACCATTAAAGAGTCCATAGGTCAAAGCTTAAGGCAAAACAGACACCTGCTTAAACAATAAAGCAAGGGCATACTTTAAATCACAGGGACCCATAGCAAACGTTTGCATGCCCTCCCCCAAGGTGTATTGCAGTTTTAGCCAAAGCATTATAGAATGCATTTTTTGAAAAATGCAATACACCTTGTAACAAGTGTTCAGTGACATGCAATGTTAATGCAATGCGGATTTTACTAATATATTCATGTATTGTACTCCTTGATACATCACACAATAAGGTTTAAATTAAAAGTCTTATTGTAGGATTTATCAAGTATGTACAATACGTAATTATATAAATAAAATCATTATTGTAATGTAAATTGCATGCCACAGAACACTTGCTGCAAGGTGTATTGCATTTTCAACATATGCATTTTACATATAATATATAGATGCATTGGTAAAAAGGGCAATACACTGTTTTATATGTGCACTCCTCAGTCCCCCATACAGGTCCTAGTCATGTGTGGATACAATACACCATTAATATGTGCGTCATACCCCCACTGCCCCCCATATATATCCTCCTGGTCACATGTGGGTACAATACATCATTAATATTTCTTTTCCCAAGTACCCCAATGTCCCACAGTGCCCCCAATGTCCCCCCATACAATGTGACTGGAGATGTGTGTAGCTGCTGCAGTACAGAACCCACTCCAATGCCAAGTTCTTGCTCCTCTGCCTGTTGGCTCCGATATCAGAGCCAAACTCAGGCAGAGGAGATCACTCTACATTCTACCCTACACTACAGTACATTGTGGCAGAGGAGAGGATGGCAGATGTCCTTAAGTTCCATGCAGCCATGCTCAGTTTTTGACTTGTGACCACTTGGAACTAAAGAACACCAAGTGGTCTTGCGAGGGTTGTACAGTGTATGGCCACCTTTATACAGATCTGTCTGCTGGTTTGATTACATTATTGGAGGATACCTTTGAGCGATTGGAGTCAAGGGTTCCCTCCCCTGGTGAAGAAGGGAATTGCCCGATTTGACCTTTTGTTGGGATCTATCAATAAGGTGAGCACTCCTATATCTGGTGTGGTGCATTTGGTGAAGGAACAAGAAATATTCATCACTATTGCTGTTTTTATATGGACATATCTTGAGAGTTATTAACATTTACAGACTTCACATCTGATTTATATATTATATGTATTCATTGATATTTGTTTATGAGTCACCGATTCTTTTATTGTTTTTTAATTGTTTTTTTGTACTACTCATTGTTGTAGCTCGGCACATTCAGTTAGTTATATAGTTAACCTGTTTAAGGAAATGCATGAGTAATTAAACCATATTTAAACCTGGGCCCACACTATGCTAATACTATGGGGTCTATTCACTAAGCTGCCGAGGACAGCCGAGTGAACAACCGACCCCAAGTGAAGTGAGCCGAACACTGTTCGGCTATTCACTCCAGGCTTGTACGGCTGATTTCAGCCGTACATCGGCTGAAATCAGCTGTACATCGGCTTGCTTCGCATGGTTTCGGGTCGGCTGAACATGCTCAGCATGTTCGGCTGACCCGAAGTGCAGAAGGAGTTTGACTTAGCCGATCCAACATCTGGATTGGCTGAGCCGAACCTCCGGCAGGCTACTCACTGCTGTTCGGTCTATTCTTATAGATGCCGAACAGCAGTGAGTGAATAGCCGAATGCCGCTAAGCGGCATTAAGCTCGGCTGTTCTGCTCGGTCCTTCAGAGGGATTGAGCAGAACAGAAAAATAGTTACAAAAGTACAAAAAAAGTAAATAGAAAATGATTGTGCGGAGCTAGCAATGACAGCTAGCTCCGCCCAACAGTTTTCTATTGTCCGGCGGTTCTGCTGCCTTTAAAAAAAAAAGAAAAAAACCTCTCCTGGGCGCTCTGGGAGCCTCCCACTCCCGGCCTTTTTTTTTCTTCTTTATTCTGACATGGAGCCGTGTCAGAATCGAAAAAAAAAGAAGATTTTTGCCCATTGGAATGCATTGCTAGATTCCTATTTGCTATTTCAATTTGCAATAGCCAATAGTAAACTAGCATTATACCCGCCCTCTGCTGATGGACCTGATGGAGAACTGCAGCAGAGGGCGGGTACAATGCTAGTTTACTATTGGCTATTGAAAATTGAAATAGCCAATAGGAATCTAGCAATGCATTCCAATGGGCAAACATTTTCTTTTTCTATTCTGACACGGCTTCGTGTCAGAATAAAAAAAGAAAGAAAAGGCAGTGTTTCTCTCCTCTGCGGCCGGGAGTGGGAGACTCCCAGAGCGCCAGGGAGAGTTAGCTGTCTGGAGATCAGTGTCCCTGTCGTACAGCACCCCTTCAGGTTCTACTGAACCGAAGGGGTCCTGGGGCCTAAGTTAGCCGCAGGATCGGCCGAAGCCCCTTTATATTTACATATTCTAAACAAGCAGCAAAAACACTTAAAAACAAGCCGGCAGGTACCTCTGTAGGTGTAGGTGTTATGGAGAGATGCATCTTCAAAGTTAACAACAGAGACACAGCTTCTTTTATATTACCCTAAATTGCTGCAGAATTGCTTCACAGTGCAAGCAGCTAGAGAAGTGCACATATCAATTATGTTTTTAAACATCTTTTAACCTTTGTATAATAAAATATTCTTGTTTTATCATGTGGTAATTTTTAGTCTCAGTCACTTAGTACCTAAAAATCACTCAGCCTCATAGTTCTAGCCGACCTGTGACAATGAAACTGTCACAGATCGGCTCAATAGATCGGGAAGTGAGCAAACACATTACCGATGCTCACTCATTTCTCAATCCTGTCCCTGCAAAGAGCTGTGACTGTCACTCACGGCTCCCTGCAGGTATTCCCATCCCTCCCCTGTCCTGTCCGATCTTCCAGCGCTGAACAGCTGGCTCTGCCTCTAGATAGGCAGAGCCAGCTGTCAATCACGCAGCTGGGTGGATCCAGACAGTAATGTCGGAATCCGTCCTGGCTGCGGCGTCTTAGTATACCGTGAGCTGTAGCTCGTGGTATACTGAGCTTTGGGTGATGGGAGGACGCTAGTTTGTGTCCTCCCGTTACCCTTAGGAGAACTAAGGCGAAAAGCCCTGATGCCATAGTTCTCCTTTAATACAAAAAAATATATCAAAGTCGCATCAAGAATTACTTTATAAATAGCTGAAAATATGAGCTTACTGAAAATATACTATACTTTTAAATCATGCAGGGACACAACCCATGTATAAATCAAGAAGACCTTGTATCAATTATGGGTGGATTTGGCCTTTGCTCTACCTTTGTAATATTCAATTTTTTACTATTTCTCTTCCGCACCACAATTAACCTTTTTTATGTTTTCTGCTTATTTATTTTCTGACAATGTTCATGCAGTTGACATAGCCAGGCTCAGTTTATCTTGTAATTTCCATTCTTTAAATCTGCTGTCTTTTTAGTGCGTCAAATTTTTCTCCACTAACATGTTATTTTCCTCTTTAGAGAAACCCTGATTGCGGTCTCCTCCAATACTCAGAATGTGAACTGAGTTTGCGGTAAATCAGATAGGAAATCATTATATAAATCTGTGTCAGGCTGGATGTCCCTTGCTTCCTGATTGCTACTGTCAGAGCCATACATTGCCGAAAACCTCAAACGTGTCATTTTTGATGTTCCTTTAGTGATTACGCCTTGTGCCACAAAGGACAGGAATATCATATTCACACCACGTCCCATGACTTCCTGTGCAGCAGATCTCTCAAATGTTCAGTGCTGATTGTGAAATAAAAACAAAACACAAAAAAAATTATTAATATGGAACCATCGCTGAAACTTATCATGAAATCTGAATGCCATTGAGAATGATTAACTGATAAAAACAAGTGTTTTATTCAATTTGATGTTTTCTAAAAAGGGATATAGACTAATTTTCAATAAAGTCTGTCACTATCTTTTCATAAGGTGTAAATGATAAATCTAGTTAGTATATGCTAAATTTTTAACAATGTAACAATTTTTGTTATTTTTTTCAATTGTTTACTGTGATTAGAGTCATGGGGGGTGCATATAATCACCCTGTATAAAAATACAAATGGTGCATTTACTAAACCTGCTGCAAAGTTATTCATTCTAGGATCATTGCTAATCACAATGGGTGTCTGGAGGAAAAGTGGTTTAACTTCAACATATGAAAAGTCTTCTTTACAGTAAAAGCTCTGAAAGTGTGGAATATACTTCCTCGGGAGCTATGTCTAGACAGCTAGTACAAATAAAAATTTTTTTTTAAAAAGCTGGGCGTGTATTTAAATGTATAGAATATAACCAGCATTTCATATTTGTAAGTAAAAATACCATAGATCGTTGATCCAGGGATTGCCTTATGAGGATACAGAAGGAATTTTTTGCTCATTATAACAAATTAGATCATGCATTATAAGGGTTTTTTTTGCCTTCCCATGGATCAACTATGGGCTTAGGGTTCTGCATATGCAAATTTTCAATGTATGTATTTATTTATTCATTCATTTCAAATTCTATTGGTTTTGAACCTTTCTTGTTCCCTTTGTGCTGTCACAATAATTGGATAAAAATATAACACATTGCATAGTCATACTTCATATTCATATTAATGTGAAATGAGAATCACATAGTTAATTTTCCTTAAAGGAGAACTATGAGGTGAGTGCTTTTCACTCACCTCATAGTTCTAGCCGACCTGTGACAATGAGACTGTCACAGGTCGGCTCAGCAGATCGGGAGGTGAGCGAACACATACCGGCGTTCGCTCACCTCTCGATTCCCCCCTCCCCGCTCCGATCCGCCAGCGCTGCCTGACGGAACGGACGGGGGAGGGGGCGGGTACAGCTGGCTCTGCCTCTAGATAGGCAGAGCCAGCTGTCAGTCACGCAGCTGGGCGGATCCAGACATAATTGTTGGGATCCGCTTCAGCTGCGGTGTCTCAGTATACAGCTCGCGGTATACTGAGCCTAGGGTTACCCTAAGGAGAACTATGGGGAAAAGCCTTAACCCCATAGTTCTCCTTTAAGCCATTTGCTCATTGGTATTGTATAGCTGGTTATTATACTGACATCTTGTGGTCATTTTGGTTATTGTACCATGTTTTTCTGTGTTCCCTCCCTTTTATGATGTATTTCCCCTTTCTTCTGGAGTCTCGTTGTTTCTGCCATCAAAATGCCTGGCAGTAACATGGCCACATATTAATCTGCATGCATGCCTGAAAACATTACCATCTCTGACCTGCAAAAACCATCTGTTCTATCATCTACTGCATCCTGTTGTCTGCTGTAACCCTGCTGCCTTCAATAAAGCAATTTGTGGATGAAAAGGTATTTGGTGAGTTCAGCATTCTGATAAGGATAGAGGTCTCAGCAAGGGGATAAATTGCTATTGCAACAATTGGAGTCAGAATACCCTTTATTTTTGTCCTTTTACTTCTATTCATATTCAATCCCCCCATTGTATCCATTTGCATGTTAAAAAAACACTCCAAAGTCCCCTACCCATTTTCTAGTACAACTTGCCTTGTCTTGTAACTGTGACTGATCATGTGAACACTTGACAGTTACTGGAGCATTGTATTATGAGATCCTCTCCATGCTGTGTGGAATCTTATGTGACAGTATCCATTTACACAGCCTCCCTTTAGCTATAGAATGCACTTTTTTTTGTTTTAAGTGTTGTTCGCAGGCATATATGCAGTACTAATGGACTGGGAAAGTCCATTACGCTGCAATCCACTAATACTGCTCATTGCTTCTGTGTGCATCAGTTTGTGTGCACATAGCAAGCTGCAAGGAGGTGGATTTCACGGCTTGGGAACTAATGTCTCCTTGTCTTTAATATGCATGGGACAGTAAGCTGGTGGCTGGTGCCCACAAAAAAGAGCAAAGAGAGGCAGGGCACAATACCGAAGAAGGACTGTAATCTTGCTCAGGCCACTAGTCAATTCCTAATAATGTATATCTAAACCCCAGAACAAAAATGTAAGAAAGTGCAGCTTAGCAGTCCTAAAATGTGTTGGCTGCATTTGTTTTTCTTTATTTTCCTTTGGTGGTCCTGCCAATGCACAATTCCTGTCCTAAGGTGACAATGCTCAGCAGTGTCAACAACCCCTAAAACCACTCTCAAACTTCTTATCAGCCCCAACATCTTTTGCAGGTGCAGGTGCAATTCCGGGGCTCCGCAAGCATATAGCTATGATACAACAGAAAAAAACCTGCACACCACTGTCTGCAACTCCTTTACACTTTACTATCAAACAAGCAGAGAGGACACTCCATTCCCTAATTCCTTTTTTGGGTTTCGCCCTTCTACTAGGGCTTATTCATAGACTCCATAGAGCGGTGTGCTGCTTTTCTTTTGAACAATGCTGAATGACTATACATCTATTCATAAGCAGCGTTTTCTCCTTGGGCTGCCTAGGTGCATGCGGGGTTACCTCTTCTATTGAAAAATCTAACTTCAAGAGTTAAAGTATATATAAAGCGAAGAACTTTTCTTTAGTTTTGGATAGAGTAGAGAACAGTTAATATTCCTGTCAATTTTTATTTTCTGGAGAGATTACTGGAGAGATTTCCCATCATTTACTGTCCCAGAGACACAGTAGGAAGTAAGAGGGGATCTCTCTACAGTGAGGCAATATCCCAATGTATACAGTTATCACCACATCAGGCTTACCCATTGTGAGGTTTCCCCTCACCTCTTGTTTGAGTGACAACTCAAAAATGTTGGTTTTCCCATTACTTTCTGTCCCAGACACAGTCGTCTCCAAGACAAATACAGAGGCTGAATCTCCCCAGTGTGCATACAGGCAGCAATAAACACCTGACAGGGGTACTAAACCTTCCACCAGGGATCTTGTTAGGTGTGCCAGGTACCAGGGCATTGACTGCTCGATATTTAGATTTTTTGTCCCTTTCTGTAATCCCCCCACACCTGGGGGGAATGGTGACAACTGCCATGTTGCTTAACTGAACAGTCTCGGCCATGCATTTCCCACGGGCAGGAACAGGTGTTCAATACAAGGAGTGAGGACAGGGGGCAGGGTAAATGCATTGCGTGTAAGGAGAGGGGGCCAGGGGCTGTATTGTATGTAAGGGGAGGCGGTGAGGGGCTGTATTTGTGTGTGAGGAGAAAAGACTGTATAGTGTGTTAGGGGGAGGGCAAGGGGGCTGCATTGTGCATGAGGAGGGGGGCAGATGGGCTAAATTGTGTGTGAGCAGGGGGGGC
>NW_017306271.1:3346201-3355924 GCF_000935625.1 Nanorana parkeri | reverse complement strand
GAGGTGGGAGGAGTCTGCACTGTGTATGAGGAGAACAGGGGGGTGTACTGCTTCTGACTGCAAGAGGGGTGGGACAGGAGACACTGAATTGTGTTTGGAGTGAGGCATTAGAAGGCTGCATTGTTTGTGTGTGTGTGTGGGGCATGGGCTGCATTGTAGGTGAGTGGGAGGGGTGCAAGGGGTTGCATTGTTTGTCAGTGTGAGGAGGAGGGCTGTGGTCTGCATTGTTTGTGAGTGGGGTGAGCAGTGGACAAGTTGGTGCAGTGGGGAGCAATGGACCAGTGGGTGCAGGGGGGTGGACATGGGAGTGCAGAGGCGAACCGTGGACAAAGGGGGTACAGAGGTGAACAGTGAAAAAGGGGGTACAGAGGCAAACAGTGGACGAAGGGGGTGCAGGGGGAAAAAGTATATGAAGAATGCTGAGGTAAATGAAGGACAAAAGGCTTGAGAGGTGAACAAGAGGTGTTGTGGGGGAACAGAGGTGGAATGGTGAAAGAGGGGTTGGGGGGATTTTCTTACGATAGGGAGGCATGCCTTTTCTGGTGGGGGAAGGGGTACAGGGGAAGAGTTTTGCTGTTTTTTTTTCCGAAATGCTAGACTTCTGTGCTGTGTGTAGTAGTCTTGACTGCTTCACTCTGTAAGCTGGGAGCACAGCATTCAGGAGTGTGCAACATATGGCAGAGCATAAAGAATGCAACAGTCAGAATGATGTACCATACTAAGAATATTACATTCTACTGACATTCTTCTCACTGCACACTTACCTTACTGTTGTATATTATGTACTTATGGCTGCTGCACAGTAGATTATATACTCTGGACCTCTGCACTCATGCCATTAGTAATTGGAGGGTGTCAATTATGGTTTTCTGCACAACTGTCAGGTCAGCAGTCTTTCCCATGATTGTGATTCCTACTGAACCAGACTGAGAGACCATTTAAAGGCTCAGGAACCCTTTGCAGGTGTTATGGCTTAATTAGCTGATTAGAGTGGGACACTTTGAGCCTAGAATATTGCACCTTTTCACAATATTCTCATTTTCTGAGATTGTGGATTTGGGGTTTTCATGAGCTGTAAGCCATAATCATCACAATTATGACAAATCACGGCTTAAACTATCTTGCTTTGCATGTAATGAGTTTATCTCATATATTAGTTTCACCTTTTAAGTTGCATTAGTGAAATAAATGAACTTTTGCACGATATTCTAATTATTCGAGTTTCACCTGTATATGCCTGACCAAAGTGTTCATTGTCTTAACAGTTGCCAATTGTTAAGTAGTCCCTGACTATTTTAATGAAGTTCTTCTTTAAGGTAGGCTCAGACAAGTTGATCTGTGTCTATATTCTGTGTGCTAAAAAAAAAATCCTACGTAATGGAAAGTTTTCAGTTTTTAAAAATGGTTGTGCTGAGGTGTATATGTGTTTGTGAGACTCTTATTTGTGGCAAAGTAATTAAAGAAACCCTGTCAACAGATCAAGCTTTTTTATCTAGATGCTTATACTTAAAAAAGCATCGTATATACATGTAAGCTATATTTTTTTCATTAGCTACTTTATCCTTAATTTATAAACAAAATGAATAGAAACCTGATACTTCAGAGAATGCCGGATCCTAATGTCCTCCGTCTCCCCTCACAGTTGATACAGCTCTTACTGACAGTGCTTGAACCATTTGCTGATAGTAGAAGTTAATAAAAGTGTTTTAATCTTGCAGCCCTGACAGCTCCAGAGCCTTTGCGTTGTCAGTGTGCTCCTTTGCAGGCAGCTGGAGCCACTACAGCATGTATGATTCAGCTCCAGAGTCACTCTGCTTGCATACAGCTCAGGAGAAACATCCTGCACAGTTGCACATGTATAATTAGCGTTGTAAACAGGAGCCACTCGCTGATAGTATGACTGAATTAACATTATTTTTCATCCTGTAGCCCAGCCCTGACAGCTATGGAGAGACTCTCTATGGAGCTGCCAGGGCTTCAGGATGAAAACACTTTATTCTATCCATAACTTTAAGTCAGCGTCTTTAATATAGTCATGGCATGCTTCATGACAGCTGTGAGGGAGCTGGAAGATAGTAAGATCCGAACACTCTAGGAAGTGTCAGGACCCTATTCATTTAATCCCTTTCCGTCCGCTAATGTACATAGTACGTCATTGGTAGCAGGTCCATTTAAATAGATTCCCGGCGGCTTAGCTGTTTACAATTGTAAAGCTTGCTTTTACAGGCCGGTAAAGTGCCTGCCCCAACCCGACACCCCAGCCGTGGTTCCCGGGTTCCTCTGCCCCTTCTGCGGGTCCGGGACCGACATGGCAGGTGCTAGTGGGAAGCTGGGTAGGAGAGCAGAAAATTTCTGTTCACTGATGTCCTCCCCCCAAATAATTGTCATAATAAAAAACAAGTAAAGGCCCCCACCCCCTGTGAGCATGCGCATCTTTACATGACAGGTGCGCCTATGTACGAAAATGACGATTTCGCTACACGTGTTTGGTATCGCCATGCATGCCAGAGTGAGAGCAATAATTCTAGGGCCAATATTAAGGCCCCATTCACACCTGACCGTTTTGTACGCTCGATGAACGTTCTACAAAACGGTCAAAAAAATAAATAGCATTGTAGTCAATGGTATCGTTCACACCTGTCCGTATTTCCGCCCGTCCCGAACGCACTACAAAACGGCCCACGCATGAAAAGGTCCCGGAGCGTTTTTGCTGCGTATTGGTCCGTTTTGTAGGACGTTTTCCATTTGGATACTGCCAAGTAGCCTTTGGAATCGCGCGACGGTCGCGCGACTTTTTTACCGCGAATCGCGGTAAAAAAAACGCGTGACATTACAATACAGACAGACGCGTATATTACAATACGCATAGGTGTGAATGGGGCCTTACACGTATCCCTAAACTGATGACCTGTAGGGGCTTTTAAAGCATCATCTATGGACTTTTTGGGGTACTAAATTTTGTTGCAGTTTCATGGATGCACACCATTTTTAACCTGGACATGTTGGATATCCATTAACTTTTTTTGTAACCTCATCTTTTATATTGTAAAAAAAAATGGGCATTATATTGTGTTTTGCGGCACTAAATTTAACTTAAGTGCAATTTTCACCAAATGTTGGGGTTTGATAATAAGTTGCGTTAATATCGTGCAACACACAAATTTGCAACTGCCACCATTTTATTCTTTAGCGTGTTAGCATTCAGAAAATATATAATGTTTGGGGGCTTGAAGTCATTTTCAGGCCTAAAATGTGAATTATAATGGGTGCAAAAAAATGAATAGCACACAATGTCTATTATTCTCAATATTTTATTAAAATCATATAAATAAAAAAGCTTGAACTGGTGACAGGGTCTCTTTAAAGCATAATTTGTGGGTACAAGGACTATGGCATATGTGTATTGTGTATACAGAGAGTAGGTTTAGGCTTTTTTAACATGCATTATGTATCAGTGCCTGGGGCTGATCCAGGTCTTTTGCAGTCCTAGCAACCCCTGCCTTCCACATTCTATCTTGGCTTTAATTATACTTTAAAAATTGTCAGGCATACTTCTCACAACTTTCACAACTTTGCCCCAGTCTGAATCTAATAGAGATTCATAGTAGCAGTAACTGGGATGTGGTATTCTGGGAGACTCTCAGGGTCAAATGTTTATTGTTATTAGTACATTCATTCTGATAGTTCCTATTGAACATATGAAGTCAATATCAACAATAGCTCACTTGCCTGCTTTGCAGCATATTTTTCTCCAACACTACAGGTGCTTTTTAAAGGAATAAAAACAAAATGCAAAGTAACTTATTCTCCCTTGGAGCTGAAACATCTCATCCAGTCTGTTGTGTTAATAATGACCTTTTTAGTTTTCATCAATGCTCTAAGCAATCTACAAATGCCATATTATGTTTATGAGCAATTTTATAAAGACATATGAAATGTTTTTTGAACACGTGCCAAATGCATTCAGGTAGACCGTCGACAATAATATTTACTTATGTATGGAAATATATGTAAAAAACAAAATCCCTTTACAATGAAAAATGTTTTTTTTTGTTATGTGAGTTACTGCTAATTGCCAAAAGAATTAAACTATTTCAAATAAATGTGACAGCTATTTCACACAGTGCAATTCAAACAGATGTACCACAGAATGTAAGTAAATTATCTTTTGTGACCTAAAACTATTTGCTCTACAGAATAGAAATGAGCAAATAATCAAAAGTCAGTTCCACAGCAATTGGCCTGATCCCATCTGCACAGTCCTTTTTGCCACATTCTAATTTGCCTATCAACTGTTTATTTTAGCTTGTTTTAATGTTCTTTCAATAAAATAAAAGCATTTACAGTCTCCTTCACTTGAATATTACCATTCCAGTACACTAGATATACAGGCTGGTGTCCCCATCTGTTATTTATGCCATCTATTAACAGTCCCTGTATTTAAAGGAGAAGTAAAATATACTATATACAACACTGCAAATGTCAAACACCAGCTATATACTGAGGGCTGAGCGATCACGTAAGTGCTGATTGCTCAGTTCATGGTCTCCTCCCTGTAGAGAGCAATGACTGTCAGTCACTGCTCCCCCAGGTATTCCCCCACGCCTTTTTTTTTCTCAGCACCTTTTGGAGGGACAGATGGGGGAGTTGGTGGACACAGCTGGCTTTGGTTTTCGACAAGCAGAGTCAGCTGTCAATCTGGCACCCGGTGGATCCCAAAAATATTGTTGGGATATTTCCCAGCTGGAGCTCAACTCTGCACTGTCAGCATATAGCATGGAGTAGTCTGCTATATGCTGACTTTGGGTTACAGGAGTACATTAGTAAATCTACTTCTGTGACCAAAAGAAGAAGTAGAACCAAAAAAGGTTTGGCTTTACTTGTATTTAAACATTCAAGCTCAACAGTATTTTTTTTTTCTAGTCAGTTACCCCTGGCTCTATTGATGTCTTCAGCAGTTTTATTTCTTGTTAAGTTACCTGGCCCGTGGATGCTTCAAACCCTCTTCGTAGCCCTGCTGATGTCATCACAGGATCTATAGTGCTAACAATACAAATTATGTCTATGGGGTATTATATCTATAGAGTTATATTGTGTGGATGCGAAAGACCCTAAACTTCTGTGTGCTATACAATGCCCTATTCAGTGAGACTGGCACAAAGAATTGTGGGAATTGTAGTAGGGATGGTCAGATACCAGTTCAGATACCAGTGCTGATACTTGGTATTTTCACGAGAACTACCAGGGTTGCAGTGGTTGCAGCTGTCACAGGGCCCTGGAGCTCCACCACTGTCCTGAAATCATTAGTCTCTATTGTTCTAGAAAAACTGTCACATGACACTAAACGAAAATGTATCAGTACTTGTAAAAAAAACAAATCATGTATTAAAACATGAGATGCATAAATCCCAGGAGCTCCGTGGGCTCCTTAAAAATGACAGCTGCCTCCTAATTTTTGAATTTTTCTCTAGTCTAGTCTTTGAGCTGGAAAAGTATCTCTACATGTACTTGTACTTGTACTGAGTACGGTACTTGGTATCTGAACATCCCTAAACTGTAGTTTTGGTTGGGCTGCAGGAAATGTCATAGCTGCATCCATAAGTCCTCTCACCATATTCTAGGGACTTGAGCAATGAGAACGCACACTGGTGTTCTTGGCAAAATAATAAACTTAGATTAGATTAGATAAGATTAGAACAATTTTAGGACATTTATAAATTATAACAGATAAGTGCTTGAGGTTGGAGTGATGATTAAAGATCGCTTTTAAAAAGCCTTTAGTTGTACTTTAAACAAATTTTTTTAATGTAAGAACAGAAGTACTTTTTATTTTTGAGTGCTTCTTATCCTTTAGGCTCACATGTGCATCAAAAATTAACAAATGATGAATGCCCATTAATATTTCCTTTTGACACATTTAAGGTGCGTTATTAAATGCTTGCCAAACACCCTCTCTGTGTTGGTTATCATTTTTTTTAAAGGGGAAGTGTTATAGAGGAACTGGCTGGTACAGGTACTGGCTATACCGGTTATATACTGGTTCTTGCTGATACTGGCACTGGATGGTGCTAGTACAGTGCAAAACAGAAATTAAGTGGTTACTGGAGCTGTTCAATCCACTCCTCTATCATTTCCCAGTGCTTTCTGATATATTAAGAATTCTACTGCCTTTTCCTCAAGAGCTTTGTAAACTTTTCAGAAACGCTTCTCATGCTGTAACCACTATAGAGGTGTTTAAGGTGCATTTTCATTGACATAAATGAAGGCCTCTTGAATGCAATGTGCTGCATCATTTTTGCCATACTGCAACATGATGTGATGAATCCACACATGTCTGTCTGTAGACAGGGCCGGATTTACTCTCCTTGCGGCCCCAAGGCCAGGTTCCACAATACTAGGTCACCGCTGACGCCCCGAGGCCGGGCCTCGGTGGCCTTGTGGGAAATCTGGGCCTGTCTGTAGAACATTTATCAATCTTCAAAGGTGAATTCATAGTAGGTCAGAAAGCTTTAAAAGTGTTGGTCTTCCAACTTGTTTTGCCTCACATGTGAACAAGGCCTTAAAGTGACATTAAACCCTCAGATTTTTAAACATAAACCAATACTGTAATGTGTGCCTTACTGTAATCCATGGTTGTTTGCCTTCTCTTTGCTGTTCTTCCTTTTAAATCCTCATGCTTGGGGAGAACTTCCCTTTGCAGCTGACTGCCTCTTCCTGTAGTGCTGGCTCAGGTTGTGACCCTACTCACAGACACCATGTATCCATTCCAGAGACAAGCAGGGGCGTATCTGCTGCGAGGCAAACAAGGTGTTTGCCTTGGACGGCAGATTCCCAGGAAACGGCAAAAATGCATTTAGGCAGCCGGTGTTCGATCAAAAGTTCCCGGGCTGCACAGAAACCGGCAGCCTTGCGGGGAGGAAGTGGCGGGCGGTGGTGCAGGAGGAGACAGGAACGGAGCGGCAGGAGGCAGGGGGCGGAGATGGGGGCGGGGATGGAAGAGGCAGAGTGAAGACGGAGTGGCAGGAAGCAGTGGGCGGACACAGAGGAGATGGGGGCGGAGATCGAAGAGACGGGTGAAGACGGAGGAGGCGGGGGGCCGAAGACTGCAACAGAGGAGGCAAGGACAGAGACTGGTCCGCGATGGAGGAGGCGGGAAGACCCAGGCTCCAGTCAGGGGATGAAGCTGAGACGATTGGGCGCCTAGGCAGTGGAGGAGGCTGGGTTTCCTGTGCTAGGTAGGTGGACTGTGCTGGCAGGGCCCAGCATAGGTTTTGCACAGCCCACCAAAGAGTCGCAGGTGGGCTGTGCAATACCTTTTGGTAAGCTTTGCAGGAACTGTGGGGAACTTTTCATGATCCTTAGGGGGCTCTGCAGCCTGCAAAGCACACCACAGATCTTGCACAGCCCCCCTGAGATGTAGCAGACTGCAGGGTCTCAGGGGGTCTCTGCGGGAACTGTGGGGGGCTTTGCATGATCCGTAGAGGGCTCTGCAGCCTGCAAAGCACACCACAGATCTTGCACAGCCCCCCTGAGATGCAGCAGACTGCAGGGTCTCAGGGGGTCTCTGCAGGACCTGTGGAGGGCTTTGCCGGGTCTCAGGGGGGCTTTGCAGGAACTGTGGGGGACTTTGCATGATCCTTAGGGGGCTCTGCACCCTGCAAAGCACACCACAGATCTTGCACAGCCCCCCTGAGATGCAGCAGACTGCAGGGTCTCAGGGGGTCTCTGCAGGACCTGTGGAGGGCTTTGCTGGGTCTCAGGGGGGCTTTGCAGGATCTGTGGTGGGCTCTGCTGGGTCTATGGTGGACAGAGCCCATTAAGATCCTGCACAGCCCCCTGAGATCCAGCAGACTGCGGGGGCCACAGGGGGTCTGTGGGTGGCATTGCAGGGTCTCAGGGGGCTGTGCAGGATCTGTGGTGGGCTCTGCCCACCATAGACCTCGCAGAGCTCACCACAATCCTGCAAAGCCCCCATGAGACCATTGTGTGTGCACTGTATCCTGTGACTGACAGGTTACACAAAAAGTATCAAACAGGAAGGGGTGGGGGAAATTTAGTGTGGGGGGGCGCCCAAGTTTTGCCTTGCCTAGGGCACCCCCAAACCAGAATACACCACTGGAGACAAGGCAGTCTGCTGCAACAGAAGTTCTGCCCAGCATGAGAAGAGATACTGATTTAAAAGGAAGAGCAGCAAATAGAAGGGAAGCCACCATGGATTACAGCAAAGCACACATTACAGTATTGTTTTATGTTAAAAAATCTGAGGGTTTAATGTCACTTTAAGGTATTTCTTCAAGTTTCTGAAATGCCAAAATCATATTAAACAGAGGGATGAAGAATGTCTCCTGCATTTTGTTCACTACTTGTCTCCCCTGCAATTTGTTTAGTGTTATCCTCTCAGGCACAGCATCTTGGAATGGCCAGTGTGGACTTGTATCAAGAAGGAGGACTTTCAGCAGTGACAACATTCAAAACCCTCCTCTTCTACCTGGATGAAGGCACATGCCATAGAAACTAGAATATTACTGGTCTCTAGTGGCAAAAGGTCTCTACTGTTGTTTAGCCTGGTTACTTATCATCATTACTCTCACTTTAAACAAGGCAATATAATTGTCACGAAATTTAGCACACTTACTCAAAATACAATGTCAAGTTTGGGTTGCATTTTCTGTTTGTACTATGAAAAAGTTTCATATTCTGGCCTAGAGAGATGATCATAAAGTATATATATTTCTGGTGGTCACAGTCATTGCTTCATACAGGCATGCTAGGCATTTGCCTATGGCACTACTGATGCTGCTAAACCTGATCTGGTCATTTAGGTATCAACAACCTCTGAAACTGTAATGGTTAAAATACTGTGAAGGGCATTTATCATGACTGGATCAGACAAAATGTGGAGCAGCTGTATAAGTCAACCAATCAGCTTCCAGCTTTCATTGTCAAATCAAACCACAGAACTTGTCTCAAGAGAAGCTGATTGGTTGCCATGCACAGCTGCTCCAGTTTTTGTCTGATCCAGTCATGATGTTGTAAACCATTTAAATTAATTAGCACTTTTATATTTTTACATCTGTTATATTTTACTGTTATTGATTCATTTTGATCATTAATGTGCTTGAAAAGCTATAAATGCCAACTGTGTGTGATGCATCACTGCCTCTTGCAGTGTATGCACATGCTTTGTATGTCAGCTATGACTGAAGCATCCATCTCTTCTGGGGAAATCCCACTTGCGATACTCTGTGCATAGATTGTTTGTTCAGATTGATTGCGCTAGGAGATTATAAATATAAATAAATAAATCAATCAATCAATAGGATACCAGCTGCAACAATGTGTATCAATGTGATCGGATGTGAGCTAATATGTTGCGATTGGTTATTTCAACAATTCATAGTGATATTCAAATCGTGAAAGGTGATTTTAGACGAATAAAATATTAATTTATAAAAATTATAAATAGTTAAATAATTAAATAAATGATGAATAAATGTGTGTAGCCTTGGCTCGTCTGTTATTATTCACTCTCTGTTTCGTGATAGTAGTGGCACATACGTGGTCTAAGTGACAATTGTGTATATACCATAAAAACATATAAATTATTTAAAATTGTGTATATAAGATAGTGTGTGACAATTGTATAACTCCCATTAAACGGTAGATATTATGTGACAATTATATAAATCACATTAAACGGTATATCAATGGAGAGGTTAATCA
>NW_017306271.1:3325557-3345756 GCF_000935625.1 Nanorana parkeri | reverse complement strand
TAGACCACGTATGTGCCACTACTATCACGAAACAGAGAGTGAATAATAACAGACGAGCCAAGGCTACACACATTTATTCATCATTTATTTAATTATTTAACTATTTATAATTTTTATAAATTAATATTTTATTCGTCTAAAATCACCTTTCACGATTTGAATATCACTATGAATTGTTGAAATAACCAAGCGCAACATATTAACTCACACTCTGTGCATAGAGTTTGTATGTTTTTCCCATGATTTTTCTCTGGGTATTCTGGTACCCCTTATGCAATCCATAAACATACTGGTAAGTTAACTGGCTTTCCCCCAAATCTGGGTCTAATTTATGGATGTGCAATATCAGATTATGAGCTAGTGAGGTGAAGAAAGATTAATGAAAATCATTCTTCATATTCTGTAAAGTGCTGCATAATATGTTGGCACTAGAAAGTCAGGTTGAAAAATACATGCCTATCAATCTGAATAAAAAAGTTTAAAAAAAATCCTTCCTCCTTGTTACAGTAACCTTTAAACAAGATTATCATACCCCATGATAGCCTCTCCTCAAGGGTGAATCCATTCAGTTCAGCTAACCTTTCCTCATAGTTGAGGCTCCCCATGCCCCTTACTAGGTAGGTTGCCCCTTTCTGCTCTCTTTATAGTTTCACAACCACATTTTTGTGAACTAGTAACCAAAATTGGTTTGCATTTTCAATGGGCTGACCTTTTGTAAAGAAGTAGGATTATGTTTCCCACTATTTAATCTATGCCTCTTCAAATACAAGAATGTTTCTGGCTCACTGTAGGAGTTGCATTGTGATCTAACAGGATAGCTAGGTCCTTCTTTATAATGAATTCTTCTTGTTTTACTTCTGCTAAATTTGATAATGTATGAGTGTGTTTTGCCCTCAAGTGCATAACCTTACGTTAACAGTAAACCTCATTTGCAGTGTAAAAGCTGTGTCATATGATTTAGTCCATATCAGAGGCTGTAACGAAAAACTTCAGGGCCCCCGGTGCAAGAAATCACAAATGGCCCCCCACACCTGCCTTACTGGTTACTGGGTTCCACCAATGGAAGTGCAAGGTGATTCCTTGTGTGTGACGAATTCATCAAAGGATCCACCCTGAAACTGGAAAGAGGGTAGGTGCTTAGGGAACCAGATGATTGTGGGGGAAAGAGCAAGTTTGTTAAATGAAGATATGAAGATGCATAACACTGTAAGTCTACAGTATTTCATCATTCGAATGTGGTAAAACAATTTGGTTTTTATATCACTTTAGGAATCTACTAGATTTGTGAGTGCTTCCCTGGCTTATCGGTTTCAGGCATCTGTTCCCCAGATCTGAAAGGTTGCCAGCTACTAGTCTTCTGTTCACACATTCTCTAAGAATACCAAGTGGATGTTTATGCCTCTTCTGATGCCTGCATTGGGTATAAGGTCCTTCAGGCAGGTCTTTGAGCTGCAGACAGTCCCCAATTTGTTTATAGTTGGACCTGTTAGAGTTTTGTTTGCTGTGCTGCTCACCCCTCAGATAAGTTGCTTTTGGACTTTGCAAATCTCTGAATCCTGTGCCCCTCAATAAACGAAAAAGAAAACAGGATTTTTGTACTCATAAAATCCATTTCTTCTAGTTCATTGAGGGAAACCAGTCCTACCCCTCTGTGTTAATGGTCTTGCTCTAGGCACTTCTTTGCAATAAAACTAAGGCATACTGGGAGTGAGAGGGGTTATTCCAGGTTGGTTGCTGTTTTTTGTTTGTCAGTGTCCAAATAGTAATACTTCTACAGGTGGCAGTTTACCTAAATGTCCCTGAATCCTGTGTCCCTCAATGAAATTGAGTACAAAATCCATTTTTTTACAGCTCAAAATAAACTACAGACACTTCAGAGTCTACAATGTATGCCTATCACAATCTACACTTGTCATAAAGTGGTCATGAATTCTATTATTTACTGTCTACTTTTGTCATTATTAGCAGATATGGAAAATATTATTTCATGGTGTAAGGGGTTCCGGGGACGTCCGGCGGCGAGTGTGCGTTCCAGGGTGGAACGCACCAGGAAGAGCATCACCGCCGTCACGTCTCCTCACTAAGACGCCGGCTGATGCGTTCCACCCTGGAACGCGGAAGCCGCGCTAAGGGTTCCGTCCGGTTCCGGCGCTTGCGGACTATTTGAAGACTCCTGCAGGGTTAGCAAGGCGTTCCACTATTGGGGGTCGAACGCCCTTCTAACCCTCCAGCTGAACCAGCCATTCTGAGCTCCCGGATCCCACCTGTTGCCTCAGGACGCCTTACCCCTCCACAGTCTTCCAGGGGGATCTACCGCAGCCACCACCTTGCTGCCTCCATTCAGCAAAACCGCAAGTACTCTGCAAGTATAGCTGCAGACCAGATACTGGTGTAATTCTCCTACTGACGATTCACTGTGAAACCCATTGACTTTATTCGCTACTAGAGTATTTGTGCCGTGCCATCCTGTGCATTATCTGTGCTTATACGTGGTATCTCCTGCTTAAGTATTGACGCATACTGAACTCCTTATGTTGCTTTGATGTTTGACGTTATCTACTCAATTCCTGGCCTAAGTTACGTTAACCGTATGGACTAAACAAGTGTGGCCTATGCAGTAATAGCCACTACTGTTACTCTGATTTATTGCACGGTATATGATGCACGAACCTCTAACTCACCGTTAGATTGTGAGTGACGCCAGAGGTTCAAGCCTGAATTATCGTAACACCACTAATCCTGAGTCTAACACTTCCCTAACTCCGCAGCTGAGATCCTGAATTATATCCGCACTAAGACCGGGCGTGACACATGGTAATATTTAAGGGGGCTTTACAGGAACTAATATTTTTCCAGAGCCGAGCCGTCATTAGCGTTGAGAGTTTGTCAGGTTCGAGTCAATCTACACGATGAGGATCTACATTGCTGGATGACGTGATTGACGATGGATTTACATCATTTTAATAAAGTACTTTGTGATATGTTTATGTACTAATAAAGGCTTTAAAAACTGGCGTGGTGTACTTATTTACTATTTTACTGTGTATTTGGTGAATGAGTGGGGTAAAACTAACCCTACTCCGTTACCTGAAAGGGGGCACCCAGATTCAGATAAGCCCCCCCGCCTTCAGACCCCCTCAACCCCCGGGCCAGGGTTGTGGGGAAGAGGCCCTTGTCTTCATCAACATGGGGACAAGGTGCTTTGCCATGGAAAAGCATCCTAGCTATGTTGAGGGCATGTGGCCTAGGATAATGCAGGGTGGGGGGGCACACAATCCCCCCCCCCCCCCCCCCCTCTTTCCTGCTTCATGTTCCTGTAGACTGTCAAAAGTTAAAAAGAAAAAGTAAACATTTAATGTCACTTTAACAGTTTAATACACACCAAGTAATATTGTCTATGGTTATTTCTGCAACTAAGCACCTGCTGCCATTTTCTGCGGCCTTGTGGCCAAAAAGCCATACCTCAGACATGGAAACACGGCTATGCAATTCAACTATGCACAAAAACATAGGAACTTGGGTACAGAAAAATGGCAGCAGGTGCTCTGGACTGATGAGTCAAAATGTGGAATATTTGGCTCTATCAGTCTTGTACAATAATAAGTGTCTGCAGCAACAGTAAAACATGATGGGAGTACCTTGCAAGTCTGGGGCTGCATTTGTGCCAATGGAAGTAAAAATTTGGTCAGGACCATTGGTGTTCTCAATGCTGAGAAATACAAGCAGATAGCTATCCATCATACCATACCATCAGGGAGGCATGTGATTGGCTCCAAATGTATTTTGCAGCAGGACAACAACCTCAAACATACAGCCTACATCCACAGAAGATCTGTGGTTAGTTCTCCAAGATGTTTGTAACAACCTACCTGCCGTGTTCTTTCAAAAACTTTGTGCAAATGTATCCAGAAGAATTGATGCTGTTTTAAAGGGAAAGGGTGGCCACACCAAATATTGATTTTATTTGCATTTATATTCTGTTCATTTACTTTCCATTTTGTTCGTTGATAAAAATTATCTTTAAAACACTTTAATTTCGGAAACCATTCTTACTTCACAGCATTTTTTCACACCTGCCTAAAACTTTTGTACTTTACGTACTTGGGAAAAGTGATATCTAATTATGGTGTACAAATCTACATCAAGGTTACATCTGCTGGTTTGTTTGTTCTTCATAAAACAACATTTTTTTGATACCACATTAGAATTTTCTAACTGAGCAGTTGACATACCTATCAAATATTACAGTGGAATAATAAATATAAATTGAGAACAAGAGTCCTCTATTGTCATGTCTTTTAGAAATGTTAGCTTGATTGACCTTTATGTGGCTTTATGTAGTACACTAATTATACACAATACACATTCTGACCAGCGATAATTAGATTTATTCAGTTGCTTAGGGCTCATCATATTAAAAGTCCTACGCCTCTTGGGACTTGAAATATGTTAGTGCAAATGGAGGAAGCATAGCTACATATTATATAACTTTGATGATGCATCTTTAGAATATTACTTACATTAAGAGGATTCTGAAGTAGTTTTGGAATAGTTTCTTTATTTACATAGCTATTATGGCCATGACTAGAAAAAAGGGGTTGTTATGACTTTTCTTTTTCAATTTTCCTGATGGGCACCTGTCACTACTCTGGGCCACTGACCGTTTGTAAAACTCAACGCACTTTGTTTCTAGAAATCTGAAATGGTTGGTAATTATTGTGTGATTGCTCAAACACCTTTCTAGAGTATCAAACCACGCAAACTTGCATGCAAAAACCTAATGAAGTATACGCAAAAAAAAAGATGGTTCTCCCTTTTTGAATTTACAGAGCTAGCTTAGCTATCTGTAGCTTTCCAGTGTCACAAAGATGTATGGGGAAGGCTTGTAAATAAGAAACACAATGCTGCAGTGAAAACATCATTTCCATTCAAGCAGTAAAATAGAATTAATTGAATGCAGGCTGAGGTTGATTTGTATAAACGTATCACTATACAAGATTTTTATAGGTTCCCTTTTATTGCTGTGACAATGTGATATTTGAGCCTCCCAAGGATTAACTCTTGCATGGGATGAATCTCTCTGTAGGTTTTTCATCTATAAATAAAAGTAGAGTTATTGCAGAAAGAAGAACATGCACACTAGAAGAAGGGAAAGAGAAATTCATAGACGTAAGTCAGTTCATGCAGAGTTATTTGTGTAGCTTGAAATTTGCATAAGCTACTCATGTAAGTTTTGAAAAGGCTGTGATTTTTTTCTTCAGCCAAACTGAAAAACACAGATTTCATCCAGGATGTATCATTACGTCCACACAGTTATTTTAGTAGGGGGACAAATTGTCAATCAGTGGAATATCCAGATTTGGCTCCAATACGTCAGACACCTGATTAGTTTGGTATATTGCTGTGGAACTTAAGTTAATATTAGGCATTATAATAAGGGTTGGGGCCAAGAGTTCAGGTTTAGAGTTAAAGATATACTTTATAAGGGGTTGAGTAATAGTTTAAGTGCTAATTTAAGGGTTAGTTAGGAATCAAGTTTAAGGTGAAGTGCAAGATGCAGATTAGGAGTTAAGGTTCAGGTGAGGTTATGGTGTATGATAAAGGGCCATGTCACACAGGAAATCTCCTTGCTGGCGAGAATTTGCCAGTGGGAGTAGTTTTGAAGGGCACAGCACTGAGTATTAACATTCACTTGCTTGCATGTGTTGCTCTCATGCCACATCGTGAAGCTTGGTATGTCTCTCTCTCTCTCTCTTTGCAGCATTTTTGTCAGCAAGGGAGCTGCGCTTTGCTCCTCCAGCTAGCAAAAGATCTGTGCAAATAAAGCAGTGTCCTCTCTGTATTTTCTAGTCATCATATCTTTGGTGAATTCCAGGTTTAGGTAAGAAGTAAGGGACATTTTTGGCTGCTGGTTAGACATGTAAGCTGGGGGGAAAAAATTATTTTGTTTAATTTCAGATTTTTCGTTATTTGGATTTTTGTGATTTGGGTCTGAAAGTCAATTTGTTTTGTTATTTGGACTAATCCAATTTTTTTTTCAATTTTGGAAGAGTTAAGCGGTAATTATGAATTAATGTTTGTTGCAGAAAAGTGACTTTAAATGTTTACTTTTTTTCTGTTCAACTTTTGACAGTCCATAGGAACAATAAAAAAAAAGCGTGTGGCTCTCCTAAACTCCCTTAACAGAGCCATGATCCGAGCAGCAGCCTGGCAGAGCAGGAAAGGGGTGGAAAATAAAGCACCTTGTTCTTATGTCAATGAGGACAAGGGCCTCTTCTCCACAAAACTGGCCCAGTGGTTGAGGGGGGTCTGCGGGCAGGGGAGCTTTTCTGAATCTGTGAATCATAAAGGGGAATGCAGATGCCGCCCCCCTTGTGAATGAGTAAGGGGTAGTTGTTATCCATACTCATTCACCAAATACAAAAATTAAGTAAATAAATACACCACACCGTCTTCAAATGTCCTTTATTTGAAAAAAAAAACAAAACACAACACAGTTTTTTGAGAATTTGAGAAAAAAAACCCCAAAAAGTCCATCGATGTAACTCACACATTAATCACGTTGTCCAGCGATGTGGATCCATGTCAATCACGATGGATGATGGCTGCCGACTTGCCGGAAAACAAAATCACTGCCGTCCACTGCCATGACCGATCCCAACTGACACCAGCCACAAAATGACAGCTCTCCTCCCAAATTTCAACAAAGGGGCGGAGCGCATCGTGACATCACGGGACTTGTCTGCCAATTTGTTTACATTCCATGACAGCTCTTCTTCCCTAATGGAATGTAAACAAATGGACGGAACAAGTCCCCTCCTGGCAAAGCACCCTCCCCATGTTGAGGGCATATGGCCTGGTATGGAGCAGGAGGTGGGGCGGCACATGCTTGCCCCCCCCCCTTACCTGCTCTGCCAGGCTGCTGCTCAGATCAACTGTCTGGTAAGGGATTTTAGGGATACCCCATGCTTTTTCTTGGTTTTTTTTTGCATTGGGGTCCACCTAAAATTCCTACCAGACCTAAAGGGTCTAGTATGAATTAGGGAGAGGACTCCACGCTGTTTTTTTTTACTTTTAACATTTAGCAACACAGGTTGTTCACCCTATTCTTATAGGAGCCATAGAGCAGAGGGTGAATGCAGCCGAGCATGAAATTAACAATTCATGCTAGACTCTTTAGGTGTGGTAGAAATGTTAGGGGGGACCTGCCTATGTGAAAAAAAAATAATATGTGGAGTTCCCCCAAAAGTCCTACAAGGCCCTTTAGGTCTGGTAGGAATTTTAAGGGGGACCCCAACGGCCAAAAAAAAGAAAAACGTGGGGTCCCCCTTAAAATTCTTTACCAGACCATTAATCCAAGCACTGGCCTAGCAGGGCAGGAAAGGGGGGGGGGGGGGGGTGAACGAGTGCCCCCCCTCCTTGCACAGTACCAGGCCACATGCCTAGCATTGAAATCCAATGTCAATTACGGTGAACAACACATCGCTGAAATAAAAAAAAGCCCCAAAGCCCACGCACCCTTCCGCTCCTGATGAACTGCCGCTGCTAAATGACCAATTTGACGGCTCCTGCCCAAATGTAAACAAATGGGCAGAGCAAGTCAAGGGACTCGCACCACCCATTTTTTTTCATGCCATAACAGCTCACCAAACTCTTCTGCAACCTACCAGAGGCCATATGTAAACTTTATCTTGTTTTGAGCAGCTAGTCAAATCACATGACTCTGGAGCTGCAGACCCTGTGTGCGCTCAACAACTTGTTAAAAAGTAACTCCCATTTGGCAAGTCAAGGGATTAACATGTAGCAAGAACCAGGCTTTTGGAAGGATTTTACAGAGACTAACAAAATAAATCACAGCTGCATTAGCAGAAAGATATTATCTATTGAGACTCTGGTATAAAAAGTGTTTTTATTGCTGTGTCCCCACTGAGATGATTACACATCACTCAATGTCACACACAGGAGCACTGAAAGTAAAGAAACATTTCTCCAAATGCATTAGTTCTAAGAGGTTCACTTCAAGCATTTAGTTGCTGCTATGTTATGACTATTGCGTCTCACTATTGCATGGCAAAATTCACTGACTGCAATAGGTTGGAATGAGCTTCAGGTTCGGGTTGACAACGAATTTGGCCTGAACCCAACATGGCGATTCAAGAAAATGAAGGCAATTAATTACCTGGCCTCTGAACTGTGGTCAGGTTGCTTAGAAGGCCCAATCATTGGGGTTTTCTAATGCTCCATGAGGCATGTAGAAGATAGGCAAAGATCACTGACTTTTTGCAGGGAGAGGTAGAAAAAACTTGCTGAAAGCTTCTGAAATTTCTGTTGAATTGCAGAAACAAAAACTTACAGAAACTGTAGCTGAATTGCTGAAAGCTTCTGTATTTACAGTGACTCACATACACACTTACTGTATTTTGGACAGACCTTGAGCAGCTAGGGAAGGATAGGAAAAGATAACTCGTTCCACTATACAGTAAGCTGCTTACTTAGAGGGTTATTCACAAAGCTGCTGTAGGCAGCCGAGTGAACACCCGACTCGAAGTGAAGTTGCTGTTCGGCTATTCACTTCAGGCTTGTAAAGGTGCCCATACACTGCACGATTATCGTACGATAATCGTATGCGATCGGGTTTTCGTACGATAATCGAGCAGTGTGAACGGAGACGTGCAACCGTTTCTACTGTACGGTCGCACGTCTTCTGTCGAACCAGCATGTTCGAAAACCAGCCGGGAATCGTACGATTCTCGGCTGGTTAGAACGGTGCTCGGAAGATAAATGCTGAACGGGCCGGTGTGCGCACGCGCACACTGCCCGTTCAGCATTGCGGTCATCGGAAGCCCGCCCCTCAGGGGGGCGGGCTTGCGATGATCGAGAGTGCGATCTGCCTGTCCAAGATAGGCAGATCGTAAGTTTTTTTAATCCCTTTACAACCATCGCAAGACTAAAGTCTTGCGATGGTTGTAGAGTGTATGGCCACCTTTAGGCTGATTTCAGTTGTACAACAGCTAAAATCAGCCGTACATCGGCTTGCTTCAGCTGGCTTCGGTTTAGCCGAACATGCTCATCATAAACGAGCCGAAGTGCAGAAGGAGTTCGACTCAGTCGATCCAACATATGGACCGGCTCAGCTGAACCTCCGGCAGGCTTCTCGCTGCCGTTCGGCCTATTCTCATGTGTGTGCAAATATAAGAAATTGCTCCGGGCAGCAAGTGGTTCATACTGTAACTTATACACTCTGGTTGGCTGCAGTTATGGTACATCTGTTGGGGAGGCGGAGGAGGAGGGAGAATTAGCAGGGTAGAAAACATGGCTGCTTTTTATCCTGGAGAAATGAAGTAGAAAAATTGTGCATTAGCAGCAATTTAAAAGAAAGTGGCAGCTATTAGACATGTGCACGACAAAAAAAAAAGTTTTTGGACAAAAACAAATGAAAACGAAAAACATTTTCATTCATCTTGTCAAAGGAAACACTCCGAATCGGAAACCGCACACTGAAACTGCAGAACGAGAGGCGGCCATATCAGCCGCCGTCGCGTTCTGCTTATGCGTGCCACCATCTTGGAGTGCATCTTAGTATACACCAAGATGGAGGCGCCTGCATATTAGAGCACTGCCCTCTTGGTGTACACCAAGATATACTCCAAAAAAGCGGCTGTTATGGCCACCGCTCGTTCAGCGTGTGATGTCACCGCCATGTGACATCATACGCTCCGCCTCCAAGATGGCGGTGGGCATGCGCAGAACACGCCTGCGGCCAATATGGCCGCTGCATGTTCTGAAAACAAATTTATGTATGCCTGAATACTCGGAATACATTCATTTTTTCTGGTTTGGACATTGATTTGCAGGTTCGTCCGAACTCGAATGCACATGCAGCTATGCACCCTTGAGGAACAAGGAGCATGTCCTCATTCTCTTCATCTCTTTTGTTTGACAATCTCTTGCCTATTAGCCTTACAAATGGCTAGAAGTGTTTTCTAAGATTTGCCCTTCCGTATTCCCTATTCAGAGTAAATTTTGCACTTTTAAAATTTTTAAATTTTATGATGGGTTCAATGGAAGGCCTGTAAATCAATGACAGGTGGATTTGCTCCTCCCTAGATATAGGTCTAACCATTGGAGAAAACTGCTTAGCTACAGGGATGCCTTCAAAGTGTTGCCAATGTGTTGTATTAATGCTTTTTAATCCCTTATAGACAAGCGAAACTTTATTCATTCATACATCAGGTACTTACAAGGTGCAACCATTTTATAAATAATATATTTGCTCATTTATGGCTTTAGAAATGATCACTTTAGACGCTGATTTGCAAAATACAAATGTGTAGCAGGGCAATATTTTTAGATCTCTTCACCGACATTTTATACACAACAGGATGTCACTCTGTGGATCAGTATTTGGCATTCACATTTCCGCATTTTAAAAGAACCATGCCCCCATTACACATGTCATAGCTTGGAAGCCCAGGACTTCAGCACTACAAGGCCAAACAGCTTACCATAAAACATTCATAATGCCCACTTGACACATCATCATTGTTCTTTACACTGACTTATTAAATAAATCTGAATGTTTCATTACAATTTGCTTTCAAATCACCCTTTTCTAGCAGTGCAGTGATCTATAGTTCTTTTTATCAGCTCATTCTGAATACATCCCCCTGCCAACAAATGGGGGCAGTTTATGTCACAAGAAGCACACACTCCAGCCTTGATTAAGGTCAGTCTTTTATGAACAGCATTTCTAGAAGGAGAATATTCCTCAGTGTAATTTGCACATTTTGTGGGGTATGTATCGTAGGTGGCTGCTACAATGAGATAAGGATTCTAATTTTGCAATTGAGTGCACTTTGAGTAGACAATTATGAACTAATGTGATAAGTAATTGTAAATTGTAGCAGCGGAAGAAAGCTGATTTACAGCCCTTTTTGAACATGTCTTTGTCTATTAAAATGTGCATCTGCACCTCATTTCTTCCATTTTTAGGATGATAAAGGGATTTTTGCTTTGTTAGTCTGTGGAGAGAAGTTGACAGAAGTCTACTCTAAACTTTCGTGTTATATATTTTCAGAGTCGGAGACAAAAAGTATTTTGTTTGATTAGTGAGTGTGTAAGAGGCAGAGCTTAACATTACCCTTTTTAAAGCAAATACTAAAATCTTTAGAATTAAGAAAATTACACTGGTGCTGCCACCACTAATCCTGCTTCTATAGGTACTGGCCCATGAATACCATTCTGGTAAATATAGCCCTGGCACCAATTATAACTACTATTTAATGGTATTGCAAGCCCTCCAATGATATTTCAAAACCTCCAGAGAGAAGCTAACTTCCCCCTTGCCTAAATGTGATACAAAAAGTACTAATAAAGTTATGTGGTCATTAAAAATAATTGTCAAACTTCAGGTAAACAATATACAAAATAGTAATTCATGCAAAGACATATTTATAAAAAAAAAAACATTAAGGGGGTTATTCACGTGGGAGCCGAAGGATCCAGCCGTAGCTTCGCCTGATCCTTCGGCTCTTTTCGGCTGCAGGAGCCCTTCGGTTCAGTTGACCCGAAGGGTTGCTGTATGGGCTATTCACTATAGCCCTACAGCAGCCGAAGGCGGCCGATTGGCTCAGCGAAGCCGAAGGCATATGCTTCGGCTCGGCTGAGCCGAAGTGACATTCGAAGCGGGGCGAATGGCCTGCCGAACTGGGCGGAGCTGGCCGTGACGTCACTCTAGCAGGTGCCGGCCAATAGGAAACAGTGGGGCGGAGCTAGCTGTCACTGCTAGCTCTGTCCAATTGTTTTTTTTCTTGTTTTCTTGTTTTAAATTCTTTCTTTTTTTAAATGTAATATTTATATACATGACAAATATTTTTTCTACTTTTTTTTTTTTTTACTCTTTTCATTGATTTGCTATTCTGCCCGGTACGAGCAGAATAGCCAAGCCAAATGCCGTTCACTATTGCTATGCTATTGCTATTGCAAATGCTCTTTACTTACTGCCATTTGGCCCCTAGGAAAATAGGGGCTGAATGGCAGCTAGTGACCTGCTAAAGCTTTGGCTCAGCTGATCCAGATGTCCAATGATTTCAGCTGCACTGAGTAGAAGAGAATAGCCGAACAGCGTTCGGCTCACTTCACTTCGGCTGGGATAATCACTCGGCTGCCTTTGGCAGCTTTGTGAATAACCCCCTAACTGTAAGCAATGTAAGTATCTGAATCTGACTTGGTATCAGCATTTTTACAATCCCTTGTACAGCAGAACTGGTATAGGGAGACACAGCACAATAGACCAGTCAGTTGTGCTGCAGTGCTCCTGTAATTAAAGCAACATGCTTATAGGAGGAGAGAGCAGAGAGCAACAGACAGATAAGCTGATTTACCTGCTGCTTCTCCCTTCCTTGTCAAGCCGTAGGCTGGGGGAAGGACAAGAACTGTAAGTGTTATTGAACTGCAGTGGAAGAAAAATGAGGTCTCCTGCCAGACAGGGTTCTGATTTGTGGCAGAGTTGTGTAAAAGTCAGGATTGGATGGACATAAATACAAACCATTTGGCAGGTAAAACAGCTCCGATGTACTGTATGTGTATTTAGTCGTGGATTGCAGTTCTGCATTAAAGTACATTTCCATGTTTGCCATCAAATTCCCTAAAATCCCTTACCAGACCCTTGATCCGAGCAGCAGAAAAGGGGGGTGGTCGGGGGGCATGTGGCACCATACCAGGCCACATGCATTCAACATTCCTACCAGACCTAAATGGTCTGGTAGGGATTTTGGAGAGGACTCCATGCAGTTTTTTTTATTGTAATGTTTAATGATAAAAGGTTCATTCCAAAGTACAATGCATCCAAATTTCATTATCCGAGAATTCAGATACGTTCGGATTCAGTATTTCTTTGATTCTGAAACTCAGATGCATCCAAATGTCAAAATTTGGAGATATTCGTCCAAATTTCAATTTGTAATGAAATGAATCGCACATATCTAATGAGTACTTAACTCTTGCATTGTGGGGAGTAGCCCCACTTTAAGGGTACTTTTTTTTCTTTGGCCAGAGATGGGCTTTGAAGGTATTTTTTAAATGAAACTTGTGTGCTTGAATTTGCCTTGACATCAACATTTTACACACGACTCAGACTGAGAGGGTCAGAGCCAGCACTAGTACCCAATCCGTTTTTACTTTAGTATATGTGCTGGCAATAGGCTGACAACGAAGTGAGCAGAGGGATGATCTCATTGGTGTGCTACAGCATCTTCATTTTCCAAACAGAAGGCTGGGGCATGGTCTTCACCAGTGTTCTTGAGCATAGGTGTGGGTTTCAAACATGAGATTTTTTAATAGTAATCTGTGTCAATAACATACGCTTCCCTCCTTCCCCGCCCTAATTATTTATTATATTTTGCATATATTATTCAGATGTTATCAGATGGTCATAGCAGCATAATCTGATTTCATAATAGATATCGTATTTTAATTAAACAAAATGTCTAGGTGGAAAATCTTTCTGGTGGAGTTCTGGAGAAGTATAGATCAGGATTTCATCAAACCTGCTAGCAATCATGCCAAAACTGAGATATCAGTGTTGGGTAGGCTGACTGAGATATTAAATGTAATTAATAACATAATAATATGTGTAATGTAGTAAAAATAACACTGAAAAACACGTTCCCTAAGCAAATGATCAGATTCACTTTATCAATTCAAAGCAACCAGACTCTACATGATTTTTGACTGGCTTCCATGGACTACTGCATTTTGAACATTGTTCTTTGCCTACATGAGGGTCATAATAGTCATGTAAGAACAGCCTCACTTTTTGAATTTCCATCGTTTGTTGCATCTTGGTGCTGATGATCTTCAGCGGCCTCTTTTTAGCCACTTTCTGTCTACATGGAAGTACTCAAACAATAGTTGAAAGTAATTTCTCAGAACGTGCTTCCTGATGGTGACCACAATGAATCATGGCTGGATAATGTATGCTGAACTGGAAATTTGTAGTCTCTTTCGGTAGACTTGTATAACAGGTTGGACTTGATGGACACAGGTTGGACTTGATGGACTTATGTCTTTATTCAACCTCAAATACTATGTAACTATGTAACACACTAGCACAATTGGGACACAGAGACTGCACTGCCACCATTTACAGAAAGTGCCTCCACATGGCAAGATAACCCAGTATTATGTTAATAAAAGCAACATATTTAAAAGTAATGGTCATGCATTAAGATGATCAGGACTATATGAGATTTTAGTGATTGGGTGTAGATATACTTTAACATCAGATATTGTCATATAAAACAAGAAGCAGTTTTGGAAAAATAGGGGCCCATTTTTCCTTTCCTCGCCCCTTTATGACTTAGCTGTCATCACTAAACTTTTAATAGACTTAAGTCTGTGAGGAAAGTTATGGGAAAAGTTGACTTTTCTGGCAGTTAACAGTAATAGAATTTGACAGAATACAGTTTTCCTTGCAGCAGTTTTCTCATACATTAACTAGGACATTGACAGAAATCTTGTCTTATTATGTGCCATCTCATGGAATGAACAGAGGTAAGACTGTTGTCATGTTACTAGCTGGAAGTAGTCACGGAACCTATGACCCTAATAGGGCAGTGCAAAGAGCAGTTATAAAATACAATGCTTGGTAACCTGCACCAAGCAACCAGATTTTACCTTTGATTGGATCAAAGCCATATTCAGATCCATAAACTAGCTTTGTAAATTGTAATTCCTTACTGGTTGCTGTGTATGACTGTGCTTAGCACTTTCTTTTTTTCCCCAAAGAACCATGATAGTGTAATTTTGTTTGACAGTTTTTCTTCTCAGTTGGATGCTGAAATCACCAACTTATTATTTTCTTATTACTGATAATTGTAATAATAAAGTACAAAGGAAAGGAAACAGATTCAGCAGCAAGTTTTCTTCTCTTCTAGTTTTCACTCCTTTCCTGTTTCTTTGTGAAAAGAAAATAGATGCATTTAAACTGTTTATTTCTCTTATTTTTTATACACATACATTAAGCTGCGTCTACTTATCTACAGTTATTCCAGTTTTCTCATAGCTATTAGTTGAAAAGTCCTGAAGCTCTATGTAGTATGGGATTATTTATTTGATATCACACTCACCTTCACATCCATGCACAGCATATCTGATGCCCTGTCAGTGAGGATTTTGACCATACAAGACTTAAGTTTCTTGTATTCATCCTCCTGCCAAGTTTGTATCAAATTTATCCCTAAAGCACAGGGTGAATGCTTGTGGAAGCAAGACGATCTAGTCAAAAGATAAATGTACTTTTAGTAAGCAATCCTTTTAAAGTTGCCCCCACCAATCCCACTATAGTCTTACACTTACCTGTCCATGCTCCACAGAGATCTTCACTGTGCAGCCACTGGAATCCAGGCAGCCTCTTCATGTAAATTCTCCCGGCTAGAAAAGAATCCCTAACCGCAAAAGCTTCTTCACAATAACAGCTGGGAAAATGTAGAATAGGCTCCCTTAGGAACTTTGTTCTAGCTGGCTCTAGTTCTGGTTCAGTTGATTTCTTTAAAAAATGCAAGATGATTCCTAAATGCATGGAGTATGACCGGCTATTACATTTATAGGTAATAACACTAGAGATTTGTAATCTAAGGTACATCAAATTGCCTTAGGGGAGTAGGAATGATTTTTCTTCCCCTTAGAAGCAAATTGAGCCATGCTTTTTATGCATTTTTTGCATTCCTCTGGATAAGCTTTGGATATAGGATTTTGTATAAGGAGGCTTTCAATCTATTTATTTTTGATGCTCAGTGGGTTTTGTGAGCTAATGGGTGTCACCAGACTGGAAGTGTGCCTGCTACAATGTCTTTCAATGAATGTTTAGAAGCACACAGTGGAGAGGGAAAGGTGAGAAAATAGTTTTCCCCCAAGCACCATAAGCAGAAGAGACATAGGGGTTGATTTACTAACCTCACAAACACGCCACAAACACGCCATGCAAAAACACGCCAATTGCGCGCGCGCGTGCGCGTATACGCTTGGCGCGGAAGCGTATGCAGGTTATAAAGATGCTTGATAAATACTACCAACGCGCGCGCATGGCGTGTTAAATGCCGCTCAAATTTATCCGCCATGTGCGCGTGTTTGCTAGAATTACGAAGAAATCGTGCAGGATTGGCGTGGTCGTGTTTCTAGGATCAAAAAACGTGTGAACTTGCTCATGCACATGCGCAGTTGCCTGGAGCACATCCGAACACGGCACTGGTGTGTAAGTACCTTATTTTGGAATACTGTCTTTTACCAGTTTGTAAGTGTTATGTAGAATGTTTGTATGCACAGAAGCATAGCAATAACATATGTATCATATGTATGATTTGTACATGTATGGCAGTAGTAGAAATATGATTGTAGCACTTGCAATTTTTTTTATAGTGGCGTGCAGCCGATGGCGCATATTACACGACACGCGCGCAAGTAAATACATAAAAACGCGCCATGCCTGCTTGAAACCGCGCCATGATGTACGTGGTCGCTTGGTAAATGCATTTCTGCGGGTTAAAACGCGCACGCAGCCTGCGCGTGTGCGTGTTGGGCTTCGTAAATCAGCCCCATAGACTGGTAAGACTTGCATTCTGCATTAGACGGATATTTTTGTAGGCGGTCTTTACAGAGATTTGCCATTTTCTCTCCAGTCCTAGTGGGTCTTGTCTCTCTTACGGTAGTTGGTAACAGAAATAATGTTCCCTAAATAAATGTTGTTCCTTCCCAATAAAATAGAAGGGTCTCTGTTGCTAGGTGGTCATTCTGCAGAGAGAGTGAAGGACACAGACCCACCACATTCCAGAGAAGAGAATGAGGACATTTGACCTGGAAGCCTAAGTCTAGCCAAAATTATTTTCTAGTTTTGGATAGAGTAGAAAGAGTTCACATTTCTATCAGGTTTTTATTTCTGTCTGTGACCATATTGGGGAGGGACAAGAAATGGAAACCATAGGCACATGAAATGCAAAGCATGGACAGTAATAAATCATTGTTCTGACCTTCTCACTAAACTAAAAATGGCTGCATCCCGGTTGGAGAGATTTTTGATAATTTCCTGTCCTGACAGAAAATCCGATAGATACACAGATAACAATAGGAAGTCTGACAGGGCTTTATTTTGTCTCTGTTACATGGTATTAATAAATGTGCCTCGAAGAGTTGTTGGAAAATTCTGTCTTTGAGTTCCTAAGACACCAGTATTCCTCAAATTCATGTCAGAATCAAAGTAAGTAAAGTCAAAGCAAAACAGAGAAACCTGCAGTCCATTAAAAATAAAGAAGGCTTTTTATGTTCAAAAAACATCTAGTCTATCACATTGTTTACTTATGGTGTTGGCCTGTGCTTATTGTGTGTATTCCTTCACTTGAAAAATAGCTTTCCTTCTTTCTGTAGACAGTCCAGTTCTTGTAGCTGAGCCCAGCGTGTCTCAGAGAAGAATCAATTTTCTTTCAACACACAGCTTTCTTTGGAGCATGGTAGAAACAAGCAAATTTGTTCCCGGATGGCATTAGAGAAACATCTTTAGAGTATGTGTTGGGGCGTGCAAGGATATTTGTGTATCAGTGCAAGGGCCTGTGTAAATCTGTGTTCTTCCCAGACTTCTATTAAAGAGCACCTGTAATTTAGGAGAAAACAATGTACTGCAAAGGAGCTGGGGAGAAACAGCTGATATTGCATTGGGGTTTTTGTTTAAATGCAAAGGTCTTTGGTGTCTCTCACAATGGTGTTCTGAGACACCCAATGAGAGTTGAGCTTGTATCATCTAATGCTCCCATTATTTATTATTGCCTGTTTCCATGGTAACAAGCAAAAAATGTAGAGAGACAGAAAACCAGAGTAGGCCTTGAAGTGTATTTCTACTTTTTTAATCTAAATTGGGATACTGCCTACTTTATATTTGTTACATTCACATAACATAAAACATTTCTTAGTAACCTTTTATAGTGCTATAGTTACTTTAGGAGGGGGCTGGGGATTAATGTTTACCATATTAACCCTGTCCACACTGTTCTGACAAATCATATTATCAGAGATGTGCACGGTGTCTGTTCTAATAAAAGTTTAAAGATGCCAAGGCTTGGAGGAGTACATTGTATGTTAAGGCACTTTAAAAAAAGTCCCTAAGTGTCCCTATAGGGCAGGGGTTGGTAGACTCTGACCCTCCCACTGTGGTGCAATTACAAATCCAATTAGAGATTGCAAGACAACCACAGATATGACTCCCAGAGGCAGATGCATGATGGGATTTCAACTGGAGGGTCAAAGTTTACCCACCCCTGCTTTAGGGTATTGTTCAGCAAGCTGCTTGTGTATGAGTTCTGTGTATAATGCTGCTCCAAAGAAACAACTAGAAAGGTACAGAACATTTAAAAATATATATTTCAGATATACTGTGTGAAACACATAACAAACATATATAATGGGGGTTTCTCAAATCTGGCTGCAAATGTGTAAATACAATTCAAACTTGGTACCTCCAAAATACATTAGTCATTGATGGCAGATATCCTTTAACCAGTTGCCGTCCGTTGATGGGAAGGGGGTTTAACACCGCGGATGTCAACTGGTTAAAGTTTGCACCACATTTGTTGAGCACATGGGGAGGAACAAACAGTGTGTATTTGTTCCATAAATAAATATTTTTACTTCGGTGAAGACCTTTGGAGTGCGACTATTTCTGGATTGTGTAGTGTAATTAGTATTGGAAAAATATTTATGCACAGCGTTGATTACTGACAGACTGTGTGAAATACGTATTACTTTATGATCTCCTTTAATATGTGAAAAGTCTCTAACAGTCTCTTGTAACTTGTTGATAGTCCTAGACAAGTGGTTGTAATGTGTTTGTAACCTTTGTCAGTTTCTTGTAACATGTAAGCTGTCTGTTGAAACCTAGAAACAATTTTCTAACAGTCTATGGAGTAAAGTATCCAATTTGTAGCAGGTCATCATGTAGAGAGCAAGGAGAGTTCTTGTCTGGGGCTTTATGTGTCACCCAGATTCCTCTCTTAAGGTGCCCATACATCTTACGATTATCGTTCGATAATCACGATAATCACGGTGAAATCCCGCAATCGTACGATATAAGTGTATGGAAGACGTGCGACCGTTTCTACTGTATGGTCGCACGTCTTTTGTCTAACGGGCATGTTTGAAAACCCGCCGAGGATCATACGATTGTCGGTGGGTTTGTGGCATGCTCGGGAGACAAATGCCGAACGGGCCGGTGTGCGCTAGCGCACACTGCCCGTTCAGCATTGCAGTCATCGGAAGCCCGCCCCTCAGGGGAGCGGGCTTTCGATGATCGCAAGCAGGGCAGCCATCAGGGGGGTACGGCCGATGCTCATGTAAGGGGCCCGGGCAGCCTGGGGGGCCCGCCCGGGTCCCTTACATGACTATCGGCCGACGGTGAAGGGCAAGGAGGCGGAGACCTGGCCCTAGCAGCGCCGCTCCAGCTTTGAGACAAGCTAGGGCCCCATCAGCGACGCTGCTCGTCTGATGTCGGACTGGCCGGAAGTGACGTCACGTTAGTGACATCACTTCTGGCCGGTCCGGTGGCAGATGAGGCCATGTGTGCAGGTAAGAGGAGCTAGGAAGGAAGGTAGGAAAGGAGGGATGCAGCCCTGACATGCCCACCTGAGACCCCTTCAGAGCCCACTATAGACAGTCTCAGATGGGCTGTGCAGCATCTATGGTGGACTCTGCAGGGTCACTCTCAGGTGGGTCCTGTGTCCAGCGCGTCACTAAGCCCTGCATCCAGTGGGGGGGGTGGGGAGGGGGCCCGGCCTAAAGCCGTGTAAGGGGCCCCAAAATTTCTGATGGCTGCCCTGATTGCAAGTACGGTCTTGCGATGGTTGTAAGGTGTATGGGCACCTTTACACCTTCCGGAACCTCTAGTAAGCCCCAGGTTTCACACTTTGCCTCAGTGGCAATTTAGTGCAGGTGAGGCAAACAGACACTGCTCTGGAGCATGGGGAGCAGACAGTCACAATCTGCTGGAGCACAAGGTTGGTCATTGTGTTTTGCTGAAGCCTGACAAACAATAGGTTTGTACAGGTTGCTAGTCAGTGACTATCATATATATAGCCTGTGTGTTGCACCAATAAAATGTACCACCACTGTTTGAAGACAGGTCACTGGTCTGGTCTCTAAACCTTTCATAAGTGCTCACCC
>NW_017306271.1:3266983-3325460 GCF_000935625.1 Nanorana parkeri | reverse complement strand
TTCCCCAAAACACAATATATATACACTGAGTGGCCAGATTATTATTATGACCACCTGATGTTTGTAGGCAAATTAGCTATAATTAGCTATAATTTCGCGCTGAAGTTGCTAGAGGGCCAGACCATTATAAATAGGGAAGCAGGTTGTTTACCACGACAGTAGACGTGATTTTTTTCTGAAGATATGGGTAAACAATGCGATTTAACAGCCTTTGAGCGTGGGATGATTGTTGATGCTCTGAGCCATGGAGCGAGTATCAGCAAAAGAGCAGATTTCGTTAAATGTTCAAGAGCAGCTGTTGTTAAAGTGTTTAAAGAGTGGGCTGTCAGACGAAAATCTGGGTCTGAACGTGCGAATTGTGGCCGTCAGCGACTAGTCAATGTTAGGGCAGAACGGAGAGTGGCAAGACTGGTACAAGACAACAGAAGGGCAACAGTGCAGTGTCAGATTCCTCGCATCACCTTTCAACATCTCGTGGAGTCACGAGGCGGCCCAACAAAGTCATCTCGTGGAGTTATCTCGTGGCCCAACGAAGTACTGATGGGGTGGTCATAATAATCTGTGGTTTATACTGTGGTTTGGAGAATAGGTAGCCAGTGCAATTGCTCCCAGGCGTGAGCATTCTTGAAAGGTTTAGAGACCAGACCAGTGACCTGTCTTCAAACAGTGATAGATTTTATTGGTACAACTGACCAATTGAATTTGGATCCAAAACCCGAATTCTGAAATAATGAATTATCCGAATTGTATTTTTCCACAGCTTACATGTCTAGCGCAATGCAAGCACAATTTGGTGAAAGCAAATGTGCTAGAAACTTACTAGAGGCTGTTTTTATTAGATGCACAAAACCTAGCACATTTTACTAATGCATATAGAAATCCTTTCCTATCAATAGGCATAAATAACAGGAAAACATTAGAGGCAGCACAAAACTGCATTATAGCTTTCAGACTTTTTTTATTATTGAATTTGTCTGCGGGTGGTTTTTTTAAACCTAAGAAAACCTTCAAACCGAAGAGACATTTTTCTGCCTTAACACATCCATTTTTCCCATTAAACTGAAATGCAGATCGAGCTTCAGCGATATTTTGCAAAATGAGTAAATTTTACCATTGTTAAACTTGACATCATATTCACTGAAATATGTTTCTTGAAATCTGTTCAGCAACTGACAGATTGAATTCCTGCAGTCTGGAACCTCAGGGCCTGTTTTTGTACTATTTTCTTGCCTTGAACAGCATAATAAAACATTTTTGTCTTGAGTTTTCACCGGAATAAAAATGTTTGATATATGAAACATTTGTCTTTTAACTTTGCAGAATTCTAACAGATTGTGTCAGAAAGATCAAGAGTGCTTGAGTATACTGGATCATGGCCAGCCCATGATGCATTGGTGTGATATCATTGTGTGTGTAAGAGATGATGATGATATCACATGATCACTTAAGTGGAACTTCAGACAGATAAAATAAAGCATAATTTAATACAGGTATGTCTTAATTTAAAAATAAAAATAAAGCATATATAAATCCAATAGCAAAAGCTAATGTAGTACAGCTTTATAACCCCTAAATGTGGTAGTTGCATTAGTTTTTACTTTTAGGCTTTTTTCCTTTTATTTTCACCTGGTGATCCAGCCAGTAAGTCTATTATTTTCCAACTTCCTTTAACAGACAAAGCTGTCCAGCATACATGGTACCGTATTTGCCGGGGTATAAGACAACTTTTTATACTTAAAAACATCCCCTGAAAATCGGGGGTCGTCTTATATGCAGGGTATACAATCTAATCTGTCAGCCCGCTGGATGTGCGGTAATAGGGTATGTATGGTAGCTTCGGCTATACCGCGCTGAGCCAATCACAGCGAGGGATGTACACAACCTCTGCCAATCCGAGCAGGCTTTGTATTCATTAATAGAATACATTGCTCGCCGTGATTGGCTCAGCACGGTATACTGTATGTAGCCGAAGCTACCGTACATACCGTATTACCGCACATCCAGCGGGCTGACAGATTAGTGGGTGTATTGAAACATTTTTTGGGCAATACTCGTCTTATACGACGGGTATAGCCAAAAACCTCAGTTTTAACTGAAAAATTAGGGGGTCGTCTTGTATGCCCAGTCGCCTTATACGCCGGCAAATACGGTAGATAGATGATTGAGACATACCATTTAACACTGATGGGGGAGCTTATAATGGTTAGCTTTCATTCATTTATTTAAAACCTGAAAGGAAAACAAACTGTTGCTATAACTGCTTAAAAATGTGTTTACCTAGTGTGTGGATTTAATTTGTTAATCAAGTCCATCTAAGGCTGGGCACACAACTTTTGTCTTGCGATGGTTGTAAGGTACTTAAAAAAACATACGATCTGCCTATCTTGCATAGGCAGATCGTACTTGCGATGATCGCAAGCCACGCCCCCTGAGGGGTGGGCTTCCGATGACCGCAATGCCGAACGGGCAGTGTGCGCTTGCGCACACCGGCCCGTACGGCTGTTATCGTACGGACATGCCACAAACCCGCTGAACGTCGTACGAAGCTTGGCGGGTTTTCGAACATGTCCGTAAGTTCAAAGTCGTGCGACCTTACAGTAGTAGAGGTCGCACGGCTTCTACATACCTTACGATAATCGTACGATCGCGGGATTTCCCGCGATTATCGTACGATTATCGTAAGGTGTGTGGGGACCTTTAATCTGCTGGTTCACCTAGCACTAACCTCTCTACACCATGAAAATGCTGCAGTCTAAGTGTGGCTCCATTGCTCCTGCATAGTGGAGCCACCCTAAAGCTGGCCATACACCTATAGATTTTCTGCAGATTTTCTATGGTCAGATGGAAAAAGTGCAACAGATTCCTCCATCTACGCTTATCTGTGTGGATGGAGGAATCTCCCACTGGGCCAAGCTTCAGTACTTTGCAAATCGGCCCCGCTGGCTGTCAAAATACCTGAACAATCTGATTGGATGCAGGCATTGTTCAGATGTTTTGAGAGCCAGAGGGGCCAACTAGCAAGATACTGAAGCTTGGCCCAGTGGGAGATTCCTCCATCCACACAGTTTAGCAAGATGGAGGAGTCTGTTGCACTTTTCCCAGCTTAAAGCTGGCCATACACCTTACAATTATCTGCAGATTTTCTGTGGTCACATGGAAAAGGTACAACAGATTCCTCCATGTAAACTTAACTGTGTGGATGGAGGAATCTCCACCTGGGCCAATCTGTTGCACTTTTTCCATCTGACCACAGAAAATCTGCAGATAATTGTAAGGTGTATGGGCACCTTAAGACAGGAAATGTGTTACTGGCCAGATGACCAGGTGAAACTAAATGAAAAAATCCTGAAAAAGAAAACTAATGCAGCCACCACATTTGATGATTGGTAAGCTGAAATATATTAAGTTTTGGGTTTAGATACGCTTTAAATGTATTTTTATACAAAATTAGTATAAGCACAGATTTATTGCCCAGGAAGTAGCCTGTAATCACAGACTTCCCAGTACCTTAAAGCAACCCTGTCACATCCCTAAGAAAATACAGCCAGCTATGATACAACTTTAATACAAGAAGCTTTACAAGAATACTTTCCTTCCCGGGTGTCAGTGTGTGAAATTTTTGCTGCCTTTTTCCGCTCTGGGCACCACTGCTATCCACCACACAAGCATTTAGAGATGTGACCCAATCAAGATTCAGAGCTTCCCCTCAATAGACAGCCTGCCCTTGTCATTCCTGCAGGCATCTAAAGCATGGAGTGTGTTGGACACCATGTCCCCCACTGGACACCGTGGTTCCTCCTGCCAAAAGAAACCACTGCACTCAGTGGGGGACACTTTATCTGACACACAACATGCTATAGGCTGTAGCATATACAGGTTTAGTATGGAAAGGTGACAAGGGGAGGCTCTCATAGGGTAGAACAGACTCTAAATGGGTCATATCTCTTAGTGGGAAGGTTCCTGTTGTAGGGCTACAGGGGAAAATGCTTGTGAATTGAGTAAGTTGAACACTGCAAGGTTAAAGCAGTGGTGCTCAAACAGGATGTGCAGGATTCACATTAGGGGCCACACTACTGTTTTGGGATCTTGTTTATAGTGAAATAAGACTAAATCTGTTCATATCAGAACCTCACATTAGCACTAGGTCACTGTGAACTACCAGACTCTGGTATCTATTCTAAAAAGGCTGGCAGCAAAACCCAGTAAAATGTACAATGCAGTTTTTTTTAGCAGTCTCAACAAATTTGTGGGCGGACAAAAGAATAACAATAACTTTTAATAAAGTGACATCTGGACAGTATGATGGACACTCAATAGGCATTTGAAGGTCTTGAGCTAAGAACCTCAGTACTAAATACTTTAGATCTACCATGTAGCCAACCCCTTAATCATAATTGAGTAGAACCATGGTTGCTGTAACTGATCTGTTGGAATGAAGGTATGCTTTGGCTAGTTTTCTTTTTTCTTATATCACCCCAATAACCCATAATAAATAATTTACATTTAACTAAAGAAACATGGCAAAACTAATGAATTTGTTAAAGATTCAATTTTATATTACACGCTCAACTTCTTAATAATTCAAGGATGAACAAAGGTTATTTTACTCAGTCAGTATGACACAGCTCTAGCCAACCTAATGCTTCCCATCATTCTGTATCAATGTTTACTTCTTAGATGAAGAGCAAGAATTCTAGGGAACCTGCCAGACCTATTTTGGTTGCCAATTCTATGATTTCCATGATTAGGAGAAAACATATAATTTATTTATTTTGTGTTGCAAAACAGTTTTATGCAGCCATGCACACAGAATTGTTAGACAAAATCTGCCTGCCTATTCAAGCTTTTAAAGAGACTTTGTCACACCGCCCATTCTAGGCAAAGCAACAGAGCATTATTAAAGCCCACCTATGAAACATCTATGCTTGTCTCCCGGCCTCTCAATTTTCCTGCAATCATAACTCTGTAACCTCCTTCTTGGATGGTACCAGAGCCTACGCACAGTTGAGGATATCATCCCTTCCCACACATGACATAGCAATTGGTTGCTCTGAGTACTGTATGAAAGAATGTCACATTTTTCTTATAACCAGAAGCACTGGGTATTTCACTCAATGAAAGGGATGCAGTGAAAGTGAGTACAAGTGGGTTAAGGGGCTTTAAAGGGCCAAAATGACAGAGTCTCTTGGAAAAGTTACTCCAACTTTATTAAGAAAAAACTGTCCTGGTCAGTTATTTATATTGCAACACACTGCAATGCATAGTTCTACCATCTGCTGTTTCTGTTAAAACACATACATGCATTCCAATACTTTCCTACTTCCTGCACTGACTCTCTACTTCCTGAAAGCTAAATGGAAGAGTTTGCCTGCTAAGATCACACCACCAGTTTCATGGTTGTAATAAGTGAAAATAAATTGCCATATGGAGCAGCTAATCACACGAGGAGTACATTACATTTTGGGGAAATTCTTTACACATACAGTTTAGGAATGCCTCCATTGTTGCTCTGATTGATGTTACAAAAAGCCATATTTCAATTTTTACCAGTTTTATAAAATCATAGTTGTTTGAAGACTCAAAAGAAAGTGATTCCTATAACAGTTATTTACAAAGATGAATTAAGTAACAAAAGTGCAGCTACCTTTTAAGAATAGGATTTTTGGTGTCTTGTCAGGATGAGACAGAATGACTTACCTGGAATTGCATTATGATCACAGGGATTTGATTCACCAAATGTCTAGTGATGGGCAGTCTTCTTGACCAACAGGGAGGATTTGGAGTTGGAATACATAGAGCCAGTCTCAAATTATGCAGAAAAAGTGAGTATATCTTCACATTTCTGGATCCATCTATTTACTGAGTGTTTTCAAACAGGTTAACCTCTGCCCATACATTGTGTTATCATACAGTATGCTCAGCATGAATTGCCAAGGCCTGTGAAAGATTTGCTTTAATCACTAGTTAACTCTGAAATATGTATTGCATTGAGAGAGAACCAATCACGTCTGGTGTTATGCTTGAATATTAATTTTCAGTCTTTATTATAATAGTTCAGTCCTAGTTATCAAAAGATTTATATTCCCTTTTCTTTAGCTGTGCTTGCTTAAGAAAAGCTTCATTTTCAGAATGAACATTCATTTGATTTTATAATAGTTAGTGCGGTCTTCCTGATCATGATTCATTTTAAACAGATATCTAGAGTATAGCATCAAACACGGTCACATTCCGCAGGCCCCCCCACCTCCCCAATTTACCCCCACTGTCAGTTACCTTCTCCTCATAGCATCCTGCATTATTTTTACTCATTTGGTTTTGCTACACATGGTTTCCCACGCACAGATGCGTCATCCATCACAGATCAATTGACAGGGATTTGTGAATGGAAGACTACAAGTCCCACCACTGCAGGAGACCCATACAGCTCAATGGTCCTCAGTGAAGTCCAAGAACTACATCCTTCAGCCCCATTACTAAAAGTCTGTAAATCTGTATTGACTTGAGTTTGGAGGAAGAGTCTGCGAAAGCCTGTGCATTGCACCTGTGATCCACTGATGTTTGAAATCTATGGAGCCTTGCAATGCTTTGCAGGCTCCACTGCAAAAAAAATGGAATACATACACATTTTTTTCTTTCATTAGTGTGGGTAAATTAATAAATTTTTTATAAAAGGTGGACTATGTCTTTGAAGTAGGGAAACATGTATTACTATTTATTGCTGCAAAGTTTTAATTTTAAAAGTGCGATCTGGTATAAATAATTATCCTGTACATGTATTTGCTATGATGTGTATAGCACCACCCTGACCCCCAAAGGCATGTGGTGAACCCCAAAGACAGGTAGGGCTGACATTTCACTCTCAGGGATGGATCATTAGCCGGGTTGTGGGATGGGAACAGTGAATTGGGCACCAGTCACTTTAAGTACTGTTTCAATGCTTTATTGTAGAAGAGCCAAAACAGGGAGAGAGGGCATAGTGCTAAATATATCCATGAGCAAAATAGACTCCAAACTCACAAGTCCCTTCCAGCTTCCATAGTGCAGGAATATTTCAGTTGAACAGAGGATGATACTGTGTAACAGAACCACAGCTGGATAGAGGATGTAGTTGAGATCTTCCCTGGGAGAGAAACCAGACTTGGTCCTGGCAATCCTGGCACCCAGGGTGCTCTGCCACCCCGAGGCCGGGCCTCTGTGGCCTTGTGGGAAATCCGGGCCTGCTGGCACCTCCAGCAGTCAAAGGTTTCCCCTGGTTCTTCTTCCCAGATAGTTCCAAACCCCTCCTGGGTCTACATTCAGCTTCCTAGAGGCTTAAGGCATAGTCAGCTTCTTCAACCTTGTACATCCTACCATGAGTCTTCCTGAGAATGTATGCACTTCCCCAGCATGCACCACTTGGCATGAAACTCCTAGAGACAAAAACACCCCAGGGTTCTCCCATTATCTGCCCCACTCTGTGGAAGGGTCACACCCCACTACTGGTAGGTGCAGACAATAGCAGTACCCCTAGGAATGACCAAATGATCACATACTACAAATCAGCCAGACTCATTACAGCAACATAAATTTAAAGAGCCACTCCAGTTAGGGTGAATGGGCTACATGTGGATCACTGTTCTCTGCATATTATGCTTGACATCTACATGCATTATCAAAGTATTAGGCAAAATTGATGTACTGGTACCCTTTTCTATTGCAATACACTTACCTTCTTTGGGGAAAAAAATGTCAGGTCTAGTGGCAGGGTCTCTTTAACAGCCAGTTTTTACATTCACCCAATCTAAATTGACTATGATAACGTCAAACCATTACAGGGTAGATTCTAATTAGTTATTATGTGTCTCTCTGTGTAAGAATGAACCTTTCAGAATTATCACCATATAACATGAAGGAAATCTATTGTATTTAAACCTCAAGCTCAACCTTGTGAAGGTTCAGAGCAAATCAATATACTTTTCATCCCAGATAAAACAAATCACATGCACAATTTATTAAATGTGGTCATGAAATTAAGCACAGTTCAAATTGACTAATGAGCCCATTTGTGCAATCTTTCCTGGAGTATAATAGCAGCCTTTGCTCCTGCGCTTGCTATAAAGGAGGAATATTTATTATTGAACATTTCAGCAGGTGTCAGAATGCTACATTATTAACGATAATAATGTCTGACAAAGTTCCTTAGTTATTGACATCCACTGCGGATACAGTTAAATATTCATTCAATGCCTTTCTAGACTGGCTTATACACACAGATCTATATACAGATGAAACAGTCGGGCACATAATGAATGGTCTACATTGCTGTGCCAGGCTGATTTCGGTACACAATCTGCATCATTTGCAGATTAAATGTATTAACTGACATTTCCATTGGCGCCTGGCTACGATTCCTGAATTGTTGTGTACAACATGATAATACAGGGAAATTATTCTGGCATGTTTACAGTGATCCAGTTGCTGCATTTTTGTTTCAGCCTAGTAATAATTTAAATGGCTTGTGGCAGACTGAATGTACAATTTTAACCAATGACTGTATTTGGAAATAATTCTGTATAACGGCAGGAGTGAAGAAGGGGTAGATATGAGCCCTGGCAACATTAGAAAATATTTGTTCAACTGGCTCTGCTCGCTGGCATGTAGTGCATTCCTCATGAGGTGAACCCTCTGAAATCAGAACACAGAAGACGAGGCTTTCTGTTATCTGATCAGAGCAATCTCAACACTTAACTCCATAGACTACACCTGCCTTTCATTCATCTGTGGGAGGTTTTATGAGTATTGGTGACTCATGTGCGGACAAATTTAGGCAGCCAGACTGTTACATTAAGATCTGACACAGTTATAAAAGAACCAGACTCAAAGCATGAACCTAAGAAGGAGCGCCAGACCAAATTCATAAAGGAGTCCAAAATAGCTTTCATGATTCCTAAAACAGCCAACGCGTTTCAGGGGCAACCCCCCCCCCCCCCTTCATCAGGGCTCAATAATATTTGCAAGTGTTTAAATGGACTCAGGGAAGAAGATGCCAGGTAAATTTTATTCTTACTGATGAAAGGAATCAAGTGTTGCAGAAGCCAGTAATAATATGACTGCAGCCAAAACCCAGCGCCTTTTGGATGTATCCCTTTGGAAAAAACAGAGACATTATCATTTGAAACACACAATTAATACTTGGTCAGGAGCATGTTTCATTTTGGTGCACTGCCACAATTAAGCAACTGAAGAAGAAAAAGTATATATCAAACTGCACTCTTGTAGTAAATATGCCTCCTAATCTGTGTGATTGCTTCTATTTAGCTCTGCCTTGCTGTGCAGCAAAACCGATAAATCTCCCCCACTGACTTCTCCAGGCTTCTACTGCCTCTGTGAATCTGTTACAATGCAGCATTGCCAAAGGCAAGAATAACAGGATGAGAGCCAGGAGATTGACAGGTATGGAAAGCTGGCATCTAATGAGAGAAACGTGCACCTCGAACAATTCTATTAACTCTTAGCAGCATCTGTTTTATAGTCAAATAAATGTACATCTGAGTGTACATTTATTTGACTAATTTAAAGAGATGTTAACTTGGGAAGACAGTTTATAAGGCAATAAGTTTATAGCCATGTGTCAGGATCCGGAGCACCCCCAAGTGGCGCTGGAGCCAGGTCCTGCAGTTCCTGTGCTCGCCTGCGGGTGTCTCCAGCAGCCAGGGACTGTAAGGAACCTGCAGCTCCAGTACTCACCTGCAGGTGTGCCCCAGCTGTGAGTGATCATCCCATCACCTGGTGCTTCCTGGGAGGGTATTTAGGCCCTCCCTGCAGTCAGGAAGCTGGCTCAGTATTGCGTCGCCTGCACTTGACTGAAACCCTGCTTCCTATCTGCAGACCTGTCACCGACCCGGCTTGTTACCCGACCACTCTCTTGGATCCTGTTCCTGTACCGTGCTGCTGCCCTCCTGTTAACGACCTGGCTTGTACCTGACCACTCTTCTTTTATCCTGAGGCCTGCCATATATCTGCAGGCCTGTTACCCCCTCCTTGGTGCTTCCCCCTGGCTGTAGGTGTGTGTTTGTCCCAACGGTGGGTTTATTACGTCACTGCTAAACCTGTGGGGAGTTGAGGGGGTTTGTAGCTTTTGTTGTTGTGTAGCAAATAAACTGTGCATAGAACCCTATCCTGTGTGGGCATATTCATTTTGTCATCCTGCGTGGGTACCTGCATGAGGTGTGAGGATGCCTGTACATGGTACCCTGACAGAATACTGAGCCCCACCGACCAAATTGACCACACAGGGACCTGCAGGCTTTTGGGTTTATTTTGTTTGTTTTTCCCTTGCTACTGTTGAGATGGATCTCGAGGGAATATATTACTATGCGCTCCTGGCATCCGAGGAGCCACAACACTGCCGTCAGTTGTTTCAAGGCTTCCCCAGAGCAGACCTGTTAGAATACATCCGCAGGGCCCACGGTTTTATGGATGTGACTGGTTGTCCTTTTGAGGAGATCCAACCCCTAATCAAGATCTGTAGCGAACTAGCTCTGGGGGGTGATGAGGGTGATGATTTCTCCCCTTCGTTTACCTTGTCGCAAGTTATGTCGCTGGTGTGGTTCCTAGAGGATGATCCCGCCGGGTTTTCTGCACACTACTCTGAATGCCCACCTGAGGACTTGTTGAAATATATTGAGGCGCTTGAGACCCTTATTGACCAGGGGGTCGTTGTAGTGACCCTTGCCAAACCCTTACTCCAGAGGTGGTCTGACATACAGTCTAGGCAGTCTAGCCCCTTTACCAAAGCCCGATCAGGTTTAACCCTGTTCCGTCCGATGCCGATCCAGCTCCTGTTCCGTCCGATGCCGATCCAGCTCCTGTTCCGGGCCAACCTGCCCTGGTGCAAGATGCTCCATCCCTGGGGCCTCCCTTATCCACATCCCTCCATGCTATCCCGAGGGGTTCCGTTCACCTTTTGGACAGACTTGCCCATTCAAGCCAGTGGGGTATTGGCTGGCTGACCGTGCTTTCAGTCCTAGTGACCCCCCATCTTTCATTGTGGTGGTCTGCCCGCTGAAACCCAGGCTCCTCGGTGCTGGGGGGTGTGCCCTACGGAACCCTGGTACCCATGGCCTTTCGGTTGGGTACCTCTTCTGCTGACCTATGGAGGCTTCTGCCGGATCGTTTCCTGTACCGTGCTGCTGCCCTCCTGTTAATGACCCGGCTTGTACCTGACCACTCTTCTTTTATCCTGAGGCCTGCCATATATCTGCAGGCCTGTTACCCCCTCCTTGGTGCTTCCCCCTGGCTGTAGGTGTGTGTTTGTCCCAACGGTGGGTTTATTACGTCACTGCTAAACCTGTGGGGAGTTGAGGGGGTTTGTAGCTTTTGTTGTTGTGTAGCAAATAAACTGTGTGCATAGAACCCTATCCTGTGTGGGCATATTAATTTTGTCATCCTGCGTGGGTACCTGCATGAGGTGTGAGGACGCCTGTACATGGTACCCTGACACCATGACTAAAATGGGGTGTGGCTAAGTTGTTTAATGGGCGTGGCTTACAAGGGGGACTTATGAATGCACATACAATTGTAATCAAAATGATTCAATCCACTTTGCAAATCAGGCTTATTGGCAACATTTACAGACTTTGAGGTGTATGCAATAAACAAATCAAACACAAGCAATTGTTTCAAGTGGTTTCCCCAAATTCAACTGGAAATACAATTTTTAATGACTTATGCAGTCTCAAAATTATTCAACCTTCATGTGAAGCATCTTTAGTACTTAGTAGAGCACCCTTTTGCTGTTGTGACCTGCTGCAAATGAGATGCATGGTCAGACACCAGTTTCCTGAGAAATCTTAGCCCATTCCTCATGAGCAATAGCCTCCAGTTCACTAATATTCTTGGGTTTGTGTGCTGCACTCACCTTCTTCAAATCCCACCAGAGATTTTGTATTGGGCTCAAGTCAGGTGACTTAGATGGCCACTGTAGAATCTTCCATGACTTCTTCTGCAACCAAGTCTTGGTGGAATTTAAGGTATGCTTGGGGTCATTGTCCTGTTGGATGGTCAGTGACGCCCAAGCTTCAGCTTCCTCACAGACAGCATTACATTTTCTCCTCCTCACTTTGCTGTTCATTTGCTGATTGGATGTTACTGCTGGTAAGTTCTCCTTGATGGCAGCCAATTGCCCCTATTCATACCAAAGTCTGAAAATATGCTGATACCAGAGACTAATAATATGCACCTTGCTAATACTAGAGACTAACAATATGCATCCTGCAGCTACCAGATTCTTACAACACACATCCTGCTGATACCACATACTGGCAAAAAAAAATCCTGCTGATACCAAATACAGACAATACACAATCAATACACTGGTACCAGATTCTGACAACACACACCCTGCTAATACCATATACTGGCAAAAACAATCCTACTGATACCAAATACAGACAATACACAATCAATACACTGATACCAGATACTGACAATAAACATTCTATCAATACCAGATACTGACAATAAACATCCTGTCGATCATACTATATTCTGGCCATTTTCAAGGCTAATAAGAAAAGTATTGTCAAAAAGGGTATAGGGAGCTGGGCACTGTTAGGGGGACAAATAAGAACAAAAAAATACCAAAGAGCTGGGAGAGGTTATGCCTTTCAATGTGACTTCGAGGGTAACAATGGAAAAATATTAATTATTTTAATTGCATCCTTTAGAGATGCCTTTAGGGTTAGTTCACACCATATGCAGTGCGTTCCGGTCCGATTCTGGCCAGAACGCACTGCCTCGCATTGCGGCCGGCTCACTTTTTTGCCAGGCAGGAGGGGTGTGGCGGGCCAGTGAAGTGAATGGCACCGTAGCCATGTCCTCCGGCCGCAATGCAATCGCCCGCAAGGGATCGCAAGGCTCATTGTGCCTGCAGTGCGGTACGGTGCGATCAAAATGCTGCAAAATGGTTCCTGTCCAAGCCATTTTTACATTTTCACTGCTTTGATACCTCGAATAAAAATTATTCATGCACTGAATACACTGAATATACACTGAACACAAATAAACTGTATATAATTTTTTGTGGTATTTAATATAAAAAAAGACAACTTTGAAGAAGAAAACTTCTTGAGAGGGTTCTTCTGCACTGCGTTGAAACAACATCTCATGATATTTGGGATCCCCAGCTTTCCCAGGATCCTGCAGGAAGGTGATGTCACCCTCACCTAGGCGAAGGTCTAAGGAAAGTAATTTTTGCTAAAATATAGCACTTAGTTTCTTCAGACTGCATGGTCTACTTTAATATCTGCATTACCTACAGACAATGTATTAATATTTATTCACATTAAATTATAGAAATATAATAGCTTGTTCCCTGTGATAAATTCTAAAATACTCAGGAGCATATCCTTTTTTTCCCCCCGCTCTAGTATTGATATAATATTCTATTAATTTGTAAATTAGGTGTGTGTAATTGTTTATAAATTAACAGGTTAGCGTTTAAGCCTTAAGGACAGAATTAGTAATTTAATCAAAAACAGAGAACAATGCCTGTCGACTGCTAAGTGAGTACTCTGTTTGCTATCTCTTTTCTACAAAATCACAACAATGAATAAACATGTATTTTTTTTATATGATACTTTTTAAATCAATTAAAGGGCCAGTAACTTAAAGCACAGGGGAAGTTAGAGAGGCCTTTGCCCATTTGGTAAATATTTTGCTTGCCTTTAAGAGGAAAACCATTTCACAAAGGTGAAACATATGAATGGTGCTGTAATGACCCGTGAGGCTATAACTGGACGCTCAACTGCGGAGTTACTGGTGTAATGACAGGGTTCAGTTTTGATTCCTTCCTTCACACTCCATTTAGTGTTTGATGGAGGGTTTGGAATCACTTCACATCATTCCCTGCCACTTGGGCAACTATGAGTTTAGTATCGGCAGAGTAGAAGGGGTAGGTGAGTGCTACAGGGTCTCCTGGTTCCCCTGATCTAGTTTGGGTGAACTGAGTATTGCGAATCCCTCCAACACACCTGCTTCCACGGCGCAACAGGCCGGTAGTGTTTATAGGAGACGCAACACACAATTCACACTATGTCACTACAGCAGGTTCTAGTCACTCAGTTGTGTGGCTAAAGGTACTGATCCGATCCAGTCCCAGCAAGTGTGCGGTAAATGCTTCCTAGCAGTGTGTAACTCCCCTGGTAAAACTTCAACCTTCACAGCACACAGGTTTAACTACGACAGGTGGTAATCAGCATTGAACTAGTTAACAGTCTTTAGCAGGGATGTGGAAACAGAGGCACAGACTGCGATAGCAATACCCCTCACAGCTTGAAGTCACACAGGTTCAGCAATGATTATTGATAGTAGACTACTGAAGGAAATGACAGTATATAAGTATAGCTCCAGCAGGAGACAATCAGTAGTGAGCAGGCTAACAGTCTATTGAAGGAATATGAGAGCTGAGGCACAGACTATGTTATCCACCCCTTCACAGTGTTTAAGTTCACAACAGCACTTCACAATCCATTTAACTCCAGATTTAGTATTATGGCATAAGTCAGCAACCCTGTAGATACTGTCACATATGCCTTCAGGCTACTTGCGCTTTAGAGGGATCGCTGCTGGGTCCTTTGGTGCATGTGCTGCAATAGCCAACTCCTCGTCTTGTTCGGCGTGCACCGTTCACAACGGTCGGACGCTGAACAAACAATTCAGCTCCCTTAAATCCCTCCTTGCCGAGCTCGGAGGGGAGGAGCTGGGTCCTGTACATGACGGACGTGAGGGGGCGGAGCTGATTGCCGTCCTGGACGGCCCTGAAGGGGAGGAGCTAGCTGCCGAGCTGGACGGCCCTGAAGGGGAGGAGCTGGCTGCCGAGCTGGGCGTGCTCGGCCCCGCCAGGCAGCGCTGGACCGAGGATGGGTAAGTCTGTTACAGGTGCACATGACATAACACCAATATAATTATAGGAAAACTACAACCATTTCTGTGACTGGTCATGCTGAGCATGTTCGGCCAACCCTACGTGAAATCAGCCGTACCAGCCTGAAGTGAATAGCCGAACAGTGTTCGGCTCACTTCACTTCAGATCGGTCATTCACTCGGCTGCCCTCGGCAGCTTAGTGAATAGACCCCTGTGTGTCACTGATGATGGAAATAGAGAGTTTAATTTCTAAACTAAACTCAGGAGTTAAATCTTAAAAATGCATTGTGGTCTATCACGGGAGTGAGCTTGGAGTGATGGCAACACACACACGGGGACCATGGGGAACAAAAGTAGCCACCCTCCAAGAGGAAGGACAGCATCAGCACCAATTCGGAGATGATTTGAGGATCTATATCTAAGTGATACATAAATAAGCTAAATTTTTGTTAATAGTTAAGGTACTTGAATGCAGTTTTTAAGGGTTTACTCCTGAGCTTAATGTCATTTAATGAGCCTAAGATGACCACCTCTTCCTTCAAGTGCTTACTTACCTCTTCTGAAGGCATTGGGGGATGAAACTACTGAGGACCTTAAAGTGAAGGGGGGCTTCTAAATTGAAGTGGGGAGTCTGATGGGAAGGGGTCTTCTAATGGGAAGCTTCCGATGTGAAAGGGGGGGGACTCAAATGTTAAAAAATATAATGCCACATCTTTTTTTTTGTTTTTTTACACGGGTCCTGCCCTTAAAATCCATACCAGACCTCCATCTAGGATAAGGATTTTTACATTTAAAACTGGGGTGCCAAGAGATTTTGCATACTTTTATAGGGAGAAAAGGTTGAGAAACACTGATCTAGAGCAGGAGTTCTTAACCTTAATGACACCCGTGCCCAATAAATTCTTCCAAAATGTTTCATGACCCAAAGTAAAAAAAAGGTTTATGCTCATACAATAAAAGTATGGGAATGCAAAATGAAATGTTGGGTGGTCGGTAGGAGGAAGAATGCTCTGGCATGTGAGATCAGTTGGAGAAAAAATGTCTTGACATTGGTGTCAGTAGGAGAAAAATGACCACAATGGGTAGGTACCAGTATGGGCACCTGCTAGGAAGATCCACTTCTTCCTTTCCCCTTTCATGATGTGGGTCACATGGCCCGAGAGGGAGAACTCTGCTGCCTGTGCAATAGGAGGGGCCACTACAACTAGACAGCACCAATGCCCCCATCCCATATCAAAACACTCTGCCTAAGGCAGCTGCCCGTGTCAGTTGTCCCAGCTCTGAGTATGGAAAAAATTAAGGATTCAAGTCCTGGATAACAGCGCTCTCCTGTGGGGTTGGGGATGAGTGGTTTTGTGTTGTTCAGAGCTTTCCGGGTGTTTGTATGACTAAATCTAGGCTGTATGGGAGAGGAAGGTGTAAGAGTGGGTGTGGCGTGCAGCTTCTGTTCAACATGGAATTTTTCACCTGTCCAACCCCAAGGGCAGTCGCGCTTCAGACCCTTCTTTTCTGTTTTTCCAGCTCTGAGTATGTCCCATTCAAGTTCATCTTATAAAAAGTGATTTGAGATCTGCAATTACAGAATGGGCAAAACTGACTGGGCCCTGCAGCTTTTAACTTGTTACTGAGCTAACAGGTGCTACGTTCACACCCCACGTTGGGTCCGACTTGGAAGATCGCCAGAACGATCTTTGACTCTAGACTGATCTCCCCCTCCCCATCTCCGCTTCTCCCGGTGATTGGGAACCCCGAGTTTTCCCCTGGGCTACAGGACCTGAGGTTTGTACAACTGGGTCTTCAGGAAAAGTTTAGGGCACTTCATTTCATTCAGGGACCGGGCTGGCCGACATGTTCTGACTTGGACAGGGACCCCATCATGGCCCCGCTGGGTTTCTGGCGCCATTTTCCACTTACCCACTTCTTCGCCTCTCTCCCGCGCCCTGGATTGATGACACGTGCTCTCACAGCTTTCGAACAGGAATGCACCTCCCAAGGACACCTGCCTCGAGCCCTCTCACTATGTTATCAATTACTCCTAGCACCGGACTGTGATCTCACTTTGCCGTTTATGGCGGCGTGGGAGAGAGATCTGGGACTTACCTTCTCTCCTGAAGACACCTCGAGAATCTTGCAACTATCCTTGAAGTCCTCTATCAGTAATCGCTATCAGTAATCGGGGTATAAAATACTTACTCGATGGTACCGTACGCCCAGTAGGCTGCACAAGATATTCCCTGACTCCAGTGATTGTTGTTGGAGATGCGGTTCCTCCCCTGCGGGCATGTTCCACATTTTTTGGGCCTGTCCATCACTCCAGGAGTTTTGGTCCAAGGTCCACGCCATCACTCAGAAGTTCTCGATCACCGACGTCCCCAAGGTCCCTTCATTTTTTTTACTCCACCTGGCCGCCGGCTCGGTGCGGAGCTACAAACGGTCCTTGGTGGTCCACCTCGTTAATGCGGCCAGAGCATGTATCCCGGCCTTGTGGAAACAGGTCTCTCCTCCCACTATTAAGCTATGGCTCGGCAAGATCAATGACATCAGGCAGATGGAGGACCTTACCAGTTCCCTAAAGGGAACGGGGACTCGATTTCGTTACACCTGGTTTGAGTGGGACGAGTTCTCGTCCTCCCTGGAATATTTGAGCCTCCTGGACTGAGACTGCAGAGGCACCCTATTCTCTCCCCCCCCCTTTTTTTTGTCTCTCTTTTCTTTTTTCCCTCCTTCTCTTTCCTTCTCCTTCCGATTCTACCTGGTCCTTCGTATTTGCCCTAGATCTATCCCGTCCTGTCCCTCCCTAGAATTCTCCCTTCTGTTTTCCCCTGTAAAGTCTGGAAAAATGGTGAATGGCACAGATGGCCACACCTGTTTCCTCAATTGACTCCAGATATGTGCTTCTACGCTTTCAAACCACAATGTTACCTCTTTGCTTATATGGCACAGCGGCAGGGAGACCCACCGAGGACGGATTACTATGCTTTCTTATAGATGCTGAATAGCGCAAGGTTGATTTATGTCTAGACCCCCATGGGGGCGGTGGCCCTGGCGAATGCCATTCTGTGGATTGTTAGTTACGATTTATCTCTATACTTTTATGCTTTTGATTATATCTTATGTGTGCTGTGTGGAAAATAAAGAATTTATTAAAAAAACTTGTTACTGAGACCCGGATCTGTCCCTGAATAATGCAAATACTATCCCCGGCAACCTTCCATTCATCAACATGGGTTAGAGGATTTATTAATGCACCCAATCAGCTCTGGTTCTGTAATGCCGCTTACACCCCTCTCCTCGCAGCATCCAAAGCTGCCTCTGACACTCTCCCAAACTACAAACAGCAGCTGGCTGCCTGGCCAATATGGCAGCCGCAGGGTGCAATATCTTCTCAATCCTCTCCTACGGGAGGGCACTCTGCATCAGCTCCAAGTTTAATTTGCAGATCTGCTTTAGGCCTTGTTCACACCAAATGCAGAGCAGATCTGCATGAGTTTCTGCACACGCAGTGCAGTGGGTTGCGCAGCGTTTTGGCGCGTTTTGTGATGCGTTCAGGGCCTGCTGCAGTTTTTTTTTACCTGCTCTGGAACGGAACGCTCGATGTGTACTGGAGCTAAAAATAGCATTGGAATACATTGGAGGAGATGTGTGAATGCTCACCTGTCACCACACCCTCTCTGATAGCTGCTAATCAGCACACTGTTCCTTCCAGAGAGCACAGTGCTCAGTTATTAGTGAGCTTCCCAGAGTTCAGGCCTGTGTTCCTGACTCCTCAGCATTCAGACCCTTGTTTCTGTATTCCTGACTCCTGATTCCTGATCCATGCTTGTTTATCGTTTCTGAACTGCAGCTGCCCACACTGACCTTGGCTGGTATAACCGCATGAGAACCTCCTCCGCCTGCATCGACCTTGGACTGTTATTTGACTACAAAAACTGGACTTCCCTTAACGGCTTGCCGCTATCGGTTCCTGGCACATCCACTCCATGTGTTCATCCCTCACAATTGGGCTCCATACATATATATATTACCTGCAAGTGCCTGACAGGTTCACAGGAACATATTAACATACAGGCATATCAACATACACTTGTTATTTCTGATACATTGATCTACAGCCAAATTACTAACTCACACAGCAATTAACCATCTCTACATCTTTTTGTTACAAAGCCACTGCTACGCAATAGAAAGTAAACCTAATTTTGCACAAATCATATATAAACTCAATTAACTTAAAACAGTATTTTTACTTGCACATGACTAGATGATGGAAGTCAGCAGAGCTTTATCTCATTCACTTAAGTGAAAAAAATCCTTTACAAAATGCTAATTCCATTGCAAAATAAACATACTATTTGCCTTTACTAAATCAACTCCAGAGTGGCAAATTTTGGCAAACCATGCTTGCTTAGCATCTAATGTTTCTATTAAATTGTTATACATTACATATTTGATATGATTATGGGATTCATATGACACAGCAAGGGTTCACTGCTTTACTGTATTGGGCGCTTAATTTGTGCATTGTGTATAAAGTGTGGTCATCTGTTCTTGTGCAATTTAGGAATAGGAACTTTAGGCTTTTTATATAAATATTTCACAAGCAACAAAAATTGCAAACTTCACATGCATACAATTTAACATTTTGCCCTAATTTTTAAATGAAAGCAACCCTTTTGCTATTTAAAATATGTAGAGAAGAGCTCCCTGCAATGAAAATAACACTATTTACGATTCTTGTTGCCCATGCCATGTTCAAGAGAGGAAGTTGTTGAAGTGCGCCATCGGTGTCCTGTAACAATGTAGGGACTGGTGGATGAAATTGCAGAGCGTAATGGCAGAAACCAGCTTTTGTTGGATGATGAACATTCTTTAGCAAGCTTTTCTCTTTACTACAGAGAAGTTTGATGGTGCAGGCAGCCATATACGCAAAAGTATTTCTTTACAGGGAGCTCGTCTTTGCGTCCTTTTAAAATAGTGTCAGAGTCGCTTTAAAGCCTTAAGGTCTTTACTCTGCCTCATAGTGACTATGCTCTGACACTCTGTATAGCAAAGCATGCCTGAACTTTATATATTTGAATATGCTGAGTTGCATAGATAGCTGTATTTTCATACTGCAAGAAAGTAATTTATTTCTGACATTCTTTATTACTATAAATGGCCCAATTATATGTATGTGGCTATATATAGTTTTTTTTCTCTTTAACTATGCTATTAATAAAAATGTATTTATGATTTGTGAAATTTTGACGTGCGATTGTTAGTAGGGAAAAGATTAGTTGATGGGGATGCATGAAATGTTTGCCACAGGCTCACCAATGCCTTACTCTGCTCAGTTAATGTTCTGTGATCTGTTATAGCATTTAATATGTATGGAGACATTTTCTAAAGTGATACTAATAGCAGAAAACATATATATTTAGAACATTCTAAGCAATGGGTAAAACAAATATAGTAGGTTGCCTCGTTCAGTTATTTTCGCGAGAGTCAGATTTAAACAATGCAGACTTGTTAATCCAGTATCTTTCATATCATGCTGTAAATCAGTTTACTTTATGCCAAGTCAGACTATGAGAAGATTTTGAAAATGGAAGAAGTGACAGACACCAGCAGAATTCAATGCCTTTCATTTTTATACGTTCTAGTTTATGGCAGTCCATGCTGGGCTATCCCATTTACATGCCTGTTTCTAATGTATTACAGATCAGATAGTTAGTCAAAGAAAGAAAAATGCTATCCTTATCTGGCTAATTGTTCTGCAGATTTTAGGAGTGCTGGGAAATGTGGGAATCTAACTGGTGACTCTGGGGATGAGATCCTTGTGCTGCACTTCTAGAGTCTTCTTACTTGTAGTATTTCTATAATAATGTGGTAATCCCTAAACAGATGAAATTGTTACTATGTATTTATTAGTATATTTGCATTCATTATCCCAGTTTGTGAAAAATGTGGTTCAGTTAGAATTTGGGTTTAGATTAAAGCAAATGACCTATGTCTATGATTAATTATCTGTATCATACACTACATGTTGGCAATAAAGATGGCGGCATTTCTATATTTGCATGAAATAAAATAATTTGATATTTTTGGAAAGCCCACCAGTCGTTTATAAAACTTGGAGAAGGGATGCATATACTTGCATAAAAAGAGAGCTCTTTTGCTGTGTTTGTGGGACCTTGAAGTCGACCTTTACCCCCTTTCACAAAAAATCACATCAGCTCTGTGTGCTCATATAATATCATATTACATTTATTAGTTAAACAAACATGTTTTTCATTTACTTACAAATAGAGTTCATCCACTTCCTGGTTCACTATGGACCAAATTATGTAATCTGTGCCCAAGTGTTGCATCCTGGGATGGTTACATCGTCCAGATCATTGCTGGGAAATCTCATCTGTAATCTCGTGAGATCTCAGGAAAAGGCATTTTGCTCCCCTGAGATGATGTGCATAGTCACATGTCCTAGTCACATGTGCCAGAGTTCCAGGAAGTGGCCAGAAATGGCCACTGTCAGAAGACTGGGGAAGAAAAGAGAAGTAAGGTATGCAAAGAAAATGCATAGCCGGCAATTATCTAGTGTTTATAAATTGTCATTACAAAACATTTCTAGAGGTGTATTTGTTACTATGTTAAAGATATGGGTAAAGGTCTGCTTCAAGTTCAGTACATTTTTAAAACCCTGGAAGGAACTGGAAAAGGTTCAGATTTTGAGACAGTTAGAAACAGACAAAAAAAAATCATTTTTTAAAGTTATATGTTTAATGTTTAAACAATCTGAACAAGAATTGGGGGAAACATTTAACAGTTATGTGACCAGTTTATTAAGACTAGCAAAGTTTTTTGATTATGGCATACTATTATTGAGAAATGCACCTCTCTATAACTGCATAGAGAATCTAAAAGTGTGAAAAGGCGCATTTCCGTTGAAGTCTATGGAACAAACGAGCTGATAAGCACCACAAAAGAAGCTCAAGGACTATTTTAAACAACGAGCTTATGTTAACATGCGATTCAGCGCATTTGCGTGAATGTCCCCCATAGGAATACATAGGATGTTAATTTGCATTAGAGGTTGCAAGAACTATTAAACTATCTGAATTTCAAGCTTTGGAGCACTGACTTCCACTCAGATACCCAGATTGTCACAGAGAGTGGGAAGCAGGTCCTCAGCCCTGTGCAGGATCCAAACAACATTGAGCTTAGACGGGGCTTCTTCTCTTTTCTACTGGCAGTAGAACAGAGCACTGGGGGAACAGGGAAACGTGAATATGTGTTGCTGGAGCAGCCACCATTAAAGTGAAAATGTTTGCTTTGCCCTGTATGGGCACAGGTTTACTTTCGTAGGTCTTTCGTAGGAGATACGTGTTATTAGCTCACTTTACGGGCTGTGGACATTTAAGTATTTCCATATTCCTAACAAACCGTACATGAGCTTTAAAGGATAATTCCACCTTTCAAACCATGTTCCATATTACACCTGTGCTTAGGGTGTAACATGGAGCATGGTGCCATTCCATGGCCCCCCACCTTTAAACCTCCCCACAACACACACCACACACACACTTACTTTAATGGCAGGATGCTTCTCCCTGAAGGCTTCTGTATATTTTTTTATTTGGTCAATCACAGATCCATCCATTGTAGCAGAAATACTCTTAGTTTTCAATGGAGTACATGTGTGGAGACATACCTTGGTATGACCTGGGGTTGGAAGAACAAATTGGGGGAGTCTGTGCATTTGTGCCCATGACTCACTGATCATGGTTGCAATGCATTGCAGGCTCCAATGCAAAAAATAAAATACGTAATACATGCACATTTTCTTTTTGCAGTATGGGTGCATTTATTCATTTTTTTGTAAAAAGTAGGATATGCTTTTAAACCAAGCCCTCACTGACCTCTGCAACTGCAGGTCTTGTTTTAAATCCCATTTACTGTTTATCAGGTATGTGTTAAGTATTCATGTACTATGGGGAAAGGCTAAGGGGATGATCTATAAAGCCTTCAACCAGCAATACACTGGACAAATGCCATTTGCACTGCATTCCTGCCACTAGATGAAGGCAAGGAGCATTGGAAAGTATGCTTCTTGGCTCCATATTGTGGCAGGAATGTTGTGTCATTGAAAATATACATTCCCTTGAATTGACAAGTAAGGCATAATATACAGGAGTGACACTGTGGACTAAATGTCTGTATTATCATGTATGTGGCATCTAGAACAATTTATACCACCCTCCATTAGGGTACTAAAAATCATATTAATTTCCTGTTTTGCTCTGGGTTCTGTGGCATGTGTTCTTTAAGGTCACTGTTATTATTGCTGCTTCCACTTGCTTAGAAAGTAACTCTCAGACACAATTTAATAGTAACAGTAACACATGGTATGTGCACAGAGGGGCTGCTATATAGAGCTGTAGAAAATTCAGAATGTGCGAGGCAGCAGAATTTATGAATTCATTTTGACAGCAGTCATTCTCCGGGGAGGAATTATTGTCAATATGCCTTATTCACAAAGTGCCAACATGCACAGCTAAGGGATATAGCAACAATATGTATACAATGAACTGTGACAATAAAAATTCAAAACAAACTTATAAAAGAAAAGTAGAATGTTTCAGCGGCATATATGTATGGCAGCAATAAAAGTAGAACAAGGATAAACACAGATGTGTAACTAAAAGCCACGGGGCCCTGGAGCACGATTTAAGCTGAGATCCCTCCTATTTAATGTAAAAGTAGCTTAAAGTGTATGTCTGGGTAAAATTGAAAAAGAAAACATATTCAGTATATCTCTGCAATTGATGCACATTTCAAGTACAGAAAAATACCCATATTGCCCAAATTCCTGTGTGGGTGACAGATTGTCAGTCCTGCCTGCTGGAGCTCCACCTATTCCTACCCCTCTCTGTCAAACTCCCCATGCATGCATTGACTTTATGTCCAGACAAATAATGCTGCTGCCTTGGCTCTAAAGAACCTGCCCACACAATGTGTGTAGGAAAAAAGCTTTTGGGAGCTGTAGTTCTGGGGGTGTTCCTACTTCAATAGGAACTGACCTCCAAACAGCTATCCTTGCATGAATATTATAGGTCTGGTAATTAGACATGTGCATTCGGATTCGGACGAACCTGCAAATCAACGGAATTCAGTTGATTCGGTGGTTCGTCCAAATCCAAAATAACACATTTTTTATATGCCCGAATATACTAAAACGATATTCGGGCATATCAAAATTAGTTATCAGAATGCATGCCCGCTGCCATCTTGGAGGTGGGGTCCATAACGTCACATGATGCCACCGCATGGGTGACGTTATTCGTAGAATGAGTGGTGGCCAAATCCACCGAACAGTCCTGCGCATGCGCAACCATTTTAGAATATATCTTGGTATACACCAAGATGGAGGCACCCACATATTCGGGTGTCGCCATCTTGGTGTATACCAAAATATACTGGTGGCGCGCATGTGCATAACGCGCTGGCAGCTGAAACGGCCGATGCTCGTTCTGAAGTTTCTTCGGTTTTGGATTCGAAGGCTCGTTGCCTCCGAATCCGAAACAGCAATAAAATTCATATCCATTCACGAAACAAATGAAAATATTTTTCATTTTCATTTGTTTCGTCGGAAACAAATTATTTCCCCCTGTAAATGTCTACTGGTAATGATATAACTGGGAGTAATGGAAGCTTCTTGCTATAAGTACAGGATGAAACATGCTTAGACATGCTCTAGAGAGGAAGAGGGGGGTTTGGGGTAAATTCAAACAATGCTTGGACATACACTTTAACTAGTGGGTTGCTGATGGCAAGACAGGCACATTTTAAAGGATAACTGTACAAAAATAAGGGGGAAAGCACATTTTTAAATGGTATGATTTTATTATAGATGTAGTGAGGGCAGGGCTGGATTTCTGCATAACCCATAGGCCATGGCTTAGGGTGGCAGGGTTGACACGGGCAGTATACAAGCAACCACATATATTGATGGCTGTCGCAAACACTTTGTATAAAAAATGAAAGGTTCGATATTGCCTCTATGCCCTCCAGATAAATCTGCCCAGGTCTCTTTGTTCCTAACAGGTTGCACAATTCATTCAGGAACCCAGGAACAAACTGCTAGCAGAACAGGGAGACAGTTTTCCTCCAAGATTCAGGGCATGATGGAGAGAGACAATTACCTGCTGATCATCTTTTTGGATCCCAGATACCAGGACAAAATGAAAAATCTCATGCTACCATCCCAGGAAGGGAGAAGAAAATGTGCCACTTAGAGGAGGTGTTGAGGAAGAACCTCTTAGACAAATTGTGGGTAGGGTAGGCTGCAGACGACACTCACAGCCAGAACTGCAGACTACTTGGGGTCCAGGGCTGATGCAGACACACTTTAAAGTGAAGACCCCATGGGCTACTGCTATAATGTTTGCTGCAGGATAAATCCTGTATTGTGCCGCAAACTTTTTAGCCTATTCAAACGCACAGCTACTGTAAATGTGCCAGACATAGGGGTCTATTCACTAAGCTGCCGTAGGCAGCCGAGTGAAAGACCAACCTGAAGTGAAGTGAGCCGAACGCTGTTCGGCTATTCACTTCAGGCAGGTACGGCTGATATACCTGAAATCAGCCGTACATCGAGTGGCTTCACATGGCTTCAGGTCGACCGAACATGCTCAGCTTGCTCAGCATGTTCGGCCGACCCGAAGTGCAGGAGGAGTTCGACTCAGCCGATCCAACATCTGGATCGGCTAATCCGAACCTCCGGCAGGCTACTCGTGGCTGTTCGGTCTATTCTTATAGATGCCGAACAGCAGTGAGTGAATAGCCGAATGCCGCCCAGCGGCTATTCTGCTCAGTCGCTCAGAGGGACCGAGCAGAACAGAAAAATAGTTTAAAAAGTAAAAAAAAAATAGAAAACAATTGTGCGGAGCTAGCAATGACAGCTAGCTCCGCCCAACAGTTTTCTATTGACCGGCGGTTCTGCTGCCGTCAAAAAAAACAAAACTCTCCCAGGTGCTCTGGGAGTCTCCCGCTCCCAGCCACCCAGGAGATGAACACTGCTTTTTCTTTATTCTGACACGGAGCCGTGTCAGAATAGAAAAAGAAAAAAAATGTTTTGCCTATAGGAATGCATTGCTAGATTCCTATTGGCTATTTCAATTTGCAATAGCCAATAGTAAACTAGCATTGTACCCGAACTCTGCTGATGGACCTGATGGAGAACTGCAGCAGAGGGCGGGGACAATTCCGTGTCAGAATAAAGAAAAAAAAAGAAAAATCAGTGTTTCTCTCCTGGGCGGCCGGGAGAGTTTGCTGTCTGGAGATCAGTGTCCCTGGTTAGCTGGTAACCAGGGACGCTGATCTCTCTGCAAGTGGCCGGAGACAGCCGTAAGATCATGGCTGGCTCCACCCAGCTGTCAGAAGCAGGTTGTCGGCCGGCCAATGGCCGGCCAGTTGGCCAGCTTCGGCTTTCAGCGTGGCTCAGCCGTGCCGAGGCATATGCCTTCGGCTCGACTAAGTTCGGGAGCTGTGCGGGCTATTGTGAATAGCCCGTACAGCAGCCCTTCGGCTCTACTGAACCGAAGGGGTCCTGGGGCCGAAGCTAGCCGAAGGATCGGCCGAAGCTACGGCTAGATTCTTCGGCTGCTTCGTGAATAGACCCCATAATGTTTCTGCAACTAGGCCTTAGATGCAAAATATTTACTGCGTTCTGATGGGTAAATCATGCTCTGTTTCTTCTAGTTTGTGGCCTTGTCCAGTGCTCTGGCACGCAAAACTATTTGAGGCTATTTGCTCTCTGAAATATTACATTCTAATTTTTATTGCAATATAAAATCTGCCTTCTTATATTGCAGCCTAACTGAGGTGCTTCCATACTCTAAAGCAAATTTGCAATATTTGTGGCTATTGTTTCTGAAATGCATCACTCTAATATTAATAATAAAAACTGTCTTGTCTCTGGAATGTGTGTTTGTGGTTATTAAGTGATTTTGTGATCCCTGTTTTTACATTTTAGTAAACCATTAAGACAATACAGTGTGGTAATGTAAAAAAAAGCCACTCACAGACTATACTATGATTTCCCACTGGTCAATTGGAATGAAGTTGAGTGCTTTAACTTTATTCTATTGTAAGAGTACACTTTCCTATTGGTTTTAGATCTGTTGCGGCTGATAAGGTTAGTTCACAACATAAGCAGTGCGTTCCGGGCCGATTCTGGACGGAACGCACTGCCTCACATTGCGGCCGGCTCACTTTTTTGCCTGGCTGGAGGGGGCATGGCGGGCCATTGAAGTGAATGGCACAGGAGCAACGCCTGCACGGGATCGCATGGCACATTGTGCCTGCAGTGCGGTCCGCTGTGATCAAATGCTGCAAGCACTATTTCGATTGGACCGGACCGCACTCCAGGCACAATGTGCCTGGCTATGCCATGCGGGCGATCGCATTGTGGCCGGAGGGCGTGGCTATGGTGCCATTTACTTAAATTGCCCGCCACCCCCCAAGCCCGGCAAAAAAGTGAGCCGGCCGCATTACTTCCACTGGTCAATACAGGCCTATTACTGCTGTATAAAATCAGGTGTCACAGCTAATATTACCTACAAAAGTTGTAATAAATCAGATTTGGGTGCTGCTGTGTGAGCCAATCAATAATGTAAAAGCAAAAAACTCTATTACACATGCTAAATATGTGTTGCTGACACTTTCAGTGAGAATGGTACTGTACTGTAACGTCCCACAAAGCGAGCCCAGATACATTCCCTCACCCCTTCTAAGAAGAGAGACACTTTCCTCCTTCTCTCCTTTATGGACAATGTCCTCTTCAGTCTGCAGTCAACAGGTAAAAAGCTAGCACTGGACTTCCTTATTAAACAGCCTAGCATATCTAATACATACATTTTTTTGTAAAATAAGGATGTATATAAATAATAAAAATAACTATATACAATATCAGAGTAAAAGCCTTTAAATTTTGCCAAAAAAAGTAAAAATAGAATAGATAAAAATAAAAATAGAATAGAATAGAATTAAACAAAAAAACTACTCCCGTCACTGTATGAATGGATTTGCTGTTTGAGAACTCTTTTTTTTTTCACCAATGTATAATCTAACTTCCATCATTAGCTTCCCCCATCAGTGCGGATTAATCACGCCAGGTATATGGTCTAAGTATCCCAGAATGCCTCTTTGCACACATCTAGTTATTTTCCTGTCTGCTGTCTGTCAAGGGTAATTGGATACATTTACCTAGATCTTTCTGGCTGGCTCCTATTAACAGCAGTATCAGCTTGTGCTGGAGTCTCTGGGCATTTGTTTTTTGGCCGTACATTATATTTCATTATCTGTCATGGCAACTGAATGGCATGACAATACCACTAGAGAGAAAATGTAAATTATTGAACACTTGAAGAGAGCCTAAGAACCAGTGCTAATCATCTCCCAAAATTAGTGAGCTGTTTGTGCATGTGCTTGATTCCACTGCTGAATACAATATACTAAATTATATAGTTATTTATTCTAGGGTTGCCTGATGGCAGAGTGCTGAAAAACAAATTCAATACTTAGAAAGGTTCATGTAAATGGCTGGAAATTAAAAGTGATGTCCAATGCCTCAAAGAATGTACTTGCTTATCAGAACTTCTCTCATACAGCGGAAGCATGCAGGGTTTTTTTGGACAATGTCACAAAATTATATTACTGCAAGTAATTGCCATAAGCTCCAACTAAACAATTTAGTTAGTTTTGGATAGAATGGAGAAGGGATGAAACCTCTACCAGGTTTTTCTGTCGTCAGTATGCCAACAGGTGATATCTTTCACCATTTCTTTGTCCTGGAAACACTAGAAATTGCAAGGAAAACTTTTTAACAAGGATACAGAATGCAAATAAAACCTGACAGAGGTACTAATTTTTGTTTCAGTTGACAAATAAAATAACTTTTTCTGTTTTTCTGTTTGTATCCCAGTTGCAGTGATTCTCTATACATTCCTGTCCCAAGCCACACAACAGGAAGTGTGAGATAATCTTATCCACGAGGACAGAGGCAGCTATAAAAACCTGATAGAGATTCTAACTCATATTCACTCTATCCAACTTGTCTTCACTCTATCCAATTGAACATTTACTTTGAATTCTGTCAAAAATAGAGAACCGTTTTTAAGCAGTTGTTATTCATTGGTTCCATTATTCTCCTCCTTTGTCTGATCCTGCAGTTTTGTAGCACTTTCATCTGTGCCTCTTGACTTGTCTGAAATTTTCATCATCATCTTTATCTGGTTTTCCAATGATATAATAGAACATAACTGCAGATGGAAGAGACTGCAATTATGATTTTGTATCAACCTCCCCCTGCTTTGCGTTCCTTTCCTCTTCAGCAACATCTGTAGGTACACCCACTGTGAGCCTAATTTTATAAATATCAGCTGGTGCACTAGAGATGATGCAAATTAAATTCAAGGAGGGTTTCAGGTAATTAAACATGGCATAGTTTATTAACTTTATGGGTTTTTAATGAATTCATAAGAAATAAGTGATTTGCCTACCTGGCTGCACAGTGAGGCAGAGGTGCGTGATCTACATGTCTAGCTTAACAGAATTAGAAATCAAATGTCGGGTAAAAGAGTAAACATTTATGTATTTTCACTATGTATTTAGTTGTTCGATTGGGGATCAGCTTTAAAGCACAACTCCAGACTGAATAAAAATCTACCAAGCACCGCTTAGACACTAAACTCAGGTGTTACATCTTAAAAATGCATTCAAGTACCTTAACTATTAACAAAAATGTACCTTACCTGTACTTGTGTATCACTCGGCTGTTGATCCTCAAATCATGTTGACACTGTCCTTGCTTCTGAAGGGTGGCTATGGTCCCTTGTGTGTTGTAAAGTAGCCACCACTATTAGCTCACTCGCGTGATGGACTACAATCTCAATACAAATTAGTAAACAAAACATGAGATTGTATGGATTACAATTATTGGCGCACAGTAAAAGTGAGAGTGTTGCTTCACACCCCAATAACTTATATACATATCCGTGATCAAATGAAGATTTTACCACTCCTGGAGGGGGATTTTTAAGAAAACTTAGTTATCACTATAAACTTGGTCAAATATTAAAAGTTGCTTTAATTCACATTGTCATAAAAAAGATTTTTGCATTGGTATAACCGCAAAATGTTGATACATGAAATTGTTACACAAATAAGATACATTTTTGTTAATAGTTAAGGTACTTGAATGTATTTTTAAGATTTAACTTCTGTGCTTCGTGACACTTTAACTTTTAATCATTTGCTGTATAAGCACCTTAAATATAAATATAAAATTATAGCTGCAGTCATGTGATGACCATTGACCTGGAATCAGGCTTCAATGGCTCTTACGTGTCATAAAATTGTGACTGAGTTGACCATGGGGTTGAATAATGTTGGGATCATGCAACCAGGAAGAACAGCAGCAACCATTGCACAGTCAGTACTGCAGCTTAGAGAAGGTAAGTCATATATTTACAATTTCAAATAATCACACAAGAAGGAAAAAGGAAACTGGAGTTGGCTTTTAAGATAAATTAAAAAGACTTTTGGTACAGTTACAACGTTTTCTAGAAAGCACCACGTGATCGGTCACTAATTTTACATGTACTGTATACTGGAGTTATTTCTTAATCTTATTGCTGACAAAATGTTCTTTTTATATATAGAGTTAGCTGTCCCAACTGTATTTCTCTTACAAAGATTTTATTACTTTTTGAGTGTCTTTTGACTTGTTAAGAAACCTCATTGAATCTGGTGCAGTGAGGTGTTCATGAAGCTGGCAGATGGCAGCACCATGCTGGGTTACCGGATTACTGATATTTTCCCACATTTCCTCCAATGTGCCAGCATGTACAATAGATGCTACTTTTATATTTAGCAAGAAACTCAACCTGTTAATTCATAATTAGTGAGTCGGTGAACCTTCTTTATTAAGACTGCAGTTTTAGGTCAAGCCAGCAGGAAAGAAATTTAATTACATTTAATCTAAAAAAGGAAAAGATTTTCCATCTGTTCCCAGTAAAAACTAATACCCAGGTAAGCGTCACAATAAATTCATGCAGCTTGTTGTGATGGGAAAAGTGCTCATTTTGATGGCCAGCACAGCAGCTGCCTGCAGTACACACATAACATAGCAGTGACAAAACATTTTCCTACAATGTCGCCAGGAAAAATAGCCAAAATTGTTCTCTCTTCTGACTGAAAGCAAGAAAGAGAGACAATGATTCTCTCTTTACTTCTAAAGTAAATCTGTCACAAACCTGGGCAATTCAAACCAAGATTATGATGAAAAACTGCATAACTGGAGGATGTCTTAGGTGAAAATTGAATGTCAAAACAAGCAGTAGATTTAGAGATATCAGCAGCTGAAGATTTATTAAAACCTATATTTTTAGGAGCAAAAGCTGTACTAAGAGAAACATGGGGCTGCCATGTTTACAAGTTCATTGGCTGTCATTAACTTCAATACCTCTGAACTTACTGACCCAGAATAAGCCTTGCAATTAGAACTCAGAACTTCTGATCTGCATACTTGTTCCAAGCCAGTGCCTTGGAAAATACAAAAGTTATTGGATCAGCATGACAGCAAAGCATCTAGAATTTTCAGTATACATATTTTTTCAGTATACATTTCTTTTAATAAGTTTTTTTCCTTCTCTGCCACGTGCCAAGCTTCTTGGCCCTTCTATCAGATGGGTGGGCTTGCTGATCAAAAGGAAACTTATCAGTGGTGTGACCAAGCTTGATTTTGCAGAAGTTGTTAAAGGTAACAGGTAAAGGTCTTTAACAACTTCTGCAAAACAGCTTGCAGTCTTTTAAAATATATAAAATAATGTAATGTTAATAACACTAATTCAAAACATACCCCTTCAGCATCTAAAAACATTGTGCGCTGCAGACTTCTGGGTTCCAGCGCCCTATGGAATAGTGGTGTGTGTACCCACTCCGATACGATCACACCAGAACACAGGACATATCCGTTTTTCCCCGATATCCACGACTTTGCCTCTCACCGGAGACCAGGTGCGGGTGATGGACAGGTTCCTCTCCCGTTCGCAGCCAGCCAGACGATGGCTGCTGCCTGAAGCTCCACAACCGCATGTAACATCCAAAATGGCGGATCGGGAAGAGCTCAACCAACCCATCACTGCAGAGCCTGTAGGTGAGTCTCCCCTACTATCTTCAGACACAAATTTAAACTCTCAGCAACTGGCAACAGCGGTGGCTACACATTTAAAATCTGACCTGGCTGCCATTATTGCAGACTCCATGCAACAACACATGAGCCGTTTAACACTCACCCTAGAGACTCACGAAAATAGCTTACACAACGCTGAAAATAGGATTAGCGCACTAGAAGACCAAGCTCATACACTTAATGCCTATCAAGATGATTCTGCCAAAAAGATACACTATCTGCTAGACAAGGTGGATGACCTTGAAAACCGCTTTTGCAGAAACAACCTCCACCTTGTCGGCGTACCCGAATCCGTACCACCGGTGGATATGGTTAATTTCTGCTCCCACATCATCCCGAAAGCACTGGGTCTTGCCTCACCATGCAAGGTGGAGAGGGCCCACAGGATTGAGCCGCCCAGATCAAACCAACAGACCAGTGATAAAACGTTACTTAGATTTCGCAGATAGAAATGCTATTCTGCAAAACTACAAATTCCAACAGAACTTACTGGCAGGTGGGTTCAAGCTCCTTATATTCACAGATTACTCAGCCCAGGTAACCAAACAAAGGAAGCATTCGTAGACACGTGCCACATCCTGGTTGACAGATAATATGAATTGACATTGGCATATCAGGATGTCTTGCGCATCATGCATCATGCTGACGAAACCCCAGCTTTTACCTCCGCAGAAGAAGCACTACGGTATGCACGATCACTGGCCGAGCCCCCTGCACGCACTGACCCGTCTCCCACCAAGACTCCACCCAGGAAGAAAAAAGCCTGAATATTCTACAGATGATGTTAAGGTAATACTAGGCCCTGAGTGACACCCTGGGGGTGATTTACTAACCTAAACACACGCACGCACCAGGTGTGTGTGATTTTCACACAGCAAAACGTATTTTTCAACCAAAAAGTCTCTAAAAGCATATTTCCACTAATGCCATATATGGAAAAATCATGCACATGATGCATATATAATGCTGCTTCACAGTTTAGACAAAAATGGTTAGCTCATGCATTTACATTTCTTGCATTCATCAACGCAAGCAACATAACATAGAGCTAATTTACACCACATTACCTTGCAATTCATTGCAGGGCTTTGCACAACACACCTGCTGGGTGTGTACACACTACAAAGGTGTTTCGATTCCTCCCATAGATCATGCTGGGAGGGAACACACTACAGAGGTGTATACACGTTCATGGTGTGTTTATAAGGTTAGTAAATCAACCCCTCTGTTTCATGTTCTATTACATACGTCATTCACCCTACTGTGATGGTTCAGTTATCATGCCATATGTTACTTTCTGTGTTCTGTCAATTTATCTTTTTCATGCGGTAGTCATCCAGGTAGTGTTGAACTGTGGGGTCTATTCACGAAGCTGCCGAAGGATCTGGCCGTAGCTTCGGCCGATCCTTCGGCTAGCTTCGGCCCCAGGACCCCTTCGGTTCTACTATTCACAATAGCCCGTACAGCTCCCGATCATGGCCGAGCGGCTCAGCCGAGCCGAACGCATATGCATCGGCTCGGCTGAGCCGTGCTGAAAGCCGGAGCTTGCTTCTGACAGCTGGGCGGAGCCAGCCATGATCTAAGCCCTCGTTCACACCTGAACGTTTTGTAGCGCGTTCTACGCTCAACGAACGCTCTACAAAACGCTCAAACATCTAAATCCCATTGTATTCAATGGGTCTGGTTCACACCTTGGCGTATTTCAGCCCGTCCCTAACGCGCTACAAAACGGCCCACGCCTGAAATGGTACATGTACTACTTTGGTCCGTTTTTGTTGCGCGTTTCCATTGGGACAAAGCCAAGTAGCCCTTGGAAACGCGCGTTTGTCGTGCGATTTTAAGTGTCGGGCTCGACTTAAGTGTTCTTGGCCAGCTTGTCCTGCGGCCGGCTAGCTCGTCCTGCGGTCCTGTGAATGGGAGCAAGTAGGCCGACTTTGGGGGTCCACCGCTCAGCGGCCATTGGCCCCGGGGGCTGAAACTTGGCACAGGGGTAGTGAGGGACCTCGAGAACATGCCTGTGAAATATGGGAGCTGTAGCATGAAATCGGCCGGTGGGCTTTTCTCGGCTCCGTTGGATAGAGGAGCCTGTGGGCTACAAGAGGATGCCCGTTGATTGTGGCTCCTCGGCACGGTCCAGCCGCTGGAGCTCCGTACATCTTGTGCCCCTGCACGACCGATTAGAAGCGGATTTTTCCCATTGAAAAGCATTGGGACATTACTATTGGCTATTTCAATTTGTAATAGCCAATAATAAACTAGCATTGTACCCGACCTCTGCTGCAGTTCCCCATCAGGTCCATCAGCAGAGGGCGGGTACAATGCTAGTTTACTATTGGCTATTGCAAATTGAAATAGCCAATAGTAATGTCCCAATGCTTTTCAATGAGAACATTTTTATTTTTTTTATTTTTCTATTCTGACATCGATCGTGTCAGAATAAAGAAAAAAAAGACACAGCGGTGTTTCTCTCCCGGGCGGCCAGGAGCGGGAGGCTCCCAGAGCGCCCGGGAGAGTTTTTTTTTCTTCTTTTTTTTGACAGCAGCAGAGCCGCCGGACAATAGGAAACTATTGCGCGGAGCTAGCTGTCACTGCTAGCTCCGCACAATCGTTTGCTATTTACTTTTTTTACTTTTTCCACTCTTTTTCTGTACTGCTCGGTACCTTTGAGGGACCGAGCAGAACAGCCGAGCCGAATGCCACTTGGCGGCATTCGGCTATTCACTCACTGCTGTTCGGAATCTTTAAGAATAGCCCGAACAGCAGTGAGTAGCCTGCCGGAGGTTCGGCTCAGTCGATCCAGATGTTGGATCGGCTGAGTCGAACTCCTTCTGCACTTCGGGTCAGCCGAACATGCTGAGCATGTTTGGCCCAGCCGAAGCCACATGAAGCAAGCCGATGTGCGGCTGAAATTAGCCGTACCAGCCTGAAGTGAATAGCCGAACAGTGTTCAGCTCCCTTCACTTCAGATCGGTCATTCACTCGGCTGCCCTCGGCAGCTTCGTGAATAGACCCCTTATTGACCATAAATGAAAGCAACAAAGAGGTAGATTGAGAATCCTCCCAATTAGAACAGCTGAGGGCGGACGTATAACCAGACATTTTGCATTTTCCAACAGCTGATGTGCTGCACTACTCAATCGCCCAGACACTGGCAGGCTCCGTAGCTGCTCCATTCCTTAATAAATGAGAACAATAGTTGTCCACAACAATGCCTGCAATTTGTTTTGAAGACTAAGGCCCCATTCACACTGAGCGACATGAAAATCACGTGATTTTCCGCGCGATTTTATATGAGCGACATTGAGCGATATTGAGCGACTTGTCGCGGAACATTGCGCAACTTTTTCCTATTGGGCTGTATGCAATCAGGAGCAAAATCGCTCAAAATCGCTCGAAAAAAGGGTCATGTAGGAGCTACAAGTGATATTGAGCGATATTGAGCGATATTGAGCGACGAGATGTGAACAGCTCCATTGAAATGGATTGGAGAAGCTACATAGAGCGATATTGCGTGGAAATATAAGCGATATCGCTGCAAAAATCGCTCGATAAATCGCTCAGTGTGAATGGGGCCTAAAACAAATTGAAACCTGAACAGTACTGACCCATCTGTGTGTATCAAGAATGGCCCTGATTTGTTATGCCTAAGGCCCCATTCACATTGAGCAATTCGCAAATCGCGCGATTTTCATTTTGCGCGATATCGTGCATTTGTCGCACGATATCGTGCAAATGCTTGCATTGAGCAAGCTAGAATTGCGGCAAAATCCGCTCCAAAAAGGGTCCTGCTGTAGCGACGCATGACCCGCGACAGCCATGGACAGAGCCCCATTGGATTGCATTGGAGAGCGATATCGCGCGGTAAATAGCCGCGATATCGCGGGAATTACCACGCGATAAATCGCTCAGTGTGAACGGGGCCTAAATCTGAAAAGAATGCCTATTGCTTACACAGGAAGGTCACAGAGTGGGGTACTGTGCCCCGCTCAATCTGGCATCCATACTGATTTGTTTTTGACTTGCAAAGGAATATATGAACATCATCACCTCACAATATAACATTCTGTCACTGTAGCCACCAGATTCCATTTTGTTACAGCTAACCAACACCGATATATGCATGGCTCTAAAGAAAGCACACACAAAAGCTGCCTTGAAAAGTACTTGTGTGGGTGTACCAGTAGCAAATAGTGGCAACTGCTCCTGTGTCAGTTTCTGCATCTAGCAAGCCCCTGCTTATTCTACAAAACCACGCCACAGCCTCATTGAACTAAGGTGTAAGAGACCATACGCAATTCTGGATCAATGGCATAAACCACCAAACACCTTTTTGGGTACCACAAATGATGGATTAGCTTGAACCTATTGGGTTACTTCTAATAACACTGACACGGTTCAAGAAGGCTTGAAGCCAGTTAGCAAATGTGCAAGAGATAAATCTATAATGCTGTTTTACGTTCTCCTTTAACACCCTCTGGTTTTATCTTGTCTAAGTTAAACTTTTCCACAAAAACATTTCCACGTACTCACCCCTCCATATCCGTTTCTTCCCCTCCATTTCAAGATGAGCTCCCAAGGAACCCTCAAAGCAAAAATACATTTCCCATTTTTCTCAATACTCCAACTCTACCCCATCCACTTCGTTATCCCCTTACTTAGCCTCTGTCTCTACCCCAGTAGTGCTCATGGGCATAGTCAATGTGGGAATAGACATAGAATTTGCTGGAATTTGTTTGGAATGGGCTGCTATCACATGTCAAAAAAACTAAAAATGTCCATTCCCTTTTTAGAATGCAGCACACCACAATGCATACCATGTGCATGGTTGTGTGCTGTAGTATTGGTACCATGGCTGCTACTGTAGTTAAAGAATGGCACTGCAACATTCTTTAACTACATGCGTGATGTGTTCATTACACCTGCCTTGTGCTGTATTTTCTGAGCTAGAGCATTGATGGGACCATAGTGGCACTGATAGAACACTGTTTCCAGTCCCTGTACATTCTGCTTCCAGTCCCTACTTTATTTAGAAGAAATTAGTTGCCACAATAAAAGTCTACGGGGTTCCCATTTCAGCAACTAATTCTTTCTAATCCTTTTAATATAATGTGCAAGGACCAAAAGCAGTCAGCTAAGGGTACTGCTGCACTCCCATCAGTTTTCTGGGACCCAAAAGAAGAGCATAGAGGTAAGTGTAATTGCCACATTACACTTACCTCCCACAGCCCATTTGACAGATAACTCCTGGAGTTCTCCTTTAACTTTGTTTTTTGCACTACCTTATTAAATATGCACCATTAACTTGTAAGGGTGTTGGATAATGAAGTACATCTAATTTGCATATTAGTTGAAGTCGTAGTGCAAGGAAAGTAGATAGAATTGCCAGAGGTTATTTATATATGTTAATGTAATGAATGCTTTCGATTTGCACTACTTCACTGCTAAATTTGTCCCCAATTCATGAAAATTCAACATGAAAAATGCTGAAAGTATAAGAGGGAGAACATAGCGAGAAGAAAAAGGAAACTGCAAATATGTCTTTGAGTATGGAGGAGACTATAAATGTCAAAAAACAATGATTCCAGAGTACTTTCTTCAGCTTCGCTTCTTTGAAAAATAATGCATTATGCAAGCTTTAGAGGTCTATTTAGCAATGTTTTCAATGTTTTTCAGACAAATTCACATAATTTACCCAAGATCACCCATTTTAACATAGGATTCACCTAGAAAAATAGGTGATTCTTGAATGTAAACACTGATATGCAGACCCTTTAGTGTTTTATCAATTATCATTAACATTTTCAACAAATTCACTTAGATACAACACTTGTGTATTTTGCCACAGAGATCTTTTTTTTCCACAACGAGATTGTTATTTTCATTGCAAATATCACTCATTAAAGTCAAGGATGGTTTTACAATTAGGCACAGTAGGCCTGTGTCTACATGCCAGGGACGTGCGGTCAGGGGAGGCAGTGCCTCACCTAGTATTATAGAGGAAAAAGGTGTCAGCTTCAAGTCTGAAGCTGACAGCTTTTTCTCCATTCAGAGCGGCTTGCAACAGGTCACACAGCAGGGGAAGCCACCTCGCTGTGTAACTTGTCATGGATGGAGCGCTGCCTGTTAATTACAGGCAGCACTGCATCTGGCTTTTGACAACTGCTTCCCCACTGCCTGTGTAACCTAACTAGTGAGGCCAGAGGTGCAACAGCCTCTACTCTATGTTAGAGGCTTGAGCTCTGTGGATGGTTTGGACTAATGGCAAAGCGCCATTGGTCCAAGATGTCCAATAAAAAAACGAAAAACAAAAACACAGAGGACATCAATCTCGATGCCTCACCAGTGACGGGCTGCTCCTCCCTTTCTCCTCCCTCCCTCCTTCACACTAGCTTGATGACCGATTTGGGGGGTGGGGCTTCAACGGGATATGGGCGGGGCTTCAACATTCTGAGAGGGGACGAGCTGGGGTGGGGCGTGCTGGAGGCAGGGCTGTGGGAATGCCTCACCCAGCACCGAAGGTACCGCACGTCACTGCTACATGCAACAGAGGCAAAGCTTTTTCTCCCACATTTTTCCCAACGCCAATACAAATATACGCTTATTCACACTTTGTTAACCACCTCCCGTCCATGGCTGTTTGTGAACGGCCAGACGGGAGTCTGCTAGGAGTGGGAGGGTGTCTTAAGACGTCCTGCCCCTCCCCCCAGGAAAACTGTGAGCAACTGTGACGCCCGATCGCTTGCAGGAACTGCAGGTGTGCGCCCCCCCGTACCTCTGTCCCGCAGTCTCCTCGCCGCTTCTGCCGGTCTCGTGATCCGCTGTGGCTGGTGCGGCTGGGACCGGCACGGCAACGCTCTAACAGCAGATGAAAGGGAGGTCAGTACTCGATCTCCCTTTGATCTCTTTACCTGTCCCCCAAAAGAAAAAAATTCAAGCATTAAAAAAAATAAAGAAGCTAAAAAAAAATTCACAACTAATAATAAAAAAATAACACAAAAAATGTTTTAAAGTCCCCTGCCCCCCCCCCCACATACACACGCAAACATGCGTCGGGTGCGCCTGTGTACGAAAACGAGGATTGCGCCCATTATGCCGCACATGTTACATATCGCCGGGAACGTCAGAGTGAGAGTAATAATTATAGGGCCATCAATCACTGAACACTAAACTGATGAGCGGTAAAAACTTTTAAAGCATCGCCTATGGACAATTTTGGTTGCGGTTCACGGGCGTACGCAATTTTAAAGCTTGACATGTTTGGTGTCTATTTACCCAATGTGACCCCGTCTTTTATATTTTACCAAAAAATTGGGGTGATAATAAATGTTTCATAACATTTTATAGGGAAACATGTTTTTTTCAAAATGTATTTATACTTTTTTTGTTATATAGTAAAAAATAAAAATCCCAGTGGTAATTATTCACCACCAAAAGAAAGCTCTATCTGTCCTCAGAAAATGGTATGAAATCAGTTTCAGTACAGCGTTGTATGACGGAATAAATGTCAGTCAAAGTACAGCAGCGCTGAATACTGAAAAATGGCCTGGCCAGGAAGGGGGTGAAACACCCTGGTCTTCAAGTGGTTAAAGTATTCCAAGCCACGTTAGGATGATTGGTGGTTCTAGAAGAGCAGTGTTGCTTTGGGTGGCAAAGGCTATGTGTCTTCAAGGTCCAGTAATGAAAATCTGGCCTTTATAAACATTATCTAAAATCTATACACATATCAGGTTTTACTCAGTTATTTTCATCTTAGAAAAAAGATGGTGCAGATGAGAAAAGATATTCCCAAAGCAACCAAGGTAATGGTACTTATAAATAATCAATTAACATTAACAACTAGTTGGGAACCTTTTGAGTTCAACATACAGTTACACCCTAATCAACTTCACCTAAGTCCCTTCAGCTTCCTGTGTAGCCCCCTTTTATAACCCTTAAAGGGTTATTAAACCCTCCGTTTTTTTTGCATATATCTACTGCTAGCAATCAGTAGATATATGCAAAAATTTAAAATAAAAAAACGCTTTAAAAGAGGTTAAAACGTACCTGTCTCCACGCCGCGCGATCCCGTCCGAAAATCTGAAAAATCTTGGGTGGCCGCAAAGGGCCTTTAGGCGGACTCATGCACAGTTCAGATTTTCGGCCGGGAGAGGAGGAGAGACACAAGATAAGTCTATGGACAGCGTGCACCCGCATGCAGACACCGTGGGACAGGAAGTGCCAGCAACGACAGAGGAGTCAGCGCTGGATCAGAGACCCACCGCAGCACTGGAGGGACAGCTGAAAACGACAGGAAAGAAGATCGGATTAAGAGACATCATTTAAGGTAAGTGCTTACACTAACATAGAGGGGAGGGGAAAAATATACTTTAATGTCACTTTAATTAACCCTCATCAGCCACAAATAACACCTTCCTACACTTCTCCCTTTGGCTTTTATTTTTTTTTGCTGATTTTTTTTTCTATTTTTTGATTTTTTAAACCATACATATGCATGGTTTTTGTTCATTCATTCAGTCTTAAATAGCTTTGCAATGCTTTGTATCAGAATTGTAATTTTATTGTCAGTATAAAAGGGTTCAACCACAGAATAGGATTATCTATAGTAACACTGGGGGGTTAATTCATAAGAAATCCTATAGTTGTCAGCGTCATCTAGGGGAGCTAGTGCCATGTGAATGGCATCTACTCAACTATACTACGCTATGCTATTTTACATTTAATTTCGGTGCTTGGCCACTCCGGTTCCCCCGAACTAAATTGCTTTGTAAATTGTAAAATTGTCAATTGTAAATATGCAAAATACTTTATTATACTCTCTGGCAAAGGAGGAGGATCCTTCGCTGGATCTCAACGTCATTGGCTCAGTGTCCTTGTCCTGTTGGCAGTCCAGTAACGGGGGGCCCTCGTAAAACTACAACTACATGATGATGTCAGAAGTATGTGACCAATCCACTGCAGTGCTGGATCCATAGGTCATATCTTCCCAAAGCAGTGCCAGCAAGAGACATGTGTGGTTCCAGTCTGCTGCTGCACTTCTAACAATGGAAGCATCCTGACAGGAAAAGAGAGATCAATACTCTTAGACTTTTTTTGTTGAATCACAGGTTGGATGGGGTCAACTTCAGCTTAATTTGCAGAGAAGCACATGTGACGACTGCTGTGTGGCAGAGGTGTCTGAATAACAAGATCACCTTAACAAAATTCCATGTCCTTGGCAGATATGGCTTTGCATACTATCTATCTATCTATCTATCTATCTATCTATCTATCTATCTATCTATCTATCTATCTATCTATCTATCTATCTATCTCATACATATACTGTATATATGTATTTTGTTTAGTTTGTTTGTTTGTATCATTTACTTTAATTGGTCATATGTAGTCATGTTAAACAGTCTCGCTTTAACAAAAATCCTTCTTCCTATCTACACAACAGGTATCCTTTCACAATTATTCCTTTTTCCGCAGACCTCATTACTTGTGGATCAAACAAAATGCAGGCTTTAAAACCAGAGCGGAACAATATTTTCTGTTTTGATTTCGAACATCCAATATTGTTGTACTAAATGAAAAATAACAATATACATAACTGCAGAAGTTTGCATACAATGAAAACATCAGAAGCAATGCTGCAGTTATAGGCAATCTATGGATAGTGTGTATTATGGAAATGGCTTCCATTCTACACGCCCCAAGGGACTAGCAGGAAAAAGCAAAAAGACTTTAGGCGTATTGTAGCTAAACGTCACTTTAATAATTCATGACTCCATTGTATTTCCAATTGCTCAAGTTGTCTGGTATATACCCCAGAACAGTCTGTACTACACAATACTGACTTACAAAATCATTTTACAATGAAAATGTAGCCCCCTCTGTTTTACCTTCCTGAAAATACAACCTCCAATAAATACCAATTATGTATTTATCTGTGACAGCCTGCGGGAGGAAACATTTTCATAGAAGCACACTTCCAAACAGCTTGTGCAATACCTATTTTGTGAACAATACATGAAAACAAATGTATGTGTACAGAATATATATACACATACAGTATATACATCGATCAGCCATCACATTATGACCACTGACATTTGAAGTGCATAACATTGATTATCTTGTTACAATGGCACCTGGAAGTGCGTGGGATATATTAGTCAGCAAGTGAAAAAAATTTCCCTGAAGTTGATGTTTTGGAAGCATAAAAAATGGGCAAGTGTAAGGATTTGGGTGACTTTGACAAGGGCCAAATTGTGATGGCTAGACGACTGGGTCACAGCAACTCCAAAACTGCAGCTCTTGTGGGATGTTCCCGGTCTCCATTGATCAGGATCTACCAAAAGTGGTCCAAGAAGAAAAAACGGTGAACCGGTGACAGGGTCATGGTCAGCTAAGGCTCATTGATGCACGTGGGGAGCGAAGGCTGGCCCATGTAGTCTAATCCAATAGAAGAGCTACTGTAGCTCAAACTGCTGAAAAAGTTAATGCTGGTTCCGATATGAATGTGACTGAGCACTAGACTTGTGCGCCGTCAAAATATTTGTTCTGTTTCGTTTCGGAATATCCGTTATTTCGTATTTCATAATTCGTGTCCGAAACTCAATTCGGATTCGTACGAAATACGAATTTTCGTTAGTTTCGGCACATTTTCGTAACTTTACGAACATTCGTTATGATTTAGTCAAAAAGCAAAATACCTTTGTGAATATTAGAGTTGATGAGGTTTTTTTTTATCCGAAATTTGCATCCGAAATCCATTAACGGAATTCGTATTTAGTTTGGTTGACCAATCAGAGGTTTTCTCTTCTGCTGCTGAGAGTTGCATTACAATACAGGCAGGAAATACGAAATTTCGTTAACGGATGTTCGTTCCGTTACGCACATTCGTTATATTGAAGTTAAAAAGCAAAATACCTTTGTTAATATTGGAGTCGATGGTAGTTGTTTTTTTTATCCGAAATACGGAATTTCGTTAACGGATTTTGGATCCGAATTTCGTATTAAAAAAAACTACCATCAACTCCAATATATTAACAAAGGTATTTTGCTTTTTAACTTCAATATAACGAATGTGCGTAACGGAACGAACATCCGTTAACGAAATTTCGTATTTCCTGCCTGTATTGTAATGCAACTCTCAGCAGCAGAAGAGAAAACCTCTGATTGGTCAACCAAACGAAATACGAATTCCATTAACGGATTTCGGATCCGAATTTCGGATTTAAAAAAAAATCATCAACTCCAATATTTACAAAGGTATTTTGCTTTTTAACTTCATCATAATGAATGTTCGTAACGGAACGAAATTCCGTCAACGGAATTTCGTATTTCCTGCCTGTATGTATTGTAATGCAACTCTCAGCAGCAGCGGATCCGTATTTCGGATAAAAAAAAAATCTTGTCATGTTGTTCAACCTCATTTACAGGGGTAATATTAGTTCCCGTTTCAAAGAAATTCGGATCTGAAATTCGTTAACGGAATTTCGTATTTCGTATATAATTCGGAAACTGCAATTCGGATTTCGGATGCTTCCGAATTTACAAATTTCAGGAAAATTCGTACGAATTTCGATTCGTAACAAAACGAATCGCACATGTCTACTGAGCACACAGTGCATCACAGTTTGTTGCGTATGGGGCTGCGTAGTCACAGACCGGTCAGAGTGCCCATGCTTACCTGTGTCCACTGCCAAAAGCACCTGCATCAGAACTGGATCACAAAGCAATGGAAGAAGGTGGCCTGGTATAATGAATCACATTTTCTTTTATATCAAGTGGATGGCCGGGTTGGTGTGTGTCACTGAGAGATGGCACCAGGATGCACTATGGGAAGAAAGCAAGCTGGTGAAGGCAGTGTTATGCTTTGGGCAATGTTCTGCTGGGAAGCCTTGGGTCCTGCCATTCATGTGAATGTTATGTGAACACATACCAGCTACCTAAGCATTGTTGCTAACCAAGTACATTCTTTCATGAAATTGGTACTTCCTGATGGCAGTGGCCTCTTTCAGCAGGATAATGCACCCTGCCACACTGCAAATATGCTTCAAGAATGTTTTGAGGAACACAACCACAACTTTGGGATGTTGACCTGGTCTCCAAATTCTCCAGATCTTAATCCAATTGAGCATCTGTGAGATTTGGTGGAAAAACAAGTCCGATCCACGGAAGCCTCACCTCGCAACTCACATTACTTAGAGGAACTGCTACTGATGGCTTGGTGCCAGATGCCACAGAGTTTGCATGTTCTCCCTGTGCTTGCGTGGGTTTCCTCCGGGTACTCTGGTTTCCTCCCACACACCAAAGACATGCCAGTAGGCACTCTATGTATGCATTTGAGATAGGGACCTTAGATTTTAAGCTCCTTGAGGGCAGGGACTGATGTGAATGTGCATCTATGTGCATCTATGCAAAGTGCTGCGTAAATTGTCGGCGCTATATAAATACTTGAAATAAATAAATATCTTCAGAGGTCTAGTGAAATCAATGCATTGACAGGACATATTTGTTTCGACGGCAAATGGGGGACCTACTCAATATTAGGCGGGTGGTGATAATGCAGTGGCAGAACTACCGCCGGTGCAGGCGGTGCGGACGCACCAGGGCCCTGGGCCTGTGGGGGTCCCAGCACAGTCCCAGCGCCGGATCGGTACCCAGCGGCCAGCGGGCCCCCCATCTCTAAAATGGGGGGGGGGGCGCAACGCACTGAAATGGGGGGGCATGTCCGCCGGCTGAGATAGTATGGGGCCTGCCGGCCGCTGTGAGGAGGGAGCCGCGGAACAAGGAGGCACTGGTGACAGCACTGCAGACACATCATGGGGCCTCGGACGGCAGTGAGGACCCAGCAAACAGAAAACACACAGGAAACAGATGAAGACAGAAGACCGGCCAGAAGAGGTAAGGGTAAATCATTCATTAAAATAATTATTATTTGTAGCCTAATATTGTATAAATTTTTTTCTGCTGATACAGCGGCGCATCCGTGCTTTCTTTCCTCCCCGCTGGGCGCTGCTCTGTGTCCGAGCGGGGAGGAGAGAAAGTGACAGCCGGCCGAGCGCTGTGTTTGTGTTTTTTTTTGGGGGGGGGGGGGCCCAAAAAAAAATGTTGCACCAGGGCCCTTTGTTCCTTAGGTCCGCCACTGTGATAATGGTATGGTTGATCTGTGTAAATATTAAAGTTATGCTGCTTTGTCTCTTTTACAAAGGGTGACATGCTGCTTTTTTGACCTCATCCCCATGCAACAGTTATGAGGCCCAGATACACAAGGCCCTTGAGCTGTCTGACTACATATGCAAGGAAAGCAATTAGTAGACATGTACGATTCGTTTCGGGAAAATTCGTTTTTCGGATGAATTTTCGTTATTCGGAGATTCTGATGTATCCGAATTTCCGCATAACATAAATGATGAATGAAAACAAATCCTAATTTCCGAATACAAAATTTCAGATGAAATTCGTTAGCGATAGTCAGCAGGAATTTACATTTGTTTACAAATTTTAAAATGTCACTTTGCTGCAACGATACGAAAACAAAATGAAACGACAGTTCGTTCAGACTACAGCTAACGAATTCCATCCGCATCCCAAAACGAATTGACTTTCGAAAACGAAATAACGCAAAATCTGAATCAAAACAAAACTAAACTTTTTGCCGGTGCACATGTCTAGCAATTTGTATCTTTTAGGGATGTCCCGATACCACTTTTTTAAGACCAAATACAAGTGCAAGTACTTCCCCTCATGTACTTGCCGATACCAATTACCTATACTTTTTCTTAAAGGGACATGCAACATTTTTTATAAAACAACACAGACTAATGATTTTAGAGCAATTTCTTTATGATTATGAAGAAATTTAATTTAAAAGACTGTCCAATGGGATTGGTGTGGTCCTTGTATGCATGGGGTGGTGACAGGTCCTCTTCAATGTAAAGTAAAACAAATGTGCTCAGAGCACTAAGCATGTGCGGTGGTCACTACATGTGTGGCATGTTTAGGAGAGGAATTTGGAGGGTATGACAATGGAGTGTATGTGTAGAAGAGAAGTGCAGAGGGTATGACATGGGGCAATATGTGCAGGAGAGGAGTGCAAAGGCAGTATGTGCAGAGGACAGGTGTAGAGGATATGGCAGCGGGCAACATGTGCAGGAGAGAGATATTAAGATTATGACAGTGGACAGTTAATCTGTTGGCTCACAAATGGCGGTTGCTGATCTTTCCATAATCTGCAACAGAACCACTAAAAATTATGGTCATGGCCATACAGGTGAGTGACAAATGTGCCCTGTAATGAACTTGTCATCCATTCACAAATTCTGACTAAATTGTAAATCATTAGCCTGGCAGCCATGCACACAGGCTTTTACATAGCAGGAATAGAGGTCACAATCAGTGTCCAGGGAAATATTCCTGCTGAAAATGAAACAGGATGTGTCACAACTCCCTGACTGTCATTCCCAGAAATCAGTACTTAGTAAATTGCTGACCTGAAGCTACTATGCAGCCAGGGAAGTCATCACTCCCTACCTGCTTGCTTGTTCTGAGCCAGGGACTCAATAAGTGGTGAAACCTGTGCCCTAAGGATGACTCCCTCTGAGCTTGCACTTTAAATTCTTGTAGTCATGACCCCATTATTTCTGCTGTTATGTATGTGTTCAAAAATACACTTCAGCAGCTAAGTATACCTTAATGTTGCTGAAGAATAAATCCAGCGCCCCAATGCATCAAGGCATTCCCCCCCTCCCCCTCGCAGGATGAGTGTACATTACGTGTCTGAGTGCACTTCGGAGACACAGTACCACGTCCTCCTCTTCCTGGAAGCTGGGACAGTCCTTTAAAATGGTCCGACTGTCAGATCCCTGGCGCCTCATACAGTGCGTCCCTCTGGAAGTCGGTAGTCAGTGGTGGGCGGGAGCACGTCAGCGTAGCAGTGAGTGGTGTCTCCGGCATCTTGTGGGAGGCGGTGCTTTGAGGTCCTCATTTAGCTGCCCTGCCGACTGCCCAGAGGATCCCAGCATGCGCTGTACTTCTGGGCAGCCTGAAGAAAGAAAAAAAACATAGCGCAAGCTTCGGCGCTATGTATCGGGGCATTTTCACAAGTACAAGTACTTGTGAAAATGCCCTGTATCAATCCCGATACCAATGCTATCATCGGTATCGGGACATCACCTAGTATCTTGCATCACTAGAGGATTTGCCTTGGAGATGGCTGCATTTGTTCCTTGTATTTTCACCTGGTGATCTGGCCAGTATCATACTTCCTGCCTTAGGGTGGCCCCACTCTATGAAGGAGCAATAGAGCCACCCTTGAACTGCAGCATTGTCAACCTGTGGGGGAGGTATGTATGGAATTGCATACAACATGCAAGTCTGTGCAGAAACCTTTGCCTTGGAGCAACAACTGGTGTATGCAGCCACCTGTACAGGTCTATGACAGAATGCGACTGCCTGCTGCTCCACACTGACTCCAAGTTGCACATCTGTACTGGTACAGATGCATGCCCCTGGATGCAAACTTCTGCATCCAGGGGCATGCATCCATACAGATGTGTAACTTCATTTCGTTGTGTAGCAGAGAACAGCGATGTCCTGCCATGGATTTGTACAGATACAGATGTCAATTCTGGGTGCAGGTTTCTGCGCAAACATTGAAACACTGTATGGCTGAGTGTGCAAAAAAAAAGCTCCTAAAAAAAGAAACCTAATGCAACCACCACATCTAAGGACAGTAAACTGCAGTATATTAAATGTTTGCTTTTGTGTATAGGTATGCTTTAAAGCAGAATTCAAGTTTCTTTTTTGTTAATTCCACCACTCTCAGGTTACAAGTTAAAAATAGTGTATGCATACATACTTTGAAATCTGTGTATCTTGTGGAGTTCTCGATATGTTTCCCAGTGGCTGCACAGGTATGGCAGCAGGACCTAGGATTCTCTATGACCCCTTGGCTTGAGCTCTGTTAGCTGCATGACTCAAGGGTCATAGGCTTTTCATACCTCCCACTTAATATGTAATTGAAATAAAAGAGTTGCATAAGTGACAAAACACAGCACTGCACAGAATAATGTGACTCCTATAACTGCTCTGTTTTTTGCCTTCTCATTTGGCAGACAGTTGTATTTAGCTAAAGACGTTATAAGTGACTGATTAAAGAAGAGGAGAGAGGATTAGGGTAGGAACTGTTCAATTACCTGCCTAGTTTAGGCAAAGAATGAAAGTTGTCCCTACAGAGAACTTTCTGTGAGTTAATAAATACATTCACTTTCCTCAGACAGTAGTACCACCTTTAACTCCCCCAATAATGCTGAGGAGACCTCATTGAGCAGGCTCTGCAAAATGGCATATGAATAACATACTGTATAATATTGATAAAGCAAAAGATAAAAGCAGCTTTCTAAGTGTGCATGCATGCACAAGTTTTAACTTGCCATTTTAGAGTGTTTGTTTAAAAAAACTCTAAGCCCTGGCTCACATTTTTGCTTGTTTGTACGCGCGTTAGCAGCATGCAGTTATTTGCGCATTTATGCACATTGCACACATTTGTATGCGCGTACATGAAGACACACATTTTGATTGCCAGCTCATAAACCATTGTGGCAATGGAAGAACGCGCATGTAAACACACTAAAAACACTCACGAAAATTTGCAGTATGCTTCTATTGCGTTTTTGGGCATTTCCAATTACGTCTATGGGGAGGAAAAGTGATTTTAATTGCCCAAAGAAGCTCCTGTATCTTTTCAGGCATCTGGCGTTTTCCTGCTAGGCGTTTTTCTGCTCAGGTGTCAACCAGGCTCATTGATAATCATGGGATTTCTTGTGTTGGGCAGTTAAAAGCGCTTTTCGAACTGCTCAAAAACGCATAGGTGTGAACCAGGGCTAAAAGATTCTTTAATTCTGTTTTAATTTTTTGCTATCAGGTCACATCACACATAGTTAAAACTCTGCACCTATTGCAAAAGAGCAGTGGTCAGCAAAGCTGTGAGTCTGCAGACTTGGATCTCTTTCTATACTGAAATTAAAACATGTATATAGTAAGTCAGGCTGATGGTGTTTGGAGGAAGTCATGACAAATGCATTTTTTTTTTATTCTTTCATAAAAAATAAAAGGAAAGAATTTTAAAAATGCACATCCAAGCTCGCAAAGCAAGCTTACATCAGAGTTGATTTTTTTAAAATGCACTCATCTCCACTCAATACCCTGCATTTGAAATCATTTTTCTCATCACAGCTTGATGTTTTCTACTGAAAATATGCTTTCATATAAAAAAAAAAAGGCAGTGACATCCACACACTTTGCCTTGATAAAAATAAATGTGAATTATTTTTTTTCCAGCCAGAAATGGTTGATATTGATGCAGTAAATCATTCTTCTCCATTTATAAGTAATACTGCCATTACATTTTCTTTTCTTGAATGACGTCTGTGCATTTGTTTAACTTCACATTTGCCATGCTCAGACACAGTCATTTTCTCTTATTCACGAAGCGTTTCATTCTGCAGGTACAAAGTTTGCAAACAGGGCTGCCTGTCCCCGTCATTCAGCCTGGCAATTTAGAGATCAAAAGAATTGCTGCCTATGTAAATAATTTGTCTTTGCAATCAATCTTCCTTTTCTTTCAAAATGAATTTCGAAGAATCTGCATAATTGTCCGTGTTTAATAGAAGTGTGATGTATGGCAGTGTCTTTAGATGCCACAGTGTAGAATCATGATGAGCTGTGGTATGAAGTGAATAAAGATTTCTGAGCTGGGCCAGTACATTTCTGAGTTTATTTAACATTTCTCTTCATTGCTGAGACTTCAGTAGATTAGGACTTCAAATCTTTAGTGTGCTAGGCATCCCTCTGTTTGAAACTGAAGAAGCTGAAATAGCTCACAGAGGTGTACTCCAATCACAATTGGAACTGATTTGAAAAATGATATAGCAAATAAAATTGGTACAAAAGTTTTTTTTATTGCCTTGTAGTATAAAAGTGGATTTTCCAGCAATGTTTCATGTCTTTATGAATAAATTCCTGATATATCAAACATTACATACAGCAACAGTGTACATAAAAAGTGTACATTTAAAAAAAACACATTTAAATTTTATAAAGCTCTATCCCATTCCTAATAAGCATATCAATGTAGAAGTTTGTAAACTTATTAAACATGCTCATAGAATGTACTTCCTCAATGCAGTGGCACAATTTCTCTTAGCCCTGTAAATATATTCACTTCCTTGAGTCACCACTCTAATGGAGTTTGCCATTTGAACTACAACTCAACATCTGAACAACGTAACATTATTGTTGCTTGCTGAAAGCAAGGTACGATGGGATATGCAGTCTTGAAAAATTGAGATTGCCTCACATCAAACAGCAGGGGAAGAGACGCAAAGCACACTGGGAATCCAGGAAGTTGTTGAAAGTGATGGGCAGATGGAATTCAGCACACACAACAAAAAAGGGATTTTTTCAAGTAAGCTTTAATTGGATTATCAAAAACAACTTTTGTATATTTGTCTTTCCGGTTTCGGGTCCGAACGCAGTTTCGTTATTCGGATTCAGATCTTTCAGAATATCATTTTAGTTTCGGAAGGGGTTTTCTGATTGGCCAGAAAACAGTCACATGTCTGATTTAGTTTCATTGTATATGAAATTCGGATGATCTGAAATATCATTAAAAGAACATTCAAACTTTTTTGCATTCGGCCTCATTGGAATTCAGACATTCAGATGCATCCGAATGTCCTAATTCTCGAAATTTCTTCCGTACTTACATTCAGAACAAAATGAAATGTACTATCTAGCATGTATTACTATTATGTCTATCTAGCATGCATTACTATTAGAATGCTGATGTTATAACATGATAATATATGCTGTGACTTTAGCACTCCTTTAATGATTACAGATCTGCATTAATTTTAGCAAACAATCTGCAGTTCTCACTGCTTCAAATGGAAAATTGGATTCATCATTATCTGTTGCTTGGTACATGTGCGTTGAAAGACCATTCATGTCTATGGATCAGCACCATATTCTATATGGAGCAATTAATGATGGGATGCAAGAGTGGTGAAGGGGAGATAAGCACTGTCCATCCTTGGGTAGGCCTGGGCAGTCAGAAGTGCCTTTTGTCTGTATTTGTTGTCTGTGCATATACTGACGAATTTAATTGGAAGGGTGGGTATGGTAGATTTGGATTATATTACAAAAGTGCAGTTACACTATGCTGAAAATTCAGCAGAAAATGCTGCTCCGGGCTTCCTCCAGTGCTGATTACATAACAAAAAACCTAGGCATTTGGTGATTTGATCTCTGCTGAAGGGTAGGATCAGCCAGTCTCAATTCTAATCTTCCCTTTCAGGTGGATCACATGGCCACATATCTAGGCTTTTGGATATGTAATCAGCACTGTAGGGGGAGATAATTATATCAATTTTTCTTTTCTCTTTATCTATCCCATTGGGACTGTTAAGGTAAACATCTCACTTTACCAATATTTGTATATGAAGCCTCTTAATATTTTCTTAAAAATACATCAGAATAAAATACACATTTTTCATATAAAGCTTTCTGCCAGCCTCACATCAGACACATTTGCACTCCCCTGGTAGTCTTCAAATACCTGGCTGATATGTACATTCATTAAAATCATGTGTGCTAATTGTCTTAACGAGTCCATAAAGCTTCTAAATTTTAATCATTACTCTTTACTAGATTATACACTCTCTCCACGATATGTAATTTCAATTATACTAGTATACCATCTAAATTAATAGGCTTTAACTTACATGAAAGTATAGAAGTATTTTATTCACAACACCAGCTAATTACATGCAATAATGTATATGAAGTGATGCCATTTAAAAAAAAATAAAAACGTTTGGCTGATCCATGATTTGAGGGCCTGTACATTTCTGTAAGGTTTACATTGCTTCTTAATTCAAATTGAGTTTTAAATGCATACGTTAAGTTTAGATATGAGCCTACTCTCTCAACAGTTACATAACTAAGGTTGAACAGATGTCCCCATTTCCCTTCATTGTCACAGCTGCTATGACCACCCAAACCTCTCTCCGATTCCCCCAAAATAAACCCAGCCGCACTTCCAATGGAGTTAAATGGCCATAGCAGCCTTTTATTACACAAATAATAAAATAACAGAATTATCAAATTCATTAGGAAAAACTCCCAAAACAAGGTTGCAGGTCTTTGAAGGCGACAATATTAACAGAACTGTTCTCTGCGGAACTACTAAATATGTTAGGCCCCCAACTGCACTACACGGCCTCGGAGACAACATCAAAATTGACTGCAAACACCTCAATATCTAAATTTCCTGTTCTCCATATCTCACAAAATGAATAGAGGACACCATACCAAGACAGGTACCTAAACATTATCCACCAGCACTTATTTTGGCCGCCTTCAAAAACCACAACTGCCAACTCTGCTATGACAATGATCGCCTGGCGATCGCCAACTGATCCAGTGAGACCCTCCCCCTCAGACCACTACAGAATCACCTCCTAACCTTTTGACTCGACCGGTCAAATAAGTCATGCTGCTCTAATGTCAAACCCCTATTTAACCTTTCAGTTCATTGTTTCCCCTATTCATCTACTAATTTAAGCCCTCCGCCTATTTTTTTTGCTTTGGGCCTAACTTTATTGCTGTTGTAAAATCAGTGTGAAAGTGACAGCAAGCTATAGAGGCACAATTAGTATGGTAAAATAATTCAATGAATCTTCAGAAGTGTCCAGCAAACATTACACTATACTAAAGATAGGAAATCCACCTTAAATTCACCCAAAATAAATAGGGCCTCAGCCTTTAAATATACCCACTTTAAATATTCGATGCTTTGATGTGAGACATTACTGCCATGTTATTAGAGTACTTCTCTGGCTGCTTTGTTTGAAGGCTGTCCACAAGGTTTAGGAGTGTGTCTATGGGAATGTTTGACCATTTTTCCAGAAGCGCATGCCAAAGATGTTCTATCGGATTGAAGTCAGGACTGCAGGCCAGTCAAGTTCTTCCACCTCAGCCTCGCTCATCCGTGTCTTTATGGACCTTGCTTTGTGCACTTGTGCGCAGTCATGTTAGAACAGAAAGAGCCATTCCCAAACTGTTCCCACAAAGTTTGGAGCATGAAATTGTCCAAAATGTCTTGGTATGCTGATGCCTTAAGAGTTCCCTTCACTGGAACGAAGGGGCCAAGCCCAACCCCTGAAAAACAACCCCACACCATAATACCCCCTCCACCAAACTTTACACTTGGCACAATGCAGCCAGGCAAGTACCGTTCTCTTTGCAACCGCCAAACCCAGACACGTCCATCGGATTGCCAGACAGAGAAGCATGATATGTCACTCCAGAGAACATGTCTCCATTTCTCTAGAGTCCAGCGGCAGCGTGCTTTACACCACTGCATTGCACTTGGCGATGTAAGGCTTGGATGCAGATGCTCGGCCATGAAAACCCATTCCATGAAGCTCTCTACACACTGTTGTTGTGCCAATCTGAAGGCCACATGAAGTTTGGAGGTCTGTAGCTATTGGCCCTGCAGACAGTTGGTGACTTCTGCGTTTCAGCATGCACTGACCCCGCTCTGTCATTTTATGTAGCCTACTAATTCGTGGCTGAGTTGCTGTTGTTCCCAGTTTTTTCCACCTCGCTATAATATCACTAACAGTTGACCGTGGAATATTTCAGTAGCAAGGAAATTTCACGGAACACCTGAATTCAATGGTTTGGAGGGGTGTCCCAATACTTTTGGTAATATAGTGTGTATATATATATATACAGTATATGTAAAGTACTTAGTACGACGTATGACGTAGGTGAATATGAACCTAAGTAGGGTGCTTACATTAATGTCGCAGGATCTCTATATCCCCTAGATGCCTGGCCGGCTGAATGCACAGATAATATTGTAACTGTGATTTTGGACTTATAATATAAAGATTTGTTGTATGTCGCATACATATTGGCAATTGTACTAATACGGTTTTGTAGATCTACTATCACCTTGTTTTCTGTTGAAGAAGCAAATGTTAAGATTTGGTCTGAATCTGGATTTTGGAAGTGGTCTCTCCGCAAGTATCAGCTGGGAAACTGAATGATAATTGTGTGATACTAAAGATGCCCATACACTGCACGAGTCTCGTACGAGAATCGCGGGAAATCCCGCGATCATACGAGAATTGTGCAGTGTATGGAAGGCGTGCGACCGTTACTGCTGTACGTTCGCACGACTTTTGTATTTCGAGCATGTTCGAAAACCAGCCGAGAATCGTACGATTTTCGGCTGGTTTGAATCATGCTCGAGAGATGACTGCCGAACGGGCCGGCGTGCGCACGCGCACATTGCCCGTTCAGCATTCCAGTCATCGGAAGCCCGCCCCTCAGGAGGGCAGGCTTGCGATAATCGCAAGTATGATCTGCCTATCCAAGATGGGCAGATTGTACGTTTTTAAAAGTACTTTACAACCCTCGCAAGACAAAAGTCTTGCGAGGGTTGTAAAGTGTATGGGCACCTTAACAATGAAATATGATTGATTCAGCTGAATAGGAGATTATAAGATAGCTGGAGTTTATCCTATTACATGACGTATAGATGTAAACAAGAAAAACGTGTAATGGCACGCATCTTTGCAATTTGTTTTGTGAATATTTTATGTGAACAGAAATAAAAATCTGTTCTTTTTAGACAATTGATTTTGCTCAGCATATTTATGATAATTTGGTACCTTTATAGTTCCATGTTTTGTACAATATGATTATGATAGGTCAGAGCTAGGGATGTAGTACCTTGATTAAAAGTCAGTCCAATTATATTGCTTTATATTACTTTATCAATTGATATTTGAAGAAAAAAATCACATTGAGGTTCTAATCTACTCCAATCTTATTCCAACTATTACGGAAAGGCCACACGAATTTCCTCTGTGCGTTCACTTTATTACAATTTAAAAATATGACAAGTAAATCTACTTCAAATTATCATTTTCTTGCTGATGGCAATTTAATGAGCAGTTATTAAAGAATTTAAAGCCGCATGCAAATTACAAGTGACAATGTGATTTTAACTGTATGGGGACAGCGCAATTAATCTTTTATGGAAAGTCTGTGGTATGCGTATTTTTTTTTTATTTTTGTGCCTTTTGTTGATTTCAAAGGTCACTCCTACAGTAGAAATATGACAAAAGCATTCACACTCATAGTCAGCTCAAATTATGCCTTAGAATGTTAAACCAATTTTCCTGTAGGGACGAGTAGGATTTCTGTTTAGAGGGTGAGTCCATTTAAAATAAATGTTTCAACTCAAGTGCATGTCGACTGGTTGAATCCTTTTGTGGAAGGAAATATAAACGAACCAGAATGTTGCAATGATGGATTCACAGAGCAGATACACACTTGCTGATGATCAATTAATCAAGGGCATTTGATTAGCAGCACCTGGCTGCAACTTACCTCCTAATTCCTATGGAAGCAGTAAGGGTGTACTTATTTTTTTCACACATAACTTCTCCATTTTGGCGTTACGTTTGCAAAATAAAGAATGACACGGTGTAATATGTCATGTTTTGTTGTTCATCTGACCTGAACAATTGCTGGGCGCAATTTTCTCAATACATCCACTTTACCTTGCTCCACTATCTTCATTTTAATAGATCTGTGACAGCACACCCAAAAGTGATTTTTATGCATGGGTTTATAAATCATAAACCCTAAGGGCCCATTTACACCAAAATCAAAAGGAAGGGTCCTTTGACTTGCAGTTTCAGACTCCATTGACTTCCATTACATTGCATTGTTTTTGTTTATTTTATTCCCCTTTTTTGTCAATCTTTATTTTAATGAACATGTCCTGAGGGGACAAACATCTATTTTTATTTTTACTTCTGTTCCATTGCATTGCGATTACATCTGTTTTTGTTCTGTTATGCTACATGCATGCTTTACTTTTTTTATCGCATTACAACAGAACAGATTACAGCAGTATGCATTGGTTCCATTCACACCCATTAATGTTTTAGTGCACTGGCGTTAGCATCTGTTGAAAAATAGATCACAATGGATCCGGTGTGAATGGACCCTAACTCTGTTCCTACCCTCTTTTGGGTGTTCCAGCTCACCTTTGTGTACTCTAGCACATCCTGTTATGTTCATAGATTCTCAAAGAGATATATGAAACAGTCAAATGGTTCAGCGCTCAAGCATCAATTAAAATCGGAAACATTAGTTTTGAGTGAAATCACACGCATAGTTGAAGGCCGAGACAACAAGAGCTCTTTCCTTACACCTCTGGTCCAGAAACCCCTTCAGAAGGGCACAGGGAGTGAGAGGGCACCGAGTGGAATGGGTGCCAGAAGCCCAGCTCTTGAAAGCTCACTTCTTAGGACAGGCTTGGCTGTGAAGAACTTATGCAGACTGACAAAAAGGGTCAGAAGCAGACCAGAAGCCAGCTCACCAGGGCATTAAAACACACAGTAGGCTAAAAGCATGGTCTGCACAGGCAGTGGTTGGTGGAAGTCGTTGGTTGCCAGGAGCTGAGCGGTACGTTGGCCAGAGTGTCCCATTTTGCTAAGAGCTGGCCGGGGAGATGTGTATGGCCCACCCAGTTCTGAGTAACCTGGGATGTTCTGGCTGGAAGAGGGGCGCCAGACACACTGCAAACATTGTGTAGCAAAGTGGCCATGACCCCATGTGACCCAAAAAGATGGCGTCTGAAGCAATAGCCTCAGGCTGCCTTATTTTAGGGATGGCCCTGCCAGAAGGTCAGCAGAGACAAGCTGTGGTCAGGAACTAATCAAGCCTTGTCCTGTGCACTGACACATGTGCACGTTATCTTCTGATGCTGTCCTGACTCTTTAACATTACCTTTTATATTTTTGAAGGAATTTATTTATTATTTCAAATGTTGCCACCTTTCCTAGCATTCTTTCCCATGATTTACACTTACTATCGCTGAATGTTTTATTATGATAAGCCATTTTCAAGCCAGTGTTGGAACATTAAGCTTAAGGCCAAGACATCATTCCCTTAGCCTCAGGGCAGGCTTACAGTTTACTGAATGATCTTTCTGAAAGCCTTTAAGTGCAGCACTCTTTTTTGTTTTCTGACAGTGGTTTGAGAATTGCTTCTCTCCTAATGGCATCTGGGCAATTTAAAACGTAACATTCTGCTCCTGTCTCATCTATCCATCATTTGTGGATATCATGGCCAAAATAAAGTAGAGCACACGGTTCCAGAATATATATTATTTTTAAATCTAATCTTTTAAAACAGAAACCAGACTTCCATCCTGAAACATTATCCTGATGACAGAATTTTTTTTTGTTGCCCTGACCCATTTCGAAACATAGTTCATAAAAATTAGATCACTTGTGATATCTTTGTACATATGTAGCCTGATTACTTCTATATTACACCTGAGCACAAACTATGAACCTTTATGTACATCTGCAAGGACCAATGTATCTGTTCATTTTAGCTCTGGCACCAGTCCTAACTTGACATCTGTAGTTCTGACAGCTGCAAGAAGGAATGATCTGAGAGTGTTTTATTTCATCATCATCATTGGGTTCCAGTGGGCTTACCAGTATTAATTTTATCATGCAAATTATCTGCACTCAATTACCCCTCAAAATTTAGTGCAGACTATGCCACGTTTGTATTTAGCCTCAAATGACTCTGCAGCCTGGCTATAGACATTAAAGCATCTAAATACTTTCACAAGCAATAAATGAGCTTTAAAACAAGTCCTCACTGACCTCTGTAGCTGCAGGTATGGTAGAGCAAATCATCTTTAAAGTTTACAAGAGAAACACTAAAGTCCTTGTCTAAGGCAGCTCAGGTCACCCTGATTACATCTTCCGATAGGGACTTAGCTACTTTAAGCTTTCTAATCTCTAATGTAAACACAGAACAGGAGCTGAGGGGGAAGCTGAAGTGCTGAAAGTACAACCATAGCCTGGTCACTGACCAGTGGCGGCCCTAAGGAACAATGGGCCCTGGTGCAAGATTGTTTTTCGCCCCCCCCACCTAAAAAAAACCCCAGAAACTCCCCAATCCACATCCCCTGAAGCAACCACAAAAAAATTAAGTTGAAAAAATAGAAAAAATCAGATCGAAAAAATATTTGAGCATATTTATTTATTACAGAGAAAGGACAGTCACTGACCACCTTAAAATCCTGCATTGGCCACCCAAGCGCCCAAAACAGCCACCTGGAACCATGAAAACAAGCTCAGGGCTCCCACTGATTCTGCAAGTATTTCATTATATATTTATATATATATATTACAATGTAATAATATTAGAAATATTAATAAATGTGCTTTAATTAT
>NW_017306271.1:3264323-3265167 GCF_000935625.1 Nanorana parkeri | reverse complement strand
CCATCACCCACAACCCCCCCCCCCTCCCCGGTCCATGGAAACATTTTCTTCCGTGAAACCGGTCCCTGGTGCCAAAAAAGTTGTGGACCGCTGCTATAGAGGACTACAACTCCCAGCAATACTTTATACGGCAATGCAGAAAGACACCAGCTATAGAGGACTACTACAACTCCCTGCAATACTTTATACAGAAATGCAGAATGGTAACGGCAATAGAGGACTACAACTCCCAGCAATACTCTATACAGAAATGCAAAATGGTAACGGCTATAGAGGACTACAACTCCCAGCAATACTTTATACAGAAATGCAGAATGGTAACAGCTATAGAGTACTACAACTCCCAGCAATACTCTATACAGAAATGCAAAATGGTAACGTCGATAGAGGACTACAACTCCCAGCAATACTTTATACAAAAATGCAGAATGGTAACGGCTATAGCGGACTACAACTCCCAGCAATACTATATACAGAAATGCAGCATGGTAATGGCTACAGAGGGCTACAACTTCCAGCAATACTTTATACAGAAATGCACAATAGTAACGGCTATAGAGGACTACAACTACCAGCAATACTTTATACAGAAATGCAGAATGGTAACATAGAGGACTATAACTCCCAGAAATACTCTATAGAGAAATGCAGAATAGAGGGCTACAAAACATGTCACAGAACTTAGGCACATACAGTCCCTCCGCGCATCGGAACATCATGTAGCTGGGAGAGGCGTCGGGCTGTGTGACCAGGAAGCGGCTCGCTGGATCCTCCCTGCCGAGGCCCCAGCACTGCCACGCGTACCTGCAGGCTGCTCTGCCTCACTCCAGCCTCGTTACCATTC
>NW_017306271.1:3262833-3264180 GCF_000935625.1 Nanorana parkeri | reverse complement strand
CAATTTATTTATTTTGGTCTTGTGTGTGTAAAATTCTTTACTCACATTGAGATTTGCTTCATGTCTTTTAGACTGGAGGCTCGTAAGGAGGCTTCTGCATATTATTAGCAGAGGCTTATGAGGGAAGGGACTGACGGAGTCTAAAGTACTGGAACAGAGGAGAGGTAAGTTAAACGGGATGCCAGAGAGGTGATTATACTCCCTCTTCTTTTGCAGGGTAGTGCTGTTCTGATATTTTTTGAGAGCAGTCTGGGTCTCAGTGAAGTGAAGACTATTAGATTAACATTTTTACATATCCTATCCCAAGCAATTAAAGTGCTTTAAAACAAGCCCTCACTGACTTATCCTCAATTACTATAGCTGCAGGTACAGAGAAGTAATTAATACTCAAAGATCACAGAGACTCTGAAGTCTGGTGATTTCAGTGCATCTTTTGTGAACCTTAAGAATGAACAGCTCCACATTGCCCATAGCTACAGTGATCAGTGATGGCTTGTTTTTAAGTACTTTAACTATGTGTTATTAATACATAAATAATGTAAAGTCTGAATACAGTGTCACTTTATACACAAATTATTCAAATGTTCACTTTGATCAGATTGTGTTGTTCCTTTTATTCTTTTTATTTACTATAATATATACACTAGACATGTGCACCGGCAAAAAATTCGTTTAGTTTAGTTTCGTTTTGAAAAAAAAAAAATTTGTTTAGTTTAGTTTCGTTTTTCGGGTCCAAAATTAAATTAGTTTCGGACGAAATTCGTTAGCGGTAGTCCTGCCGAAATTCGTTTATGAAAAAAAAACTTTACTCTCCCTTGGCTGAACTTGAACCAGCAAACTTCACAATGGCAATCAATTGCAAGCCTGTACCTCTAACCACTACACTATAGCCTCTGTACTTATATCAGTTGACAGCTGAGGATGTCAAATGGGCGGCCCATCTGTTGACTTTCAAACTGAATGTCATTTTTTTGCGGCTAGTTTTCGGATTCGGGTGGTCGTCTGCGGCGGGACTTTTTTTATTTTGGTGGGTCGGCGGGGGTCCTGCATTCTGATCCTGACTCTGGATTACATCGATGGAGCCATTTTTTTAAATGTTTTTTATTAAAGGAATAGTCAAAAATTGACTGTTTTTTTTCAATTAAAGGATTTTGTCAAAAGTCTGGACTTTTTACTAATGGATACCCCTTATTTAAAGGGGTACCCCGATGCAAATAAGCTCCCTTGCCCGCAGACCCCCACAACCACCGGGTCAGGGTTGTGGGGAAGAGGCCATTGTCCCCATCGGCATGGGGACACCCTCCCAATGCCGAGGGCACGTGACCTGGTAAGGCGCAGGGAGGGGGG
>NW_017306271.1:3231461-3262778 GCF_000935625.1 Nanorana parkeri | reverse complement strand
CCCCCCCTTTCCTGCCCTGCCGGGCTTGTGCTCGGATCAAGGGTCTGGTAGGACTGTTAGGGGGGACCCCACGTTTTTTCCCCCATTTTTTAGGGCTGGGGTTCCCCTTTAAAATTCCTACCAGACCTTAAGGGTCTGGTATGGATTTTGGGGGGAACCCCACGCACTTTTTTTTGTGTTATAAGGGGGAGGGGTGTCCCTCCTAACATTCCTACCAGACCTAAAGGGTCTGGTATGAATTGGGGGGAAACCTCACGCTTTTTTTTTTTTCATTTTCTGCAGACTGTAAAAAAAAAAAAAAATATTTTGCTGCGGAATTCGTCCAATAGCAAAATGAGAAATTACATTTAGGTCAATAGGAGAATGTCAATTCCAAAGCAAAGAAAAAAAAAATCTTTATCCCCTACCTTACCCGGGACTAGAACCTGCGACCTTAACAATGGCAAACCTGTCCCCTACCCTCTACGCTATTGCTCCTGTACTTTAACCATATAACTGTTGGAGAAGGTAACTGTTGTATTTTTTTTTTCCTAATGTCATTTTGCTGCAACGAAATTCGTTTAATAACGAATTTCGGGAAATCGGGAATTTCGGATTCGTTTGCATTCGGCTTAGCTTTAATTCGGAATTCGGATGCATCCGAATCTCAGAATTTCCGGAAATTCGTCCAAAACGAATTTCGGAACGAACCGAATCGCACATGTCTAATATACACACTATCTAACATTTATTATATGTGATCATGTTTCTTTTATAACAGTTGTTACATATGAAATTGTTGTTACATTTAAGTTGTTACATATAAGTAAAGCAGTGTTCTTATGTTAACATGGTATGGCATGATGGACACCAAACTGCAGATGAAAAAGAAAGGGAATCTTGGGATTAGAGTGCAAAAAATGACATATTGACATACCTCTAGTAATATTTAAAATGTCAGAGACGGGATTTTCCCAAATGTCGAGATAGATTCCAGAAAGCCTCTAAGGAAATATTTCACTGCAAATATCACAAGCAGGTATTTGGTATGAAACTTGGAACCTTGGAATGTTGATTTAGAGAACTTTCAATTGAGTGCACATTATTTATTTCAGAGACCATCATGTTTAAATTTAAGCTGCTATTTCATTATTTATAGCGGAATACCTAGGGTATGGTAACTTGCACAGGCCCAAGGCTATTTTTGAAATGCTTACAAGAGAAAAAGTGGATTTAATCTAATCACAGCTGACTACCCTTACACTATGTGACAGTTTGAGCCAGCTCACCTGGTCGTCACTGACCCTGTTTACCATTTGTACACTTTAGCCTCTTGTGTCAGAGCTGCTGAGAGATTGGCAAATGGTATTAATATATCGACTGACATGGATCAATTGAATCGGGTCAACAGATGACTGCTGAGCTTTTCACATGATATGAAATACCTACACTATTCATTAAGTAGTCAAGCTGCATATATATGGATTATGGAAGTAAATAAACTAGGGATTTTAAATATTGATGTTACACTTTTCAAACTGTTACAGCAATATGTTTTTTTCTTTCTTTTGGATAAAAGGTTTATGCCATCCCTGACCATTTAAGCATCCCTGTCATTTCAGTATAATTTCTCCCAACCCCTTCAACTGTCACTTTTGCAGGAAGGCAACTGGTTCAACAGGTAAGAAAAATAGTAGTCTAGCTCAAATTTTGACAATTCCTGATGAATCACCCAAAATTCGAGGCAAGGTTGGCCGTTTTGGCACCACAATAGTGTAGTGGTTAGCACTACTGCCTTGCAGCACTGAGGGTTCCCGGCTTAAATCTAGGTCAGGACACTATCTACAAGGAGTTTGCAAGAGAGAGCTTGTGTGGGTTTCCTCCGGGTACTCCGGTTTCCTCCCACACTCCAAAGACATACTGGGAGGTTAATTGGCTCCTGTCTGAATTGGCCCTGTAAGTGTGTGAGATATGACCTTAGATTGTAAGCTCCTTCAGGGCAGGGACTGATGTGAATGTGCGCTATGTAAAGCTCTGCGTAAATTGATGTTGCTATATAAATACTTGTAATAATAAAAGTTGATTTAAAAGTCAACTGAGCCTGATGGAAAGTTTTCAACTGCATTCAATTTGATACAATCACTGTTTGGGAATTCAGACAGCTGGAGATGTTACAGCTGTCTGAATACAAAAGCCAGCAGGCAAGAATCCTCCATCCAAGTTGTTTAGCATAGATCGGGTAATTAAGTGATTTTTTTTCCTCATTCAGCCCACGGCCTGCACATTTTGATAAGGGTCTGGTATTGATTTAAAGGAGGCCCCCAAAAACTAATAGGTTTTCCACCAAAATCCATACCAGACCCTTATCCAGGCATGCAGCCTGACTGGCCAGGGAAGGGAGAGTCTACAAATGTGCTTCCTCTTCTGAACCATACAAAGGCACATGCCCTCAACATGGAGAGAGTACCTTTTCTGGAGGCCCCCACGGCAAGGCACTATGTCCCCGTGTTTATGGAGACAAGGCCTCATTCCAATATCTACTGGCCTGCCAAATATGGAAGTCCCTTTAACATAAGGGGGCCCCCAGATATTCGGTCTACCCTACATGAATGATTAAGGGATACATAATGCCTTTACAAAAAAGGAAAATGGAAATAAACACACAAACACCATGAGTCTTTAAAAAAAAAATGTCCAAAAGTGTAAATCTATTGTTAATCAGGGCATCCAGCAATGTTGATCTATCATCAATCAAATAGAGCACCACCCAGATGGCCTGCTGACACAAACACAACATCCCACGCACAATGTTCTTCACTTGCCACAACTGACAGCTTCCTAGTCAGTAGTTAAATGTAAACAAGCCGGCCTAGGAACTATATGATAGACATGTAAATTCGGACGAACCTGCAAATCAACGAAAATCAGTTGATTCTGTGGTTCGTCCAAATCCGAAATAACGAATTTAATGTATGCCCGAATATACTAAAGCGAAATTCAGGTATACATTCATTCATTTTCAGAACACACCAGAGGCCATATTGGCCGCCAGTGTGTTCTGCACATGCCCGCCTTCATCTTGGAGGCGGAGCGTATGACGTCACACGCTGAATGAGCGGCGGCCATATCGGCCTCCAGCATGTTCATGCGCGCCTCCATTTTGGAGTAGATCTAGGTCTGCACCAAGATGGGGGCACTCGAACATGCGGCCCCTCCATCTTGGTGTATACTGCTCATTCTGCTGTTTCAGTGTGCGGTTTCGGATTCAGAGGCCCGTTGTCTCCGAATCCGAAACAACATAAAACATTTTTCCTTGGAGAAAATGTGTGAAAACGTTTTTCGTTTTCATTTGTTTCGTCTGAAAACAGTTTTTTTGGTTTTGCACAAGTCTAATATATGACATCATTGACAACATACAGTCATAACCACATGTGGTCAATCGGGCCATCAGCAGGCCACCGGGTTGGCGCTTATCTTGATTGATAAGCCAGCATGGAATGGATCTGTCATTTAGCTGTGATTTATACATTTTTTAAGTGTCACTTTTCATGTAGTACATCATACAGGTTCATCATTTCACTTGCATGTTTAGGGCATCCTCCAAGAATGTTATGTAAAGAAACTGTTTATTTTTAATGTTGCTTTGTAAGCATTTATTAAAGCAGAAGTAAAGCATGTTTTTGTTTTTCCCCATATGTCCAAGTATAAACAGCATATTTGCAAATTAGGGCACACTTACCTAAAAAGTATGCCCTTTTCCAGTGCTGTCAGGTCAATCTTTGGTTCTTAGCACTGCCCCCACCAATGCTATCTCCACCACTGACACTTCTGGGTTCTTCAGCCATTCGGTGGCCACTGATGATGTAACTCCTGCACATGCACACAGGAGTTACATCCTCCATGGCAACCATCTCTAAGATGCCATGAATGCCATGAATAGGCATGTGCCATACAGTGTACACAAAAAACTTGCTGAGGGAGAGATACTTTTTTGGGCAAAAGAGGCTTTGCATGTCAAATATCCCTACCTCTCAGTATTGTTTTTGTTTCTCACGTTTACTTCCACTTTAAAACAATGCTCAATTGTATTAAAAAAAAAAATGTTTTTGATACATGTTTGTTATCAAGCAGAAGGCTAACTCCCCTCACAACTAGGATTGGGAATGCCACATAGTGGCTGCAGGGTCTGCCCAGTTGTAAAAGGCCCACGGCCTATTACTACAACTTACTTAATTCAGATTCTTAGGCACCAGCTCCAAGGGTAAGCTCAAGTTCCCCAGGACACCCTCTACAGTCCATAGGATGATTTTCTTGGTTCCCATACAAGAGTTACATATTGGTGCTCCCACTTTCCTATGGGGCTCCTACAGTTAATTCCCTCAAACAACACAAAGAGATTACCATGAGTGCTCTACTCAGCACTCAAATGATTCAGGAAAGACACAGAAAAGACGTCAGAGATTTTAGCCCTTACTGCATAGAGAGATTCCACAAAGGCACCAAGCACCTTCTTTTCTCTCTTCCTCCCAACCATTTGAATAAAGGAATGTCCAGTTGGGTGCTGATGGAATAAATGTAGGTTTTGCTCCCAATAATGGTCATTTAACAGAAGAGACATGGTATGGCATTTAGTGCTTGCATAAGAAGTTTCATCTTTAACTTTTTCAACTGAAAAAGCACATGATTAGTCTTTTCATTATGGTACTTGTCTTCCTTCCTGTCTTCCCTATATACAGTATATTCAGTATATATATATTAAACCAAGGGCAAAGAAGGCCTGTTATCTGCTGATACCTGAAAGGGCAGGACCCAGCCTAAATAAACATTACGTCCTATTACATCTCCCCCATGACAGTGCCCAGTTACCCATCCAACTTTTTACCAAAAGTTCGCAAATCGACCTTTGCCAGGAAGAAAATGACAAGACATGGACATTAATGTGGTTTGGACACTATGCTAAGGGTTTGTGGATTTTTTCAAGAGTTCAACAAACAGCCTGCAAATCAAAACAAGGCACTTTGACTCACTATAAACAAAGAACCTGTACTATGAATTTAAGTGGCTGTTCAGTGCTCACCCCCTCTTGTTGCAGTTGTTGCAATCTTACCCAAAAAATATTCTCTCACACAGGGGTGTCCCCATGTGTGGTGTCTCCCTGAGCGGCCGCGGGGGGAGACCCCGCTGGGACGTCACGGCGCGCTTATCTCTCAGTGGCCATCTTGGCTATTGATTCTGGCAAAGGGAGGAGGGGACGTTCACCTGGCGGGATGAGGTATGCCACCGGGTCCCCTCCTCTCTCATGCAACTGTCGAGCGGTCTGTCTATGACCGAGTCCCCAACTTTTCAGAGGGGCTGACACCAAAATGACTGACAGTCATTTTGGTGTCACCCCCTCCGATGGTGTCACCCAGTATGGGCTGCACCCCTTGCCCTGCACCCCCCCTTGTGACCCCACTGCTCTCACAGTCAGGAGAGGCATATCCATGTGCTTGGGACCTAATTATGTAAAGTATGCTAAAGGTTAAAATCATTAAAATCCTACCATAGCAAGCAGTCAGCTTACAATTGTTATTATGAGGTTTGATTCACACTGGGAATGCACATTCCCATGTGTTAATGCACATGTGTAGGTGTGAATAGGCACATATAGTTTACCTTTCCATTTCAATCTAAACACAACTGTGATGTGAATTATCCACATAGGAAATAATGGGATTTCTACTTGAAACGCATTTTCTTGTAGCAAAAAAACAAGTGTAAATAGGCCACATGTTCAGGTTTGAAAAGAAATCAAGCTAAATTATACCTTTAATACACTTTTAATGTATTAGGCCCCAAGGTCTCAGTGTGTCTAGTGCAAGGAAAAATCCCAAAAGAGCAGTTGCAAGTCTCTGTGTCCAGGTAACATGAATGTATGTACATCTCCCACAGTACAAGGAAAACGATTTTTCCTGGAAAAATGTCATGCAAACATTGAAGGTTCAAAGGATACACGTGATAATGTAATTTTTTGAAATTCTGGAGAAAACATAGTTTTCAGACACCAGTGCCGATACTTGGCATTTTCATGAGAACTACCAGGGCTGCAATGGTTGCAGCTGGGACCTGGCTCTGACGCTCCACCACTATCCTGAAATCATTAGTCTGTATTGTTTTAGAAAAACTGTCACATGACAATAAACAAAAATGTATCAGTACTTGAACTTGCAAAAATGGTATCAGTGCATCCCTTTATTTATATTTATAAAAACAAATTGCATTACCATACATTAAAACAGAAATGTACAAATCCCAGGAGCTCCGTGTGCGCCTTACAAATAACAGCTGCCTCCTAACTTTTGAATTTTTCTCTAGTCTAGTCTTGGAGCTTGAAAGATATCTGTACTTGTACTTGTACTCAGTACGGTACTTGGTATCAGTGCATCCCTAGTTTTCAGGATTCATATCTTTTGTCTAAGGAACCACCTCCTGATATTTAAATTGAACTTGTGCTTTGCATATGTAGGGCAAAGCAAGAGATAAACTTTATAAGGATGCACCAATACCATTTTTTCCCGGCAGAGTGCGAGTACCAATACTTTTTATCAAGTACTCGCTGATACCGATTACCGATACCTTTTTTTTAGTGTCATGTGACAGTTTTCTTAAACAATACAGACTAATGATTTTAGTGGTGAAGTGCCAGGGCCTGGTCGCAGCTGCAATTGCTGCAACCCTGATAGTTCTGTTACTGACTCCAAGCTGTAGAGAGACTACAAATCCTAGCAATATGTTATACAGCAATGCAGAATATTACCAACTAGAGGGGACTACAAATGCAACAATAAATTATACAGCAATGCAGGATACCACCAACTAGAGGGGGCTACAGTTCAATCAATGTATTATACAGCAATGCCGAATGCTACCATCAGCTAAGAGGACTACAAATCCATGTGATCCATTATACAGCAATGCAGAATAATACCATCAGCTTTAGAGAACTACAAACCCCAACAGTCAGATAACATGGTACCATGGCTGGGATAAGGAGGAATGATCTGCAGTTATGTAACATGGTACCGTGGCTGGGATGAGAAAGAATCATATGCAGTCAGATAACATTGTACCATGGCTGGGATGGGGAGAAATGCTCTGTAGTCAGATAACATGGTACTGTGGCTGGGATGAGGAGGAATGATCTGCAGTCAGATAACAGTGTACCGTGGATGGGATGAGGAGGAATGTTCTGCAGTCAGATACCATGGTACCGTGGCTGGGATGAGGAGGAATGCTCTGCAGTCAGATAACATGGTACAGTGGCTGGGATGAGGAGGAATGATCTGCAGTCAGATAACGTACCATGGCAGCCAGATAACATACCATGGATGACACTGAATGCTCTGCAGTCAGATGACGTACCATGGCTGGGATGTGGAGAAATACTCTGCAGTCAGATAACATGTACTATGGATAGGATGAGGAGGAATGCTCTGAAGTCAGATAACATGTACCATGGGTGGGATGAGGAGGAATGATCTGCAGATCTCATGAGTGCAGGAGCGGAACTGCTGTACCCGGGGGATCCCCCCATCTTTGCTCTCCCCCATCTCCCCCCCTCCAATTTTATCTTACTTGGAGGGGGCAGCATGGTGCCGCTGTCTGGGTGCATCCTCCCTCTTCCTCCCCTACGGGTCCGGGAGTCAGTGCCATATTCTCAGGATGGGGGAGATGTGCAGCTGCCGGTGCTGTAAGCAGGTGCGTGAGGTCCTCAGAAGGCTGACACTAGTTCCCCAGCAAGCACGGTACCTCAGGCAGCCGAATCAATTCAAAAATTTAAAGTTTCGGTTTCAGCTTTTAGTATCAGGGCATTTGCTCAAGTATGAGTATTCATGAAAATGCCCACTATTGGCACTGCTACCGATACTGGTAAAAGAAAGTCCTGTGCAAGCTACAAGTCACTAGAATCATAGTTTACACATTGCTATGGATTCCTCACGTCTCAGTGCTAATTGGCCCAGTGCTGTTGCATGGAGGGAGTCACATGGCCATTCATAGCCATAAGAACTGGGCATTCTCATGGCTCCTGGGGTTAAATAGAGTGGTGGAAGATCGAAGAAAAGGTAAGTATATACCGGGGAGCGGTGGGGGATTAATGCAAACCTGTTGCTTTGCCCTGAATGGACAAAGCAAACGTTTGCCTTATGGATCCCTTAAAATGTTGGGAATACAACAGAATATACTAATATGTTTGAGCAGTAGATGGCGCAGTAGTGCAATGTTAGTCTCTAGGCTTATGTATATTCATCTATGGTATACAGGAAGTTCTATCTGTATATACTGTGTGTTTTTCCTCTCTACTATGCTGTATTTCTGTATACATACATGTAATGTCCTGCTAAGCAAGTAAAACTTAATTCAGCATACCTCAAGATCTCAGTGCTTCACTTAAACACATAACCAACATAAAACACAATTCACTCTCCCACTATCACCCTCCAGGCTTCCTTCTACCCACCTGGATCCCCCTCCCCAAATATTCTTTGGCATATATCTACTTACATTCCATTTTGGAGATGTCTTCTGGCAAGTCACACAATACGCAGGGTCTTCTTCCTCTTCATTGTATTGTGAGAATGTAAAGTGATGACCTTCCTGTGTGCCCAAGAGGTATGTCCATGATGCCCTGCCTACACTAGAAGTAGTTTGCTTGATGCTGAGTTTATTCAACTCGGATGAGGAGCATTGAGTCTTCAGGGAACAGCATTGGAGAGGAGGATAGAAAAATACTTTGAATTGGGCTTTAACTCTTGTATTATTAGGTGCAATACCTTTCAATGTCAAGAAAGAAAAATCCTTTAGTGATGTTATGTGTCTTACCCGTGCATCTCTCTCTCATAATTTACTTTCCAAATGTCAGGGAATTCATATAATCACCATGTCTCTATACAGTATTAACTTGGTGACTTTATACCTAATGCATTTTTTCCTGTAAAGTATACCAGACCTGCCTGTTTCCTGGCACTAAAAGTAAATTTTTACTTTGGTACATTTGAAGTTATGTAACTTCCTCCTAAATACTGTACTTATGTCTTCAAACTCTCACTTATATCTGCCATGATAACTGGTAATTATTGTGATTCCAAAATCACTACTTTCCAGAATTACAGTGGATGAGAAAAACGGCAGTAATGTAAGGTAAAAAACATGTCTACATCAGAGCAATACATAGCTTTGTGATAGACTTAAGCTATGTTCTAAAAATAAAATGCATGAGCAGTTATTGGAAAGCTTTTTTTAAAAGAAAATTCAAGAAAATGTTGATGAAGGTTTCAGTCTTAGTTAATTTAGCATGTACGTACAGTTTAATATCATAACAAGGTACCATATAGTACCTTGTTGAGGATCACCAACAGAACAGAGAAATAAGAAGAGGAGTACACATGATCATCATTGGATGGCTGGCTTGTAGGAACATTGATGAAGGGTTCACATGTATCATCTGTACAGGTATGGATGTCAGAATCATAGGAGTGCAAGCTGGGAAGTCCACATACACAGGTGACCATGCCGTCTCGGCACATTTTGCTGGAAGCTTCTTTAGAGAAGTGGTGTTCCAATTTATATAATGCTCCATACTGGGGGAACACTAGAAACTTCTTCCAGTCCAGCTGAAATTAAAAAGCAGGTTTACAGCTGCTTATGACATTAGTTGGTAACACATGTTGTATATGCAGTTCGGGGTCATTCTATTCATTTCTACAGGGGCCCAAACACATGTCAATGCTTTAAATAATGAACCTGAACCTTCAACACACCACAATACATAGATGTGAACAGACATGTGCTGTGGTGTACTTCATTGGCCAGGACTGTATACCCACATCTATGAGTAATGTTGCGTTGAAGTGTGAAGTGCATTAATAAAGAACTTGGGGGGGTCTGTGTGTTTGTGGTGGTTGGGGGAGGGGGTTTAGTCCCGCACGGCAAGGGTTAATTGCTTGTTCTTGTCTAGGTACTAAAATAAAAATAGTTAGACTCACACGCAGCTCTAAGTGGCCAGCTGTCACAGCACTTCCTTCAGCCTGTCTCCTCCTCCGCTGCAGCATTCAAATCTTCCTCAGCATCCTCACCTCTTTACACTATGTATAGAACGTGATGATCTATGAGACTTTAGACTGCTGCAGAGGAGGGGGAGAGAGGCCCTAGGGTCCAGTCTAAAAACAAGTGGGCTCCAAGCATTGGGTGAGTGTATCTTTTCTTTTTAACCTAGACAAAAACAAGCAGTTAACCCTTGCAGAGTTTACCATACCTAAACTTTGTATGTTTTGAACAACTGCTACAGGCACATGTTGAAAGTTAGTATAAGTGGTGTGCGGGTTGGGTTAGTAAAAGAAGAAATGGGCAAATTGACAGATTCTTTTTAAAAGATAGATAGATATATAGATAGATAGATAGATACTGTAGATAGATAGATCATATTTATACATACAACTTTATCAAAAGGCAATTCCATGAAAGTTATGAGAGCTTTAAGATTATCTTGGGCTTTCCATGTATGCATGCACTTCTAATGTCTATTCTGGCCTGTAGAGGATGCAGCACAACTGACTAGCTGAGCTTTCCTGCTACTTGGACTCAAACATGCACATTGAAGCATATTTATGGAAACATCTTTAAAGGTAAAATTTTACTTGGAAAGAAAATAATAAATGCACACAAATTCATAAAAGAAAAAATTGGCATTAATGATTTTTTTTTTAAAGGTAGTAAAGCAATGCAACTGGGAAAAGTCCATGTCCGTAGCAAGGTGGAGACATTCAGTAACAGGCATGAGAGGCAGTGTCAATGGACTACAAGTGCCATGGTGGCAGATGGGTCTTGTAATTCTCCATTTACAGATCCTGTGAAAGTTACCATGACCACGTTTTTATGTCATACCCTTAATATGGGTGTACGAGAAAACGTGGTATAAAAGGTAAACTTTGCCTTTAATATGAACAATCTTTAAGCAGAATGTGCCTTTACCTCTGAGTGTGATCTAATGTCTCTATGCAGTTTAAATATTACTTAACTCTACTATACTCATTTCAGCCAATCTGCCAGTGTTCAAACTATAATTTTTAAGTCATAAAGCAGCAGGATACAGTCAATTAAATACCACAATCATCTCGGCCCTTCACAATGATCCTCACCTAGTGGAGTCACCCTTTAAATGAATATAAATTAAGATAGTAGAGGGCATTGTAGTTAGGTTTTTGGTTTGCAAAATTATGTACATTTGTAGCTACAATAAGGAGATAATCTTCAAAAGTCCAGCAGACTAATCCATCCCCGTCATGTGATGGTGACACTTACTGCAGAACCATTATCCCTAAGATGGTTTTATAACAAGAGCTTTTCGACATATATTGGTTTCTCAGAAGACCGTTCTTTAAGTGCTCTTAAAGATAGAGATGAAAACAAATAAACAGCCTTTGATCCTCTGTTCTGAAGTACTACTGAGAAATCAATTATTACACAACTGAACTGGAGATGTGAAGCACTTGTCTCCTTTGTTATTGCTCTGGCAATCGAGATAAACTTGTCCATGGTGGACACAGCATGTCTGCTTAGTTTTTGCTGCAAGATGTGAAGAAATGAAGGTCTGTGTAAAGTACAATGCATAAAGAACTTTGAATAAATGCATGATACATTTCAGTTTCAAAGAGAGGAGAGATACATCTTTTATCTGCTTTCTGTTTTGAGATTTAAGCAGTGGCGACTGTAGGAACAATATATAGCGGGGGGCACATAAGATACCACAGTCAAAACTGGGGGGGCACTAATAATTTTCACCACTAAATGATACCACTGAAAAAACGAAATAAGTATATATAAATAAAAGATTAAAATATCATGAGATGAGATTCAGGGAGCATGAAGCCGGCTTCCCGGCCAATCAGAAAGCCGGGTGCTGCTTCATTACACGGTGCACAGCTTCTTGATTGGCCAGTTTCCCAACCAATCAGGAAGCCGGGCAGCGCGTCATTACACGCTGCCCGGTAGGGCTGCAGCTAACGCTTATTTTCAGAATTGATTAGTTAGCCGATTATTACGTTCGATTAATCGTTTTTTTTAAAAAAAGGCTCCAGTGATGGACTACTAGTTTGTATTGAGATTTTGGTCCATCACGGAAGCAAGCTTGGTGCGGTAGAAGTAAAAAAAAAGGGTGGTGTGCGATATAGTATATTATACAGCGTCGCAATGCAGAATACCAGCAGCTATAGAGGAATACAGCAAATCGCAGCAATAGTACATTATGATATAATGTACTATTGCAGGGATTTGTAGTCCTCTGTAGCTGCTGGTATTCTGCATTGTGCTGTATATAATTTATTATTGCTGGGATCTGATGTATTCCTATATAGATGGTGTTATTCTCCATTGTGCTGTATAATTTATTATTCCTGGGGTTTGTAGTCCGCAATGCAGAATACCACTGACCAGTTATAGAGGACTACAACAAATGCCACCAAAAATACATTATACAGCGGCACAATGCAGAATACCACCAGCTATAGAGGAACAACAAATCGCAGCAATAATACATTAAACACCTTGTATAATATATTATTGCTGGAATTTGTTGTTCCACTATAGCTGGTGGTATTCTGCCAGGGCCGTCTTTAATATTGATTGTAAACCTGGGCAAACAATGCCCCCCCCACCCCCCCGGCCCTAACAGCAGCATACGGAAGAGGTGGAGCAACACTATGGAATGCTGATCTCATTGTAAACAGAATGGTGCTGCAAGGGTTGCTTCCTTCTCTTCAAGCGAAACCCGAACAGTCTAAACAAGAGAGAGCGAGGAGAGACAGTGAGGAGAGAGAGGGAGGAGAGGCAGATAGGGGAGAGAGCGAGGAGAGACAGACAGGGGAGAGAGCGAGGAGAGACAGACAGGGGAGAGAGCGAGGAGAGACAGACAGTGGAGAGAGCGAGGAGAGACAGGCAGGGGAGAGAGCGAGGAGAAACAGGCAGGGGAGAGAGCGAGGAGAGACAGCCGGGGAGAGAGAGAGAAGAGACAGCCAAGGGAAAGAGGAGAGACAGCCAAAATAGAGAGAGGGGAGACAGCCAGGAGAGAGAGAAGAGAGAGTGAGGAGAGACAGCCAGGAGAGAGAGTGAGGAGAGACAGCCAAGGGAGAGAGGAGAGACATCCAGGGAGAAGAGCAAGGAGAGACAGCCAGGAGATAGAGTGAGGAGAGACAGCCAAGGGAGAGACATCCAGGGAGAAGAACAAGGAGAGACAGCCAAGGGAGAGAGAGAGAAAAGACAGTCAAGGGAGAGAGAAGAAACAGCCAAAACAGAGAGAGGGGAGACAGCCAGGAGAGAGAGAAGAGACAGCCAGGAGAGAGAGAAGAGACAGCAAGGATACAGAGAGGAGAGACAACCAGGAGAGAGAGGAGAGACATCCAGGGAGGAGAGCGAGGAGAGACAGCAAGGGGTGAGAGCAAGGAGAGAGAACTAGAAGAGACAGCCAGAATAGAGTGAGAAGCGACAGCCAGGTGAGAAAGCGAGAAGAGACAGCCAGGGGAGAGAGCAAAGAGAGACAGCCAGGATAAAGATTGAGGAAAGACAGCCAGGAGAGAGAGCTAGGGCAGAAAGCAAAGAGAGACAGCGAGGAGAGAGAGCGAGAAGAGACAGACAGGAGAGAGAGGCAGGAGAGACAGCCAGGGGGGAGAGCGAGAGACAGCCAGGAGAGAGAGCGAGGAGAAACAGCCAGGAGAGAGACAGGATATTCAATATCCCGGTGGGACGCTGTGCGGGGTCTCAGGAGGACTGTACGGGATCTCAGGCGGGCTGTGCAGGTATCGGTATCAGTATCGGTGCAGTAGCATCCCTAGTAAATTATAAAAGTGCACTGCGCTTTATAGACCAACTACATATGCAATCTAATAATAATCTACATGTGAAATAAATATATAATTATGCAGAATCACCCTATGGTGAATAAATACAATACATAGTGGAAGAATACCTAATATGTATTTATTCACCATAGGGTGATTCTGCATATTTATATATTTCTGTATTTATTTCACATGTAGATTATCATTAGATTGCACATGTAGTTGGTCTCTATAGCGCAGTGCACGTTTATAATTCACTTTTTTTAGGTGTTATATACAATTTTTAGCATGGCAGCTCAGGGGTTTGTTTTTCCATAGCACGGATCCTGTTTGTAATATTATCTATAGGTCCCTAGTATTGAGAGCACAGGAAGCTTTGCTGCAGCCATACATAGAACTTGATAATTACATTTTCTTTAAAAACTCTAAATCCTGCTTCAGCAGCATAGATTGAACTAGAGAAGCAATGTCAGGAACATGCTCTGCATATGTATGTGTTGCACACAGTATATGTATCTGTTGCATACATATACTGTGGCATTTTTGGGCACTTACTTGGTGTGAAGGTCCGGAGAAGGGAGGGGACACAGCTAGGGTGACATCTCAGGGCACGTGCCGGCTCCCAGCAGGGCCCCAGACAACACAGGAAATGGAGTACGGAGAGCAGGGGGCGGGGCCGAGTTGACAGTGGGCGGAGCCACGTCTATGCTGCTGTATGTAGCCTCCTGTCTGTAGAGCACCGATGCAGTGTACACAGACAGGGGGCATGTGTTTATCATATGTAGTCTCTCCCTCCGCCGCTCTGACCGGGCTGGCCGGCCGCACAGCAACGCAGGGGGTGCACAGGTCCCATGATGTCACTCGGATATGTCAGCGGGGGAGCACACGGGGGGGGCATGCAATAACCTAGGGGGGCAATTGCCCCCCCTTGCCCCCCTCCAGCGATGCCACTGGATTTAAGTAATGAAACTTGCTATATATATACACGTGCAGCAGGGGCGGACTGGGCCGGGGGCAGGGTGGCAATTGCCCCCCGGGCCTCTCTGGTGCCTGTAACAACGTCCACCAGTGTAGCGACAATCTCCCCTCCTCGGCCGCTCGGATCCTGCAGAGGAGGAGGAGAAGAGGCTCTTCAGCTACCTGTGATAAGCCTGTGTAGTGCTCGAGCTCCTCGGCAGCTGCCTCCGCCCACTTCTTCTGCTATTGGCTGGAGGGAGACTGCACTTCTACTGACTGTCTGCCTGGGTCCTAAAGGGAGGACAGCAGGAAGTGGCTGAAATCACCTCCAAACGTGCAGGCGACCCCCAGGAGAGGAAAGATGGTACAGCACCCAAAACAGGAGATGAAAAGAGTCACTGTAAGTCCCTGTTCTTTCTGTGCGACCTCTGCGCTGCGTTACATGCTGACTGTTGCACTGCATTACTGACCTCTGCACGGCGTTACATGCTGACCGCTGCACTGCATTACATGCTGACTGCTGCACTGCATTACATGCTGACTGCTGCACTGCATTACATGCGAACTGCTGTACTGCATTACATGCTGACTGCTGCACTGTGTTAAATGCTGACTGCTGCACTAGGTTACTGACCACTGCACTGCGATACATGCTGACTGCTGCACTGCGTTACTGACCGCTGCACTGCGTTACTGACCGCTGCGCTGCATTACATGCTGACTGCTGCACTGCGTTACATACTGACTGCTGCACTGCGTTACATGCTGACTGCTGCACTGCATTACATGCTGACTGCGTCACTCCGTTACTGACCACTGCGCTGCGTTACATGCTGACTGCTGCACTGCGTTACATTCTGACAGCTGCACTGTGTTAAATGCTGACTTCTGCACTACGTTACTGACCACTGCACTGCGTTACATGCTGACTGCTGCACTCTGTTACTGACCGCTGTGCTGCATTACATGCTGACTGCTGCACTGTGTTAAATGCTGACTGCTGTACTATGTTACTGACCACTGCACTGCGTTACATGCTGACTGCGTCACTGCATTACTGACCGCAGCACTACATTACATGCTGACTGCTGCACTGCGTTACATGTTGACTGCTGCACTGCGTTACATGCTGACTGCTGCACTACATTACATACCGACTGCTGCACTGCGTTAATGCTGAGTGCTACACTGCATTACATGCTGACTGCTGACCGTTGCACTACAGCATGTCACACCGTGTGTTACATGCTCACTGCTGCACTGCGTTACATTCTGACTGCTGCACTGCGTTACTGACCACTGCGTTACATGCTGACTGCTGCACTATGTTACATGCTGACTGCTGCAAGGAGGACTAACAGAGTGTAAAAGAAAATTTCTCCAAAGTGAGGGAAAATCTCGTCCTAGATGGCTGTCCCCACTGGAAGATTTTCTCCTTTCCGGAGACAATATATGCGAGAAAGATTGTCTCTTTTCTCAGATCACATGGTGATCAGTGAAAACAGATGCCAGGTATGTGACCTATGACAGAAAGTTTTTTGATTAAAAGAGAAGCTTTATAATAGCAATATGCAGCATGCAAATATACAGTAATTGCCTAACAGTCTTTCCTTCTCTTATCTGAGTATAACTTGAAATCTGATTGGCTACGTTATACTTTGTGCACCTGTTTGCATTGTCTAGCTAAATATGTCCAGCTATCAACTTATTCAATAAAGCAGTGCGAGGTGTAACAGCTATGCACATAATATCGTTTATTCACTCTGCACAATCAGATTTTAGTTTTCCTGACCATAGGGTGCTGCACTTTGTACAGAAATATTGTGCAGCCTTATTAAATATCTGTGATTATTTTTGCAAACACAGCGATATGCACGTTTTATCTGCCTCCATTCATGTTTCAATAAAATATAAATGGCACCCACTGTGTTCATTAAGGACACTTTTAGTAAATCCGAGATTAAACAATATACATGAAACTCAAATCAAAATGAGGGCAGCCAAAAGGGCTCTAAAATATTCCTTGCAGATTCAGTAAAATAAATGTACCATACTGTATTATTCATACATTAGCTTTATGGCCAAGTTTCATTACTTTAGAAATGAAAATTATTCTAAAGGACATTTGTCTCTTATGGCTTCACTGAAACGTTTTGTGTGAAGACACCGTTACACTATTGGTTAATCAACCATCTGTGATGACCATTTATTGCCACTTTAAATATTGAGATGATGCTTTTTAGATAATATTCACTGCAATATAATTAATCGAATAAGGAGGAGAGACATATAACATACATTAAAATAAAAGCTTGTGCTTTATAATCAATAGATGTCTAAAATGAGGGACCATTTTTATGTCCATTTAGCATTATTGATCTAAATGATCAGGTATTTGCAATGGCGTTTTTTGCTCCAGGGTCACATGCAGCAACTTAATATATCATCATTTTCTGTAGACTTTATGGGAAGGCTAGTGCTATCCTCAGTATTATGACTAATGGGAATTTAACAGGGTTATTCACTAAAGGCTGAAGAGTTTGGAGAAGGCAGGAGAAGTGAACAATCTAGGACAACATAGCTGATTTGGAAACATTCTCCAATTCAGCTCACTTTCCAGTGTCATCCTAGATTGTTCACTTCACCTGCCTTCTCTAAACTCTTCACCCTTTGGTGAATAAGCCTGCAAATGTTTATTTGGTGGTTTTAATAACATTGTTATTAGTAACATCAGCACCTCTACACCTCTTCCAATAGAGGCTGATTGACAGTATAGTAACTGATTATGTGAATGTTGCTCCAATCCACATAATCTGTTAATAGCAACCAGGTGTTGATTGCATTTGCATAATTGGAGCTTGATTTGCAATCAACACCTGGTTGCGATTAACAGATTATGTGGGTTGGAGAAACATTCACCATATTTATTCCCAGATAATTTTTGTACAAGTCATTCTGAATTGAGAAAGCTGGTTGGATAACCAGTGAAACATCCTAAAGAAAAATATAGCAAGTCCAGTTGCCTTGACTTATTTTTTACAGATAAACCATGACCTGGATGAATGGGAACCTTCGCAGACATCCTGAGATTAATGTCACTTTAACTTTTATATTTTTATACGTACAAGCTTTATCATTTTTTATATTACTAAGAATTGTCTAGGTTTCTTACTGCTAGAGCATTGCTTCTGTTTTCATAGTACTTATTCTCTAATCCCAGATGTACGTACAGCTGTAACACAGATATATGTGAAGATACAGACTTGTGATATATTGACTGAAATTATTTGCCATATATTTTAAACAATTTAAAGAAAAGTATAGCTTCTGTTGGATATTGCTTTTTAAATGAGCTTTTTACCAGGAATGTATTGTATTTTGAAACAACATTCTATATAAATACAGTACTTCTAAACACATTAATAAAAACAACCTGAAAAACTCCTGGTCTGTGTTTACACTAATTACCACTTTCTCATTTTCCCCAATGGGGAAGCCATTCAGTGTTCTCTTTTTCCAAGGTGATTTGATGAGTAGGAAAACAAAAACAGTACATTTATGAGAAATAACAGGGGAAAATCTTTAAAGTAGAACTGTGGGTAGACTATGATCATTCAAATATTTTGATATTGCTAACAATCAGTAAATTATAATGTACTGATTGTTAGCAATATCAAAATATTTGAATGATAATCATCTTTAAAGAGGCATTTTGGGCAAAAGAAAACTGTCTGTGCTTTGCTCACATTCTCACCCAACACTTTATATGCACCTTTACCCACAGCTCACTCTTCTGTGGCTGCAAAATGCCTGGTGCTTCCAGCCACCTCCATGATACAGTGCTCGGGAGTTGCAGCCTGTCCCTAGGTCCAGGCACTGCCACATGGAGAAAGGGGTGAAGCCACCTGAGATTTCAAGAATTTTGGTAGTGGCTACAATAGATGAAGGAGTGGCGGGGGATCCCTGGAGACATGAATATAAAGAATATAAAGTGTGTGTGTGTGTGGGGGGGAGGGGGGACTTTACCCTGAAAAGGCTAGGTGACAGTGTCTCTTTACAACAAGCCCTCACTGACCTCTGTAGTTGCAGGAACTGTAGAATACTTAATCCTCAAAGATTGCAGCAAAAAGTGCTTTCAGTTTCATCTCAGCTACTCCATTCATTTAGTTCCCCCTACTAGTAGTGTAAACACAGAGCAAGTGCACAGAAAGAGGAAAGAGCAGAGTGCTGAGAACTAACTTAAACTACTTTACTGTTTCTATTTGAGGATGAATTGCTTCTCAGTGCCTTCAGCTACAAAGTCAAGAAGGACTTGTTTTAAAGCTCATTTATTTTGTGTTAAGAATATGTAAATATCTATAGCCTAGACATACAGTGGTTGTACGTTAAAGCATGCTTCACACCTTCGCATTCTGGTGCACTGCATTAACACACACTCAAGTTGATTGTGTTGGCAATGCACTACAATGTGTGTTGCAGTGCACTAAAGCACAGGTCTATCAGCCCTTACTGTATTCGTGTGTTGGGGTGCCATTCAGAATAAATGGCATTGCAATGCACTGCACAGAGTGGCATTTGCTACTATGCATTGCCTTAATGCGTGGTGACATGCACCATTTTACTGTGTGTTAATGCATAGGTGTGGAGGAGGCCCGAAGGGCAGCTCCAGGCAGAAGGTAACAGGGGCTGTGTGGCAGGGTTCCTCCAATGGAGGGCATGAGAAGGACACATTGGGACATACACTGTTTTACAAGCAACTTTAAATGTATTTGACAAACAGGCCTCTTGCTGCCACTGTGCTAGCTAGTTGAGGTCATGGCTACACATCTGCTAAAGAAGGAGCTACTTACCTAATTCAGAAGAAGGACAAATTAATCCAGCACTGGCAAGAAGAGTCTGTCAGAATCAAAGGTTCTTAGAAAAGGCAAAATGTTGTTTTTAGTTGAGCTGTGTGCAGGGCAGAACGATAAGTGTGCAATAGAAGGAGGAGAAAGAAGTGTTGCCGTGTGGATCGCGACAGAGCAAATTGTGATGTCAGCACTGGAACTCGAAGAATAGCGTTATCAATCTTCCTGCAGTACTCAGCACAGTATCCTGCCTACAGAACCCACTGTTGGGAAGATACCTCTGGGACCTCTTGTAGTACCCTGGTTAAGAAATCATGTTGTATAGTGTAGTAGTTTGATTATTGGTTAAGAAATGAATTGTTAAAAAATTTGATTTGCTCAAGGGCGGGTATAAATACACTGCAGAAACTATGATGGCTACTTATTTTAAATCCTGGACTGCACAATCTCAGGTGCAGCATCAGAAGTTATCAGAAAGGAAGTGGCCTCTAGATGTCTTCACCTTAGAACTGCAGCAATTTTTTTTTGTTCCACTGTTCACACAGTCTTTTAAAGCAGAAAATGTTACACAGCAATTTTGGAATTGAAAACAAATGCTCTGGTTAGTTAGAATATGCCCCCCATTCAAATACAGGCAACATCAGGTTTAACCAGGGTTACCTTTGATTAAAGAATTTATAGCTCAACTACAGATATTTTTTGTCATTTGTGGTTCTGCATATTGCTAGCTATTGTTCCCTCAGTGAGTTCTGCAAGAGACTGAAGCATAAATGAGAAGCTACATGGTTTGCAGGGATACACAATGGTAACGAACATGTGACTGACCTTGTTACATGAGGGAATGAAACTACACAAATATAAGGACCTTCAACAGTGACTTCTTTTAAAGAAGAAATATTGTGAGAATAAAATGTATTCTTTCCAATACTTAGAGCTGGCGTGTAACACTGCAGGTGTCACATGATGGCTCTATAATTTGAGAGCTGAGCAATCACAAACCGCTGATCGCTTAGCTCATGGTCTTCTCCCTGAATAGAGTGGTGACTGTCAATTACCACTCCCTGCAGGGATTCCCCCCCTCCCCTCTCTGTTCCTCTAGCGCTCATTGGAGGGACAGCCAGGGGAGGGGAACGGAATAGCTGGCTCTGGCTCTAGAGAGGCAGAGCCACTTGTCAAACAGGCATCAGGTTGGATCCCGAAAATATTGAAGCGTGGCTCTGCGCTGTCAGCAAATTGTGGGCAGTAGCCCGCTAGATGCTGACTTTTGGTCACAGGAGTACATTAGTAAATGTACACCTGTTACCCAAAAAGGACGAAAACCAAAAAAAGATTGGCTTTAGTTCTCTTTTAAAAAGTAGTTGTGGCTCTTATTCATATACTACAGTCTCCTGTGGGGCATAGAGGATTGTAGATAATCCTCAGTCACAGCGTGGCCAGGTAGCAGAGCACTTGATCAAACATATTCTGTACATTAAATATAACATTCCCTTACTCCATTTATGTGGAGATGTGCTTTTAATACATTTTGATGTGTTGATTCTGAGTCTGGGTCAGACATTTATGATCTCTACCCTTACCACAGCTGTCTAAACACATCAGCCAGTGTCATTTTAAACACTGCATTTTTACTTGTATGGTCTTAAACTGTTGGTCGAAACTGTAGCACCCAGGGAGAATACACAGGGATCTGGGTAGAAAATGTAAACTACATACTGTACATTCATATGGTGGGAAGTAAATCCAGAACACTTCTGCTGCAAGGCAGCAGGTCTAACTATAAGCTACCACATTGATTAGGCATTAGAACACATGTGTTCAAAACAAATGCACCTTAAAGAATAACACCGGGCATTTTTATATGAACCCTTTCAGTGGGGCTACCCTCGCAATGCCAGGGTTAACTGCTTGATTTGGTATAGGGCTGAAAATAACAAAGATACACTCTGATCCCTCGAGCCGGCCTGTTGTGACAGCGCTCCCTAAAGCCTGTCTCCCCTTCCTCTGCTGCAGAAATCGAATGGCCTTCAGCATCCTCACATCATCCTTTACATTGTGTATAGAATGTGATGATGAGAGACACTCCTGGGACCGGTCCAAGATCAAACCTGCTCAGAGGATCGGGTGAGTTTAACTTTGTTATTTTCAGCCCTAAACCAAAATGAGCAGTTAACCCTTGCAGTGCAGGGCTAGTCCCTCTACAAGGGTTAATTTAAAAAAATTACCCAGAGTTCTGCTTTAAATGTTACCTTGATGTCATAGTCTTGGACCACCCCCTACCCCCTATCAAAGGCAAACACATTGTGAAATCTAGAGTATATAGGACAAAAGTAGCAAACTATGCATTATTCAAAAAAAAGTTTTGTATATGTAGAAACATTAAAACATTTAAAAGATAAATGGCGCATAATCATACACATAAATATTGTAATGTTCGCCAGCTATAAATGGATTTTAAGGCCTTTCAAAGGATTCGGATATATGTTGCGGTAAAAAAGATCTTTCATGCGCGACACTACAAACAAAAGCTGAGAGATTGATTATTTGGAAACTTGCAAACTTGCATACCGAATAAGCTATTTCTGCTGGTTTCTCTGTGATCAAAACCAGACCTGCAGCATAAATCTTCTTTAATTAATACAGTATAAGGAACAAATTATACAGAAGATTTTATTGGCTTTCTCTAATCTCTGCATGATGCGCCGGATAGATCACCATTTGCCATATGTTTCCTTTTGGGGGATTATTTATCATTTCTGCAGGCTCCTCTTCCATACATTCCATGCTATCTTACCCACTCAAGTGCCTGAGCTGTTATCGATCGCTAAAAGCCATGCAAATGAAGACTGCCTAATGATTGCTAATACCTTTTGCACTGATTAGAATTTAGGCACTTGATAATCATATGGTGTACTTACATAGTTTATTTTTTCCTGTACATAAAAGGGAGAGAGGAGAGAGAGAGGAGAGAGCAAGAGAGGGGAGAGAGGGGAGAGAGAGAGAGAGATTGGTGATGATCAGTATAAATTACCACATTACATTGGTGTAATGACAACATTGACGCTGACCATCAATATAATTAAGTTGTTTTACTAAATATCAATGTAATAGGGGCATTTACACTAATCACCAGTGTAAGGAAGGAATGATCACTACGCTGTCTACCGATTGTCCCAATATAATGTTGCTCAGTACAATCAAAGCATTTTTACTGAATTACTAAGGTCATCTTTCATTTACTACTGTAAAAGCAGAAAATTTCCTTTTTTAAAGAAAAGTCTTTTGGCTTCCTTGGACACCAGGTTTCTTAGACATTCAATGTTTCATTAATAGGTGTGATTATGTGTCCTTCAACAGGACAATAACCCATTGTTCCCTTTTATTAAAATGACTGTAAACATTTCTAATGCTATAAGAGCCCATGTGGCAGATACTAGGGCCGAAGAATGAGGAGGTTCTAGGATAAATTGTCTTTTCCTGTCCCCCACATGAATACAGGGTTAGGGAAATGTGTGTAGTGAAAGAGCTGCCTGTACTGATGTACTGATAAGGCAAGTATGTACTGATAAGGCAAGGCAAGTATCATGTACTGATAAGGCAAGTAGTATTCTCAGCTATAAATACTTCAAGTAAATGGAACAATCCTGTTATAATAAATCCTTGGAATACGCTAACCTACTGAGGAAAACTGGTTTGTGGAAGAAGTCATTCCTAAATTTTGCTATAATTAGAAGCCTATTCTCCCATTCTGTGCCTGGGGTGTCCCTTCTGTCTGGATAAAATGGAAGTTACGGATTGTTTGATGCCCAGAACAGCGATGGTCAGAAGGTAAAGCTATTAATCTGGCACTTTCTAAATAAAGGGATGTAACGAATATATAACTGACCTTGTAGAAAAAAAAAAAAATTGAATACTAGTAAAGATGAAGTGCACAGAGAAGCAGCACCTATCGTGCTAAAACCTATCAATGCCTCTGCAGGTTGAATGGTAATGTCTAATGGACTAGACATTGAACCATCTTACCTCTGGATCTACACAAGAAATCAGTGGGTCAGCAGCACTTCAAGGTTATTTGCTGTGTATAGCAGACATTACCAGACCTAGTCTTTTGAAAACATATCTTCTGGATGACAGGCTTCCGATATTTATGGACACATTGATGCAGGTGCTGCTCAGGAAGGGTTTCAAGCAATATTGCCTTATTGTTGTAGCAGTGCCGTCTGTCCGTTTTTTTACTACGGGCGGACGGCAAGAGGTTAATGATTACAGCCAGCAAATTACTGATGAACTGTATTGTTACTACTGTTTTCATGTATGGATTTCTAGATTAAATGATTAACTAATAACCCATGGAAACACATATATCTTTCCAGCTGAAGTGATCTCCTGATAGCACTTATTGTTTCACAAATAGCCCTATTATCTAGGAGCTTTTCTGAATCACTCAGTATTGGTTATAGGTTAAAAAGGCCACCAAGGCATTTGCCTGCTAGAGTTTGCATTATGTTCATGAGCTTGCTCTTTGACTTTTATGGTAGTGGCATATGACACAGTCTGCTGTCAGCTGACTAAATAATGTATGTATATTGCATGTTTTGTTTTTCTAGACACTTCTCCTACCCTGTAGCCAGAGGGAAAATTAGATGGGTGCCCCATATGGTTTTGATAGAAGCATAATTGCATATCTTTTAGCTTACTGATGTCACAACCTATAATGTCATTACAGCACTTCATTTTGCATTGCAGCCTCTTTGCTTTCAAATCTTACAAGATCTCAGGAAAAAGCAGAGATTTTTCTTTTTTTATTCAACATCTCTGTGGACCCTTGATAAATCCCCAGGTGACAGAGAGTCTTTTTCTTTAGAATTGCAACCTCCACCTCTCTTCAAGGATCTGGTCTACTTCTCTGCTAACACAATTTCTGTTCATAACAGAGTAAGGAATAAACTGCATGCACAGGAACACAGCAGGAAAAGTCTTAACAGGCTTCGGGAAACTGAACAAAATGTACTATTTGCAGAGTCATGGTATTATTCATTAAAGGCTTCTTATTCTTAAAAAGAATGTAGTGGCCTTTTACACAAATATAATTATAATATTTAATTAAAAATCAATTGAAACACATATTAGTAAGCTCTGATCTTAGAGTGGATCCCCCTGCCTTATTTAGGACTTCCAGCTACAGCATATTTGCCTTCACTGATAGCCAACATTTGGGGAAGACAAAGAACCACAAATGAGCTTCATCCATCAGCCAGGATCCTGCCACAGATCTATGAATTAGCCAAGAAGTAATTTAACTGATACAGCTCCCTTTTTTAATCTTTTAATGCCTGCTGAGTGCCCAGAAGTATAAATTGAACCCTCAGAGCTCTTTACTTCTAAACATGCAATGCTTAGGCATTGGCTCGGCAAGGTTCTTGATTTTACTTGGAAATGCCAGCAATTTGACCCAGAAACTGAGCATCTAAACCTAAAACCGATAACATTGTTGCTGTTTTCAATAATGACAATAAAAGCTAAAAGAGAAGCCCAGGGGGTCAATATTGATGCCTTAAAAATTAGCTTAAAGACCTAGAAATCTGAACCCACAGAGTGAATTTGGGGCTGTCTAAAAAATAGCCCTGCTCTTAGATAAGTAGCAACATATAAATATAACACTCTACTTCCCTAACTCAATCCATTTTCAAAATTAAGAAAATGTGCAGAGCCTTGGTCAGACTTCCAAATGCTAATCTCTCAAGTCACTTTAAAGCTATGTATTGTACGACAAAATGAAAATAAAAATCTTCTTGATTAAAAAAAAAAAAAAAGCTACGCTAGCATGAAATAAGACACACACTCCTCTCTGCAGGTCAAAGCTCAAATCCTCTTCTTTGAGCCTTGAACACAAAGGACTGATGTTGGCCATCTGACTAAGATTCTTCCTCCTCCTCCATAATACAATTACAATACAAATTCAAGACAGGATAGTAAGGAGGGCACTGCCTGCTGTGAGGGCATGCAAAAATATGCAGAAGACCCACCTGTTGAGGACAACCTTGTGACTGTTTGGACTGCTAATATTGTGGCCTGTATCTCATATTACATATTTAGTAACAGAATGAACATGTGAATATTACAACTGCCAAGCGAACAATAACACTGGCCATTTTATAGAATTCTTCATGTCATGAACACTATATTGCCCTGGGCTGGTGTGTCACTTGGGATTATGAAAATCCTACTCAGGTTCTAATGCCACCCTTATGGGGAAATATTATTCTCCCATAGTCAAGCAGTTTAATAGTGATATTCTGTTTGTTATTGTATATTTTGCTGGCTTCTTCTTAGGTTTCTTGCTAGGCTGTGTAAATGCCTCCAATGAATACAATTGGTTGATTGCCTTATGAGAACCACGTTCTATCAGAAGACTTTGCCTACACATTATGTTGCAGGCAAGAGGAAGTAATTCTGCAATCACCCAGTGATCAATCTGCCACATTGTAGAAAGTCACAAGGTGAGATTATGCAGCTTAAGTTGAACCTTTACAGATACCAAGATAAACATGATTGTGTCATCTCTGAAGCAGTGGAAGGAATAGCACGACATCATTGATATCAGTAGGATAAATAGTGTGACATAATTATTGTTAATGGAATGAATACAGCCCAATGATTGGCCTGGGGTGGATCAGTGCTCCATCATTGGTGTCAGTGGGAATAGTACCCAACCATTGCTGTCAGTGGAAGGAATAGTGCCCCATGATTGGTGTAAGTCAAAGTAATAGTGTCCCTTTATTCCTGTCAGTGCAGGTAGTGATGGGTAAATATGTCAATGAGAACACAAACAAAACATTTTTGGTAGAGTAAAGGGTTAGACTTTGGACCTACTGACAGTATTTTATTGCTGTCTCTGCTTTCCTGTCTCGGTAACACCCGTACTCTCAATTACTTGTACTGTTATCACCGGGACAAAAAGTAAGAGAAAATTTCTTCAATGAGGAAAGAGGCAGCTACAAAAACTTAACAGAAGTTCTGACTCTTACCCACTCGATTAAAGATTCAAATAAAAAAGGTTTTGACTGGAATAAAGCTTAATTATTTCATTAATTAATGCCTCAATACTGAGACATTAATGAATGACTGTTAAATGCTGAGAATCAGCAAATACCGGCATTACAAAGCCTGATATAACTCGTCACGTACAGTGTACGTGGCCAGTCATATAGGCACAAAGTGACAAGACGTACACTGTACGTCTCCCGTCACGAAGGTGTTAAAGGAGCTCGCGGTATACTGAGCCTAGGGTGACGGGAGGACGCTAGTTTGTGTCCTCCCGTTACCCTAAGGAGAACTATGGGGAAAAGACTTAACCCCATAGTTCTCCTTTAAGAATATATAAAAAAGTTAGGTGTTGGTAAATGGACGGATTACTTCCAAGCAAAGAAAATATGTCTCTTTTTGAACTGTATACCAGAACTTCTATAAAGTTGAACTTTATCAAGAATCACAAAATGTTGTTCATCTTTGACACTCTAGTGTACAAAAGCCAAGGGGGGTTTATATCCCAAGGCAAGCATGTGACACTATAAGAAAGTCAATTCATTGTATCCATGATTCAGACAAAACAAAATAACCTTTATCTATCATTGCCTCTGATATAGAAAAGGCCTTCAAAAACTTCTCCTAGTCCAGTATGCTATCAACAATAAACAAATGTGTTATTTCTAAAAATAACAGCAAAAAGTTTCCCAGCATACTCACTGGGAACTTGTCTCACCGCTAAGGTTAAAAACAGAGGTTTAGATACAAGTCTTCTGCAGAATATGTGAAAGCCACACCGCCTCACCAATATAAATATTTTTTGCCCATTGGAATACTTTGCTAGATTCCTATTGGCTATTTCAATTTGCAATAGCCAATAGTAAACTAACATTGCACACGCCCTCTGCTGATGGACCTGATGGAGAACTGCAGCAGAGGGCGGTACAATGCTAGTTTACTATTGGCTATTGCAAAATGAAATAGCCAATAGGAATCTAGCAATGCATTCCAATGGGCAAAAATTATTATTTTTCTATTCTGACATGGCTCAAAGACAATGCTGGTAACCATGACCAGCATTGTCAGATATTCTCAGATATTCTGCCAGCACTCTTACACTGCTCTTTGGCATGTAGATTCTCATTATTTCCGTTCAGGAAATTATTTCCTGAACGGAAATAATGAGAATCTACATGCCTTGGAGTCGCCAAAAATCCCAAAGAGCAGTGTAAGAGTGCTGGCAGAATATCTGAGGACCAGGAGATTGGAAATTACCACAGATCAAACAACCGCCGGAGATAGCACCTTACCTATTGGGACATTTTTTGGATCTGCAAACGGAGGTCCCTGGATACGACTTAAGAACCTTGGAAGAGCAGTGAGATTAAGAATTTTCACAGAATAACCATACGCAGGAGACAGTACTGCTAAAACCGGAAAAAAAAACCCACGGACTTAAAAGGACGAGAGGGGTAAGAGACGACGAAAAGTGAGTACGGTAGACAATTATATAATAATAACTGGTCCCGCACTAGTCTCCCCCTTAAATCCACTGTATACCAGGAGGAACCACATATGATGAAAAAGACTTTGGAGACCCTTCAGGCTTGAATGAATAAGAGGTGTTATTGTTATATTAGGACCAACATATACAAAAAACACTCCAGTGGATGATATGGTCTTAAAGAACCATCATGAAACGAAGAGACTTCCTCACTAACTGAAATCAATAAGTAACCCATATCAACCACACTATCGGGATAAAGAATACGTAGACTGACTAAAGTTATACTAGGAAGTAAGTCGGAAAATATAGACCTTCCTCCCCGACGCTCACCTCTCACATTAACGCTAAGCAGGAACATAGTTATTGAGTAGAAACAGGTGTAAAATCAAGGATATCCCTGTTTTTGGAAACTGTTAAGAAATCAAACACTACCAAGTTTGTGGGAACACTTAGTTTGTATGAATGAATGGGAGTATGAGTGTCATGAACAACGTTGTTCTTTTACTAGTAATTTGAGAAGTGAGCTAACAGACACCGAAAATATTATTTTGTATCCAATAAAGTTTATATTTTTATAAAACTATAGGTCTCGGTCAATTTAATAACCTCTTTTTACAGTGTTCTCTCTGGTAAAACACTGTTACCCTCTTTTTTGTCCTGATTATTCTTGGTTATATGACCTTGATGACCTATTCAAATGATTAATTAAAACATTAAAGGGGATATTCAAGGTATATCAGAACTCCAGGGAACAACCTCCTTTTTCCGATTCTAACACTTATCCACCCTATTCAAAATATATTTAAAACAAAAAATATGTTTGGAATGGGACTGGAGTGCATATGCTCAAACTAAACGTAATCCTCCCAATGAACTTCTCTTCTTTGCTCCCTTTTGGTCTGTTAAATGAATATAATATTGTAAGCCTGTTATATTTGTTTGATAAAAGCTATTCATTTTGCCAGAAATTGAGTGCGCTGGTAACTTCCTGTACATTCTGCCTCTGCTAACTGCATGTTAGCTGTGCCTTACCAAAATGTATAGTACAAAGCCAGCGCAAATGCAATGGTTTTTAGGCGACAGTGATAGATCCTGAGTTCCATGTCTATTTTTCATTTCCTGTCAAAGATCCCAGAGCAGCAAAATTTGGCAGCATTGCCATCATTCCAGATCCACACAACCTCATCAGGGCTCTCAAAGCTGCTTACCCTCATATGTCTACATAACATGTGTCTTCCTACCTTCCTGCTTCCCCAATTACCAGTATGACCCTGCAATACCCTCACTTGGACTGTTTATTGAGTCACACAATCACAAGGAAGTATTCATGAACTGAGGGCCTGGTTCTTCACTTTCTGTGTCGGGGATGGAAATTATTGTGACACATTTTCCTCAGCCTTTGTCTTTCAGGCATCTGTTCATTGGCCAGGAAGGATACTGAGAGAAAATGACAGCTTGTGGCATTCAAAGTCTGCAGCAGGCACAGTGCCATTGCAGACCAATTCCAGAGGGCTGTCATGCATGCTTTTCCACTCAGTAGCAGACCTGGTCAAGCACACCCCTCTCTTTCTCTGCAATGCGAGTCTGTGTGAGTAAACTTGTATTGAGGGGCGAGGCTTTCATTCAGCTATTTTAGATTTATGTTTTTTTAATTTGTAAGCGCTCATGGGCAGGACCATCCTTACAATCTTGTCTTGATTTGTATTGTAACTGTAATGCCCTCTGTATTATGAAAAGTGATGAGCAAACTGTTGGCACTGCATAAATCATGTGTAATAATAATAATAATATAATAAGCTATGCCAGCAGTATGAGGACAGAAGGCAGCATTTCCAAAGGGGCACAGGACTATAAAGGGATAAAATCGCATAAGACTTTAATTGGGCTTTGAATTCTATAGCTGAAGGTTATTGTGAAATTGCGTACATAGGTTTATATGTAAGTGACATGGTGTAGAGATCCCCACCCCTTTTTATGTATGCATGTTCCAGTTTGACAGATGGCCTCTTTCACTCCTTTAGACATTAGTTTTTCCCTGTGTCCAAAATGCAGAGTATGTTGGCCCATGTGTTGGCCTATGTTGGCCCATGTGTTGGTTGAGCAAATGTTTGGTCTCCCTAATGTACAAGTCTTTTCTTGCCTCTCTACATTGGACTGCATATACCAAGTAACTTCACTTATGTTTGGGTAGTAGGTCTTTTGGATGTCCAATCTTCTATCACAGAGGGGTCTATTCACTAAGCTGCCATAGGCAGCCTAGTGAATGACCGACCTGAAGTGAAGTGAACCGAATACTGTTCGGCAATTCACTTCAGGCTGGTACGGCTTATTTCAGCCGTAGATTGGCTTGCTTCGCATGAGCGTGCTCAGCATGTTCGGCTGACCCGAAGTGCAGAAGGAGTTCGACTTAGCCGATCCAACATCTGGCAGGCTATTCCTATAGATGCGTCCTATTCTTATAGATGCCGAACAGCAGTGAGTGAATAGCCGAATTATGCTGAGTTAAAAAAAAGTAAATAGAAAACGATTGTGCGGAGCTAGCAATGACAGCTAGCTCCGCCCAACAGTTTTCTATTGTCTGGCGGTTCTGCTGCCGTAAAAAAACAAAAAAAAAAACAAAACCTCTCCCGGGCGCTCTGGGAGCCTCCCACTCCCGGCTGCCCAGGAGAGAAACACTGCTTTTTCTTTTTTTTTTTCTTATTCAGAATAGAAAAAAAACAAAAAAACATTTTCCCCATTGGAATGCATTGCTAGATTCCTATTGACTATTTCAATTTGCAATAGCCAATAGTAAACTAGCATTGTACCCGCCCTCTGCTGATGGACCTGATGGAGAACTGCAGCAGAGGGCGGTTACAATGCTAGTTTACTATTGGCTATTGCAAATTGAAATAGCCAATAGGAATCCAGCAATGCATTCAAATGGGCAAAACATTTTTTTTTTTCTTTTCTGACACGGCTCCGTGTCAGAATAAAAAAAAAGAAACAGCAGTGTTTCTCTCCGACTCCCAGGGTGCCAGTGAGAGTTTGCTGTTTGGAGATCAGTGTCCCTGGTTAGCAGGTAACCAGGGACGCTGATCTCTCTGCAAGTGGCCGGAGCCACCTGTAAGATCACGGCTGGCTCCGAGCTGTCAGA
>NW_017306271.1:3230515-3231150 GCF_000935625.1 Nanorana parkeri | reverse complement strand
CGGCTCAGCTGAGCCGAGGCATATGTGTTCGGCTCGACTGAGCTGCTCAGCCTTGTTCGGGAGCTGTACGGGCTATAGTGAATAGTCCGTACAGCACCCCTTCGGTTCTACTGAAACAAAGGGGTCCTGGGGCCGAAGCTAGCCGAAGGATCGGCCGAAGCTACGGCTAGATCCTTTGGCAGCTTCGTGAATACCCCAGAGTGTTGCTGGGCTTGAAAGACAGGGACTGGGCTTGACAGCACCTGGTTTAAAAAACACAGGGATTCAATGTGTGGTAAAATTCTTCTGAGTTTTTACAACACTCCCACCACTAACATATTCTCCCCTCTGGAGAAACTTGTGCTCTCATCTCTAATTTGTAATGAGGAAGCCAGGAAGTGGTGAAATCTCTTCATATTTACTAAACCTCATTGCTAAGGTCAGTTAAAACAGAGCTGGACAACTCTCAAGAGCCAGATAGACAATTCTACGTATAAATTACCATTGGTACCTAACTTTGAAAGGTCTTCCCTAGTTGTCAGTGGAGCTTTCTCCTAAACAAAAATATCCTGCTAGCATCTGGATTGGACAGACTAGGTCTTAAAGGCCATATTAATGTGTCAACCCCAGAATCCCCCCCCCCCCCCCCCGCCAAC
>NW_017306271.1:3228544-3230189 GCF_000935625.1 Nanorana parkeri | reverse complement strand
GTCACCCCCCAAAACCCCCCCCCCCCCCGTGTTAGAAGCTATGAGCTGCTACTTGCTTGCATGCGTAATGTAGGGTTTTGACAAACTTGCAACAAAGACTGGAGGCCAGCAGTATATCAAGAAACTGAAACTTGGAAAATGTATGATCACATTTGTAGGGCAAAAATGATCTAAGGGAAATAGGAGGAAGTGGGGTCCAAGCTTATTTGAGTACAGGGACCTAGTACTGTTCATGTCCAGCACTGGTGCATCAGTGACGTAATGGTCCACACGCATAAAACTTTCTCTAACTTCTTAGAGTTCAAAACAATAATATTAGATAACCCTAGATTAAAACCTGAAATATGATAGCGTAGTTTACAGATGCTGAATTGTTTTCATTTATGTTTATTTGGGTTGCCGCTCACAGGGATTTACATTTGCATATTTTTTATGTCTTCCATATGCTAATGCATTTTCTGTAAACCTAAAAAAAAATATGAAAGGTTTTACAGAGCACACAGGCTAATTACAATAATTATATTACTGACAAAATTCTACATACTGACGTTTATTTCTGGTAGCTATATAAATATATTTAATATATTTTAGTGGTCATGTTTTGGTGTTGGCTTGATTTGAATGAATCTTCATTTAAATGTGTCCACTCAAATAAAGTTTATGATGGTAGACTATATGGTCAGTGCACTTTCCAGTGATGTTTAAGTTAATTGTATATGCCAGAGAGGTGAAAAAAAATAGTTTTTCATGGGGACTGGTTATAGCTACCTCAGAAGTGTGTTTTAAAAAAAGGACTGGATATGCAAAAATGTAAGCAGATACTCATATGTAAAAGACATAGCATCATAAAATGTTGATCCTTGGAATATTTGATTGCCCTTGGGAAGCAGAAAGGAATTTTGTTCTTGTTGGAGCAACTTGCACCATGCTTTACAAGGGGTTGGGTGCGGTTATGTGTGTTTTATTTTGTATTTTTATTTTAATGGATGCAATGTGTGGTACAATTCTTCTGAGTATTTACAGCACTTCCACCACTAACATATTCTCCCCTCTAAATAAACTGGTGTTCTCATCTCTAATTTGTACTGAGGAAGCCAGGAAGTGGTGAAATATCTTCATATTTACTAAACCTCATTGCTAAGGTTAGTGGTGGAAGTGTATTTACAACACTTCCACCACTAACATGTTCTCCCCTCTAGATAAACTGGTGTTCTCATCTCTAATTTGTACTGAGGAAGCCAGGAAGTGGTGGAGAAGTCTCTTCATATTTACTAAACTTCATTGCTAAGGTCAGTTAAAACAGAGCTGGACAAATCCCAAAAGCCAGATAGACAATTCTACTTACAAATTACCATTGGTACCTAACTTTTAAAGGTCTTCTCTAGTTGTCAGTGGAGCTATAAGACAAGAAGAAAGCTATAAGAAAGAAGGTGTTCTGACAAGTAGTATTTTTTTTTAAATAAATTATTTATTTCAAGTTTTCAAATTTTTCCAAAACCGAACAATCTACCCATGTGGACTCGCAGGTCCGGGCACTAAAAGGACATTCAGGACATGACAAAGGCAAGGAGTCAGCATATAGGGTACAGTCAAACAATAAAATCTCTGGAAGGTTCCCACAAGGTGCATATGTAGTAGTATAGAC
>NW_017306271.1:3215638-3228197 GCF_000935625.1 Nanorana parkeri | reverse complement strand
TGGAGGGAGTGAACACAAGACAACCGAAAGGGTGGGGTGTTGGGCTGGGGGGAAGAGGTCCGAGTTGATCTCATTGCCAGAAGTCAGAAATCCATGATCGCGCGGTATTCTGCAGAGGTGGTGGGTGTAGTCTATCCAGTAATACCAGGAGGCCGAGAATCTGGAGGAGGTGCCCCTGATTGAGCTGGTGAGGTCTTCCATGAGCCTGATGTCATTTATTTTGGAGAACCAAAGCTGGACCGAGGGCGGGGTTACCTGTTTCTAGAGCAAAGGTATGCAAGCACGGGCAGCATTCAGTAAATGGATAAGAACCGATTTGGAGTAACTGTTAGGCGAGAAATGGTTATGGTGGAGGAGGAAGAATGCCGGTTCGCGTGGGATGGTGTGGTCTGTAAATTTTTGGGTTATGGCTTGGATCTGGGACCAAAACAGGATCACTACAGGACAGGACCAGAAGATGTGGAGCATGTCCGCAGGGCAGGAGCCACAGCGCCAGCACGTGTCTGGCGCGTCTTGCAACATCTGGTGGAGTTTATGGGGGTTTCTGTACCAGCACGTGAGGATTTTGTATCCCAGCTCTTGGTATTTGTTGCAAATGGATGACTTCAGGGAATAGCGTAGCAATCGGTCTCTATCCTCCTGTGGGAATTTGGATCCCCAATTCCCGTTCCCATTGGTCAATGAATTTATAACGGGAGTTCTAGGTCGTTGGTGAGTGCTAACTGGTAACAAAGGGAAAGCGTTTTAGTTATTGGACCTGTGTCTACACAAGTTTGTTCGAAGGCTGAGAGGTTCGGCGAGTAGGTAGAGGGAGCTGGAAGGGAGGACAGGAAGTGTGTCAGTTGTAGACGTCTCCACGTTCCCAGGTTCCGGAGGTCGGGGTCAGCGGAGAGGGCACCTAGTGCCTGCCATGATTGCCCATTTAAAAAATGTAACACCCTGAATTTGCCCCTGGCTAGACGAAACAGTCCGTCATCCAGACCCGGGGGGAATCCGGGGTTACCTATGATTGGTTGCATGGGTGAGGGCGATATAGATAATTTTTCCCTTATGAATGCCCGACGGGTTACCTGCCAGGTGGACCCTACCGTCGAGTGAGATCTGGCAGACCTAGGTATAGGCCCTAAGCACCACGGTAAGGCTGGCAGAGGAATGTCAGTCATGGATTGTTCTAGCTCAATCCACAGCTTAGTGTCTCCTTGACAGCACCAGTCAATCACTCGGGAGAGGGGAGATGCTACGTAATAGAGCTGGAAGTCGGTAGGGCTAGCCCACCCGGACAAGTAGTATTTGAATGATAGCATAAGTATAACACATAATCCTAAATTCCTCAGGAGTCTTGCCAAATGTCTATTTTGAAACTTTGTTTTTTGATTTTTTTGTCTGTTAAATAAAATGGATTTAAACCTATTAAAGTGTAAACCTAAACAAAAATGTTATAGATCAGAGGGGGCAGCTCTGGTGCAACTACAAATCCCATGAGGCATCGCAAGACTCCGACAGTCACAGGTATGACTCCCAGAGGCAGATGCATGATGGTATTTGTAGTTTCACCACAGCTGGCGGGCTGGAGTTTATCCAAACCCTGACATAGATCAACTTTAAACTACTTTTTATTGTTCATTTTTTTTATGTTGTGTTGTTGCCAAATGAATGCAAATACCTGGTGGTCAGTCTCATGTGTGTTTGTCTGCTTCATGCTCTATCCTGTCAACGCTATTCACGAGATCAGATGCATGGTAGCGTTCAAAGACATGTTGAACTTGTATCTCATACAGTACAGCAGGGCACTGTGTTTAGCATGGTGAGCCTGAACTCCTATAATTAGCCTGTGACATTACAGAGTGATATACCTTCTAGTACAGGCCTCTGGAGATTGAGTGACAGCAACTTCCATCAGGAGGCACTGAATGATGGCTGTGGGTGAGGTCATGCCTGCTATGCCCCCTCACAGCATCCAACCAGTGCCTCCTAATGGGAGTTGCTGTGATTCAATCTCAGGAGGGCTTCAATAGTGGTCATTACACATTTTTCATTTCTAGGTGACGTTCCACCCTAATCTCCTTGCATTGCCATGATAACATTTGAAAAGATGTGAGACAATGTAAATTACTGTTCGCGTTTGCATCCAGTGCGACCATCTGCTGGTAATTGCTAACCTTGCATACTGCTATGGGTGGTGGCAACTGTCATTGGTTTATACAGCGCTTCCCACCTGCAGCAGATTGCATAAGGCTCACTGAGAAATGTGTGACTGGGGCCAAATGAAATTGTTAAAGCAAAAAAAAAAACACACACAGCTGAAATATATATACATGACAGTTTTACCTGCCAAATAATGTGTTGTTCTATTTAGCCCGACTTGTCATCCTAACACTCCTACCAACAATGCAGCCAAGTTTAGTTCCCTATGGACTACAGGCATACAGCCTGGACAGTTCAGGATTCACTGTAGTCTGTGAGTGGACTATGGGGGAGCAGCAGTGTACTAATAATGTTATCTATGTGTCTGTCCCAGCTGTAAGCATTTTCCCATTAAGCCAAAGAGCCTTGATTGTGGGCAAAAGAGGCACTAGATCCTTGCTGCTTTAGGAGACCGGCATTTTAAATGAATCTGTCTGTTTAAGACACTCAAGACGTTCTTGAAAGATGATTCTCCTATATAAACAGGGGCACCCCAAGGTAGACTCAAAGGAAATAGGACAAATGGGGGTGCACCACAATTTAAGTCCAAAATAAAAGGTCATTGAGATTGTACTATTTCTTTTCTGCAAAATCTCCTCTAAATGCAGACACTGGTAACTGCAGATCATCATTCATTGTGTAAGTCCATACACCTGAAATTAACTAAGTTTCATTTTATTTAAGCCCTGATAAAGGGACATTGTGTGAGCCCCTGAAACACGTTGGATGTTTCACAGTACTGACCTTTTGAAATAAACTATTGTTTTGGACTCAAATTGTGGTGGCGTCCCATCTGTCCTTTTGAAAGAACCTTGATTGGCTCAGGTTGCTGCCCTTCTCTTTGCAAATATGATTTCCGTTTTACAAGGGATTACAGGAAGCTAATATCAGGATAGGATCAGTAACTTATGCTTATACAAATTAATTTTTTAATCTTTTTTTAAAATGTGCAACTAGAATAAATAGTGTTTTTTCAGATTTGCCTAGTGTTCAACTTTAACATCATAGAGTGTCCACCTTCATTGTGCCCCTCCTTTTCAGAATGACATCTGCTATAAGATGGCAGGTGCATGTTATTTCTGTGTGTGATCATTAATGTTGCTGGAGGTGTCCTGTGGATTATTTATTTGTGCATAATGCTTCATTGCTATGATTTCACATCCCCTTGGCTGTTGTGATATGTGTGTCCTACAAAATGGCTTCCAGCATCAGGGAAAGCACACCATTTACTGCATGAAATTCAGCAACCTGTTCAGGAATTAACAGCAGATACAAGTACTGGCTTATTCATTAGGCTGATAACGCTGATATACTGACAAAGTTGAAAAGAAAAGTTATTTTTCATTTCAGCGTGCCTTTACTTCAGTATATGGGACTTCCAAGATCAGGGACATTTATTTCAAGTAGATTAATGAGATTAATTCTCGCTAAAACTAGCTTAATTGTTCACAGTCATTTCTAATGGCAAGACAGAGATCTCACTCACAAGGTGTGATGGGGAGAGCTAATACAGTAATGCAGTGCACATCTCTGCAGGTGATGAAGTCACTCAATTCATTTTCGTATCAGTGGCCACGCCTCCTAATTACCTTCGAGAGACCTGTCATTCAGCTAGATGATACTCATCGCTAAACTCAATCTTACTTTATTAAAGCGTGTGACCTCCAGCTTTTCAATTCAGTTACGCAAAGCATTTTCTCTTCCAATTTAATTAGAAGATTAACATTCCACAGTATTTAATTTCTTTTCTTTGTTCTGATAGGAGGGGAGATTATTAAGATTAATAAACTGTTGCTTCAGAAAACAAATATATTTTTTTTCTTTAAAATGTTTCTCTGGTTTCAAACAGCCAGACTAGTAGGTATCTCATTTAGGATACTTAAAGGGGAACGTCTAAAATAACTAATAAACTTACAACTCTACTAAGTCATTTTTTAGTCATTTTTTAAAACACATTCTTAAAGTGACACTAAACTCAGCTGTTAAATCTTAAAAATGCATTTATGTCCCTTAACTATTAACAAAAATGCAGCCTATTTGTGTATCACTCGGATAAAGATCCTCAAGTCATCTCTGAATTGGCGCTGACACTGTCCTTCCTTCTGGAGGGTGGCTACTTTTGTTTACTATGCTCCCTGTCTGTGTTATAAAGTAGCCACTGCTCTAAGCTCACTCCCATGATGGACTACAATTTCATGTTTAGTTTACTTATTTGTAGGGTTGCACAGATACCAAGTACAGTACTCGGGACAAGTACGAGTACATGTACCAATACTTTTGAGCTCCAAGACTACACTAGAGAAAAATTCAAAAATTAGGAGGCAGCTGTCATTTGTAAGGAGCACACGGAGCTCCTGGGATTTGTACATCTCTGCTTTAATGTACGATTTTGTTTTTATAAATATTAATAAAGGGATGCACAGATACTAGTTTTGCGAGTACGAGTACTGGTACTTGATGAGTACTTACAAGTATGAGTACTGATACATTTTTGTTTATTGTCATGTGACAGTTTTTCTAAAACAATACAGACTAATGATTTCAGAACAGTGGTGGAGTGCCAGAGCCAGGTCCCAGCTGCAACCGCTGCAACCCTGGTAGTTCTCATGAAAATGCCAAGTATCTGTACTGGTACGCGAAAAGTATCTGTGCATCCCTACTTATTTGTATTGAAGGTATAGTCTATCATGGGAGCGAGCTTGGAGCGGTGACTACTTTACAACACACAAAGGGACCATTGGGAACAAAAATAGCCACCCTCCAGAAGGAAGGACAGTGTCAGAAGGACAATGTATAAACATTGTATAAATAAAAGAATACATATTATTATATTGATGGTATCAAAGATGTAATATATTGTGTTTCCCCGAAAGTAAGACATACCCCGAAAATAAGACCTAGTGCTATCTTCGGGGATTTCTGTAATATAAGACCTACCCCGAAAATAAGACAGTGTCTTATTTTTTTTTCTTGTAATGGATCAGAGCAGAGAGGCAGCTCCCTCCTGCCCCCCTGCCAGACACGCCCCCTCGCCCGCCCACCTGTGTTTCTCCTAAGGATCAGAGCAGAGAGGCAGCTCCCTCCTGCCCCCCTGCCAGACACGCCCCCTCGCCCGCCCACCTGTGTTTCTCCTAAGGATCAGAGCAGAGAGGCAGCTCCCTCCTGCCCCCCTGCCAGACACGCCCCCTCGCCCGCCCACCTGTGTTTCTCCTAAGGATCAGAGCAGAGAGGCAGCTCCCTCCTGCCCCCCTGCCAGACACGCCCCCTCGCCCGCCCACCTGTGTTTCTCCTAAGGATCAGAGCAGAGAGGCAGCTCCCTCCTGCCCCCCTGCCAGACACGCCCCCTCGCCCGCCCACCTGTGTTTCTCCTAAGGATCAGAGCAGAGAGGCAGCTCCCTCCTGCCCCCCTGCCAGACACGCCCCCTCGCCCGCCCACCTGTGTTTCTCCTGCGTGCGGGCGGGCAGGGTTTCTCATGCGTGCGGACGGGGGGGCATGTCTGGCAGGGGGGCAGGAGGGAGCTGCCTCTCTGCTCTGATCCATTACAAGAAAAAAAAATAAGACACTGTCTTATTTTCGGGGAAACACGGTAATAAAACTCTCATTAGGTGTCCATGACTTATACTATAATCTTAAATTTTGGGATGTGGTGCTAAGACCTATTCCAGAGTATGTTATTCTAACTGTGAGATTTAGTTATGAGTGGCTTTCTTGTTCTGCTTTTCCATAAAGCTGTGACAAATGAGACATTCGGTCAACAGTTGTTGCAAGCATAGTCTCCCCAGTCTCAGCCATTTAAGCCTGTAAATGGTGATCATAGGTCTCTTGGTGACCTCTCTCACTAGTCTCTTTCTTTCATGATAGCTATCCTTTGGTTGAAAGATGGTTCTTAGCAGATTTTTGTCTGTCCCATGATCTTTCCATTAATGAATGATTTAACTGTACTCTAAGAGGGTTATTCACAAAGCTGCCGAAGGCAGCCGAGTGAATAACCGACCCGAAGTGAAGTGAGCCGAACACTATTCGACTATTCACTTCAGGCTTGTACAGCTAATTTCAGCCATACAATGTGCAGAAGGAGTTTGACTCAGTCGATCCAACATCTGGATCGGCTGAGCCGAACCTCCGGCAGGCTACTTGCTGCTGTTCGGCCTATTCTCATAGGGGCCGAACGGCAGTGAGTGAATAGCTGAATGTCGCCGAGCGGCATGCGGCTCGGCTATTCTGCTGTTACCGAGCAGAAGAGTAAATCAGTGCAAAAAGTTATTTTTTTTTATGTTTAAAAAGGTAAATAATTGATAAATCTTAAAAAATAAATAAAGATTTTTTTTTTAAATGACAAAAAGAAAGATTTCAAAAAGAAAAAAACAATAATCATTGAAAAAAAAGAACAAAATGAAAGATCAATGAAAAAACAAAAAAACAAAAATAAAGATCATTAAAAAAGAAAAATATTTTTTTAAAAGAAAGAAACAATTGGTCGGAGCTAGCAGTGACAGCTAGCTCCGCCCAACTGTTTCCTATTGGCCGGGACCTGCTAGAGTCTACTAGCAGGTCCCGACCAATCAATAAAATCTTGAGCCGCTCGGCCAACTTCAGGAGCCATATGGGCTATAGTGAATAGCCCGTACAGCAGCCCGTCGGATCTACTGAACCAAAGGGCTCCGGCAGCCGAAGCTAGCTGAAGGATCAGCCGTAGCTACCGTTGATCCTTCTGCTAGCTTTGTGAATAACCCCCTAAGTGAAATTCAGTGACTGAGAAATGGGAATGCATGTATTCCTTGCCTTGCTCTTTTTCAATCACGTTTTTACAGAGCTGGCTGGAATGTTATTTTGTATTCATGGTGTAGGATATGTCGTGATACTAACTCTCCAGAAGTTGGACTTCCCAGGTACACATGTTTTTATAAATTAGGTGGACCAGTGATGATTTTGTCATATTCACAGGGGGTATACCCATCTAATGAGTTATTTTGTGCATTTGCATTGTATTTCATTTAAACCACTGTGCACATACCTGTTTTCAGTTTGACATGATACATACATTATATTTATGATAGATTAGATAGATAGATAGATAGATAGATAGATAGATAGATAGATTATAAACACCAGTTTAAAAGCCTATGAATGTTAAAAAATTATTAAAATAAAATCAATCTAAATCATTCACCATTAAAAAAGTTTGTTTTTAGCTGTACTGCCCAATAACTATTAGGAAGATTTTGAGTCGTGGAATAGCTGCTTCAATCAGATTTTGTTTAGCTTTTTGAAAATTTCTTTAAGACAAGTCCATAATGAAAGTAAAAACACTTCACACTACTTGCAGTCTTGGATACAACATTAAATGTCAGTCTGCTGTGTGGTCTTTAGAGGATAGAGCCATCTGCTCACTTTCTCCCAAAGGAACCCTTCAGGTGCACGGATCGGTAATAACTTGTAACTCCCATGTTCCATATAAAGATTGTTTCTCACATATAAACACATTTTCTCTTCCAGAGATCCCTGTTACCTTGAGAAAATACATTTATAGGTGAGCGGGAGAGGTTTTGTTATATTAAATACTATAATTTCTCTAAAGCCTAAGCTAGGGCGATTTTTTTAACATTTCACACTGGAGGTTTAAAAGAAAGCAGCTCTGGTTTCAATATTTATCTTTACTCCAGAGTTATCCACTGCAGTATCTCTTTTTCTTGCCACAAGATGTCCTCAATCTTCCAAGATGAGTGACACCTAGGGGGTTATTCACAAAGCTGCCGAAGGCAGCCGAGGGAATAACCCAGCCGAAGTGAAGTGAGCTGTTCGGCAATTCACTTCAGTTTTATATTGCTGATTTCAGCCGTACATCGGCTAAAATCAGCCGTACATTGGCTGCCTTTGGTCAGCTGAACATGCTCTGCTTGTTCGGCTGAGCCAAAGTGCACAGGGAGTTTGACTCAACCGATCCAACATCTGGATCGGCGGAGCCGAAGCTCCAGCAGCTCACTCACTGCCGTTCGCCACTATTCTCATAGGGGCCAAACGGCAGTGAGTGAATAGACGCATGCCTCAGAGGTACCAAGGAGAATAGAAAATAAGTGAAAAAAATTATAATATATTTTTAAAAAAATAGGGAAATTAAAAAATAAATAAAAATATTTTAAAGAAAAAAATACAAATAAAAAAAAATAAAAAAAAACGCCGACTCGACCGCATGCTATGGGCTCCCGCCACATAATGGAGCATCTGACAGATGTCGGCAAAAGAAAAACAATTGGCGGAGCTAGCAGTGACAGCTAGCTCCCTCAACTGTTTCCTATTGCCAGGCACCTGCCAGAGTCTTCTAGCAGGTCCCGGCCAATGAACAACAACTGGGCAAAGCCGGCCATGACGTCACGGCCGGTTGCGCCAAGTTGTTATTGTTTAATGACAGATTAGCATCCCCAGGTCATTTGGGGACGCTGATCTGTCATTACAACTGGGCGGAGCGAGCTGTGAGATCATGGCTGGCTCCGCCAAGATGTTATTTGTGTGGAGAACGGTTGGTTGGCCCTTCTCCGCTCTTTGGCTGTCACTTTGGCTCAGTGGAGCCGAAGCATATGCCTTCGGCTCGTCTGAGCCGCTAAGCCGCCTTTGGCTTCTGTGCCACTCCCTGCATTGTTCAGGACTGCCCACTGCCAAGAGAACACCAAAGAAGATCCAGAGCGGCATGTGCGTGGCTAGACATCATCAGTAAAAGGTTAGTTTTAAAAAAAGAATAAAATACTGCAAGTGGGGTTTCAAGGGGGAGTATTTTCTGGCGGGAGAGCACAGAGGGGGCGGGAGTTGGCCTCAGCCTCAGATAGTACATATATCCCATATACAATCTGATAAGTGTATTGCATGATTGAAACAGCCATTGACTTTAGGAGGTATATACTAAAATGGAAACTCAACTTTTCAGCTCAGCCAGGCCAACTATTTATGTGGAAAGAGGTAGCTCTGAAAATCACAATTTTCTAAACTGCATGATACTACTGATGCTAAATAACAGACCTCAGTGGCTTGTGTTTGTCAACAAACCAGTGGATCTGTCATTTAACAGTGGTAGCACTACCACTGCTAAATGACAGATCCCCCACAGCTTGTATTTGTAAACAAGTGCAACGGGCAGATACCCTCCCAATGTTGAGGGCACGTGGCCTGGTATGGTTCAGGAAAAGGGGGGATACTGCTGCACCCTTTTTCATGACAAGCCAGGCTGCAAGCCTGGATAAGGGCCTTTAAATAATTGTTAGTGGAGACCCACATCCCGTTCCAACCTTGAATCTGAGCAGAGGTAATTTTATGTGACTGAATGTCAAGGGTGCAACGGAAGATGATCTTGGAAGATGTGAAAAGGTGTGAGATAAAACCATGTCCTTTAGGAAGGCCCTCCTTTTGCCATGCCCACCAATAACCATGGCACACCGCTCAAGGTATACTTTCTTTGGCCCACAAAAATCCTTACCATAAAAAGAATGGTTGGTTGTGCTTGCCCCAGGCCAGAGGTTTCCTTTTGGTACCTTAAGATTTAATGGAGATTCAAACTGAAAGTGAAGTTACACTTTAAGAGCCATTACTCATTTGGTGCTTTTATAGCAAAAGCCTTCAGGATTTGTTGGTTTCTCTGAAGTACATTCTTTAAATGGTTTTAAAATAGAGATGAAAACAAATGAACCGCCTTTGATCATCTGTTCTGAAGCACTTTAGAGAAATCAATGATAGCAATCGCCTCTGCACTTTTATAGCTGAGGTGTCATTGCTTGGACCAGAACCTTGGACTGGCATAATGGCAGAACAGAATCACTATATTTAATATTCATGCACCAAATAGATACATAGGCCTGGACTGGCAATTGGTCTAATCTGGAAGATAGCAAAGCACCTTAGTCTAGAGCATCTTGGATCCTCTAAATATCAATTTTTTATACATCAAGAAGATTCCCTGCAGTCTATATCTCTGCATTTGTTCCTGAAAATAAGTCAACACTGTAATAGTTAATTTGTACTAATTAGCTTATGGAGTAAGCAATGCTAGGTCATATACACAAATGTTGCCTGGTGGTCTGAACATTCCAGAGCTGGTTTGCTTTCCTAGTTTGCCACTTGTAAGCAGACAGTAATAACAGTAAAAAAATCAATAAATAATAATTGTAATAATCATACTTTCCAAATGACATGTGTAAAACCAAAGACATTACTGAGTGTAATACTTTTTACAATAATAAAAAAAAATGACCAGAGTCAATTGCGAGAGGTAGGGATGCACCGATACCGATAATAGTTTCGGTATCGATGCTGATACCGAGTATTTGGGTGAGTACCCGTACTCGCCCAAATGCTCAGATACCTTCCCTGATAACGGAACTTCCGGTCAGAGGAAGATTTCCTTTGACCTGCAGTGCCATAGGGGAACATGGAGCCGGCTTCCTGGGCCATCAAGAAGGCAAGCTGTGAGTAATGATCCGCCTCCCTGTTCCTGATTGGCTTCCCAGCCGACTCCTTGCTGTTTGGCTGGGAAGCCAGCTTTCCGTCAATCAACATGAAGCCGGCGTCCTGGCAAATCAGGAAACCGGGAGTCGGCGAGTAATGACCCGCCCCCCAACCTGATTGGCCCGGTAAGCCGGCTCAATGCTGATTGGCTGGGAAGCCGGGTTTCCAAGGCCAATCACAATCGAGGCGGCCAAACAACATGGAGCTGGCTTCCTGGTCAATTAGGAAGCCGGGTGGCATATCATTACCTGCAGCCTGGCTTCCTGATTGCCCCAGCTCTATGCCAGCAGAAGCACCGGTATCAGTACTTGGTATCGGCGAGTACCGGAAGCAAAATATCGGTACTCGTACTCGATACGGAAAAACCTGTACCGGTGCATCCCTAGTGAGAGGGCTATAATAGTCCTAAGTCTACAACAAACTGTACTTTGATATATATGTTTTCTGCTGTATTATTCTATTGATGGAATAAAGTGAATTTTTGAAGACAGTAAATGTTATTAAAAGCACTTAACCCAACATCACTGTGCCTATCAATTATATCCTTCATACAAAGATGATGGCTTATTAGAAGTTCAAGAGGTTTTCCTTTAATGAGATGGTAATTGAGTACACCTGTAGTTGGTGAACGTTTTCATGGACCATTAAGTCAATCATTTCACCTGCAAAATCCTCCAGATCTCCCTAGGCTTTTAGCTTATTAAAGTAAAACCAAAATCTCAATGCATGTATAATTTGAAAAGTGATCAACATCAAGCACTTGTTAAGTATCAATGCACAAAAAAAGTATTACCCTGGGGAGTCCACTTAATAAAATTGTGCACACAAGCCTCACTACCATATACTACATTCACGTAAATAGTTTAATTGCTAACTGTCTGGTAAATAGGGGTGCTAGTACTTATTTTGTTGCCCTGCTCATAATCAGATTATAGACTCTATTTACAAAGAAGCATTTTTTTGTAGAGTTTTATTGCATTTTCAAAGAAGTGCTTTGCAAAGATCTGTTATGGCAATGATTTTATAATAAATAGTGACATCATCAAATATAAATAATTCTAATGAATATAAACAGTCAGTGAAATAGTACCTATTAATACAAAGAATAGGACAATGAAATACAATTGGAGCCAAGTAATAGATTATATAATATTTGCATTTTAAGAAAAAGAAGGCTGAGAAAAGTCAGATAACCAGAACTCTACCCACCAAATGATGTCATCATTAAAGGGAACCTGTTGCCAAACCATTCATTTTAACACATTATTCCTGAGTGTACAGCCTGCAGGGCTGTATTAGCTGCTGGGGGCACGATATCGAGAGAGAGGAACGGTTACCTTACTACGCTGACTGTCAACGTTTTGTTATCTACTCCCAATTTTTTGCGAGGAGTGGTACCCCCGCCATCTCCCGATTGGGTCTGCCTCTACTGGGGTCTTGGGCCTCTTTTCATTTTCTCTCTCCTCTTTCTCCCCTCCTTGCCATTTGCTTTTATTCCTTCACGGTCTGAGCCAGGGTGAACGACTGGGATGCACACAGACTCCAAGGACAACTTCCCTCTTCATCTCCTGAAGAAGCGCTATCTAGTGCGAAACGTTGAGAAAATCAAGCTCCTCCATCATCTTCCATTATATAAATCATGTTATGTAATTATGAACTTTTCAATCATGCTTTTTCAATCATGTTCAATTGCACAAGAATTCTGATTGTCATCTACATATGAATGAATTTAATCAATGTGGAGTGAGTTTATAGGGGAATCATGTTGTCAATTTTATCAATTCTATTTGCTTTTTAATCAATTAAAATATACTTTTTCAAGAAATTCTTGGTGTGCAAGTTGTCAGTCGGCTGCCTAAAAAACCCCAACTTTTCTGACTTTTC
>NW_017306271.1:3212455-3214560 GCF_000935625.1 Nanorana parkeri | reverse complement strand
CTTTTCATTTTCTCTCTCCTCTTTCTCCCCTCCTTGCCATTTGCTTTTATTCCTTCACGGTCTGAGCCAGGGTGAACGACTGGGATGCACACAGACTCCAAGGACAACTTCCCTCTTCATCTCCTGAAGAAGCGCTATCTAGTGCGAAACGTTGAGAAAATCAAGCTCCTCCATCATCTTCCATTATATAAATCATGTTATGTAATTATGAACTTTTCAATCATGCTTTTTCAATCATGTTCAATTGCACAAGAATTCTGATTGTCATCTACATATGAATGAATTTAATCAATGTGGAGTGAGTTTATAGGGGAATCATGTTGTCAATTTTATCAATTCTATTTGCTTTTTAATCAATTAAAATATACTTTTTCAAGAAATTCTTGGTGTGCAAGTTGTCAGTCGGCTGCCTAAAAAACCCCAACTTTTCTGACTTTTCAATATATACGACTCTCAGGGGTGTTGGCATCCTAAGCCTTGATCCAGGTCACTGTCTTTTCAAATCTATTATCACATTCACTGCATTAATATTCAAATTTCACCTCAATAAACAGCAAGCTCCATAAATATTTTAAATGTATCCAAGGTTTGGCTACTTTGTACAAAAACAAAATCCTGTATTTCAAACTGCATTTAAGTGACTTTTTTGATGTTCCTTCTTTTTTTTTTCCATGTCTTTTTATGTGAACGCTTCCTTTGAGCTGATTCAACTTGAATACTGGAAAGCAATAGCTTGAAATAGGCATTAAACAGGATGTTTAAACAGCAGGCATTATATAATTGGGACATTTCTTGGTTAATGAAACTGAACGTAGAACACGGGTAAACTATTCCTTTCTTTTTTTTTTTTTTAGAAAGCAGATTGAGCTCATTTGGCTGGAAAAAGTTAAGGAATCCATATGCTCCCATCATTAACTATAACAATGTTATCTATAGCATATGTCCACATTCGTTTCCAAATAAATGCATACATGTAATAAAGGTTGGAGATTAATCTATTCAGCAAACAACAACAATAATCTTTATGCTCCATGATCAAAAATTACAACGGAATGATTTATGAAACGTTTATCAATGAAAATCGTGAGTGGCTCCAGACCAAGCAACCAATCAGATTACTTGTTTGTTTTAGTTACCTAATGCAGGGTGGACTGTGTATGCTTAAAGCTCTTGGTTTGCTATGGAAAACTGTGCTATTGTGGCTTTGCTTAACTTTCATTAAAAGCAAATTTTGCTCAAAATTTTTCATTGGGCACAGAGTTGTGACATTTCAACAAAGAGGACCTCAGCGCCGCAGAGAAGTCTCTATGCTGTCAGTGTCAGCATGGACTCAGAATTAAAAAACTCTGGAATTAAAAAACTAACCTTTGCAGTGGAGCTACCCCCGCACTGCTAAAGTTAGGTGCTCATTTTGGTCTAGTAGGCCTAAATAAAGAAGATATACTCACCTGATCCTCAGTCCCACCCCAGTCTTCACGGCCACTTCTCCCCCAGGCTCCAGTGGTCAAAGGGCCGCTGATGTCATTATGTCTAATGCAGGTCCTTTGGCTTGCATTAGACGTGAGGATGCCAAAGGGACCTACAACAGCCGTAGCAGAAGGAGAAACAGGTGAGCACTGACTGCCGCAGGATCAAAGATCAGGTGAGTATACTTTATGTATTCTGCCCCATAGCAAGCGCTTTCCCCTGTAGTGTGGGGGTAGCCTCACTGCAGGGGGTTAGTTTTGTAGTCCTGTAGTTCTTCAACTCCATGCTGACATTAACACAGCATTTGTTGTTTTTTAAAAATATATATTTATTTATTAAAAAAGTACAACAATAAGAAAAATCAACACAGTTTATTCAGTGGTATATAAAAAGGAAAGGAAATGTTTTTCAATGTCCCTCTGTAACATAGGGGTCTATTTACGAAGCTGCCTAAGGATCTGGCCATAGCTTCAGCCGATCCTTCGGCTAGCTTCGGCCCCAGGACCCCTTCGGTTCAGTGGAACCGAATGGGTGCTGTACGGGCTATTTACAATAGCCCGTACAGCTCCCAATCATGGCCGAGCGGTTCAGCCGAGCCGAACGAATATGCATCGGCTCGGCTGAGCCGTGCTGAAAGC
>NW_017306271.1:3199020-3211847 GCF_000935625.1 Nanorana parkeri | reverse complement strand
ACAATGCTAGTTTACTATTGGCTATTGCAAATTGAAATAGCCAATAGTAATGTCCCAATGCTTTTCAATGGGAATTTTTTTTTTTTCTATTCTGACATCGATCGTGTCAGAATAAAGAAAAAAAAAAGACACAGCAGTGCTTCTCTCCTGGGCGGCCGGGAGCGGGAGGCTCCCAGAGTGCCCGGGAGAGTTTTTTTTCATTTTTTTTTTACAGCAGCAGAGCCGCCGGACAATAGGAAACTATTGGCCGGAGTTAGCTGTTACTGCTAGCTCCACACAATCGTTTGCTATTTACTTTTTTAAACTTTTTTCACTGTTTTTCTGTTCTGCTCGGTACCTCTAAGGGAGGTTCGGCAGCATTTGGCTATTCACTCACTGCTGTCCGGGATCTTTAAAAATAGCCCGAACAGCAGTGAGTAGCCTGCCGGAGGTTCGGCTCAGCCGATCCAGATGTTGGATCGGCTGAGTCGAACTCTTTCTGCACTTCGGGTCGGCCGAACAGACCGAACCCGAAGCCACACGAAGCAAGCCGATGTACGGCTGATTTCAGCCGATGTATGGCTGAAATTAGCCGTACCAGCCTGAAGTGAATAGCCGAACAGTGTTCGGCTCACTTCACTTCAGATCGGTCATTCACTCGGCTGCCCTTGGCAGCTTCGTGAAAAGACCCCATAGTTTTTTTACCGGGTGATCCTGCTAGTAGAACCATTGGTTTTCCATTTCCTGTAAAAGACCAAGCTGCTCAGCAAAACTGGCAATTACAACTGTTGGGACAAACCGTAAAACATTGCCAGGGGTATTTACAATCAGATTTTATTGATATGATTTGCACTTTTTTTCCCAAATAAATCACCCATGTTGCTGTAACTGCTTGACAAGTATTAGCTGGAGCTGGGTTTAATTTGTTTGTCTCTTTCATAAAATTCATTAAAAGCAACATGTCTATCTATGATTGGGCGAGCACACTGCAGTGTGATTTCACTGCGGAACAAACAGTGTTGTCACCCTGTTACAGGAAGTGGAAAAATAATAGATCTAGTAGCATGATCCGCATGTAATAAATCAAAAACTGCTATGCTACTACTGGCGACAGACTGCATCATATATGTTATTTTTGCCCATATTTCCACTTTAAATGTAAAAATACATTCAATCAAGCAAATGTTTTGTATATATCAGCAGTACACCAAGTACATTCCAGAAGCCAACTGAGCATCACCTAGCATAGCTTGATAGCCTTTAATGAGCCAAGGCTTCAATATACATGAGAGGTTATTGAAGTATTTGGTTCACTTTTCTCTGGGTTGTGTTTCTTGAAATCCACCTACTGCACTCCAGCCATATCTGGTGTTGCAGTTCATTTCTTCCACCAGTATTTGGCACTTTAGGGAATGCAGTACGGATGACATACAGTTGTCAGATGGCTCCAGTGCCTTTACGTATGTACTTAGCCTGAAAAGCTTGTAGATGGAGAAATTAACATATTACTATGAATCCTCACGTTCATTGTAGGGATGCACCGATACCGTTTTTTTCGGTATCGAGTACCGACATTTTTTTTTCCGATAATCGCCGGTGTTTAATCTCCTTGGCGGTCTGATTATTTCCTTTTTTTGTTCAATTTTTTTTCGGTTGTTTTTTTACAAAATTCCCACCGGTTCCGCCCCCTTGCGTCTCGGACGCTCCCAAGGGACGGAACCCGGAAGACAGATGCCGGCATTGGCCAGAGGACACAGCGCGGCACGAGGGGCAAGGTAAGAGACGCTACGCGGTAATCCCGAGTGTGGCTCGGGGTTAGCACTTATGGTACTGAAAATTAACCCCGAGCCACACTCAGGAATACCGCCAGGAAGGTTAATGACTCACCGCGCGGATACTCTTGATTAGCCGGGAAGCCCTCTCCATGCTCCCTCCTCACCAGGTGATGAGGAAGTATGGAGGCGGCTTTCTGGTCAATCAGGAAGCTGTGTGGTGTGTAATGACTCACTGTCCGGCTTCCTAATTGGCTAGCTTTCCGGCCAATCAAATGCTTTTTTGATACCGGAAGTTTCGGTATTGAATAGGCATCGAGAGCATTTCGGCAAGTACTGGGTATCGGCACCGATACCTATACTAGTGTCAATATAAGTGCATCCCTGATCTAGTGCACAGGCAAGTGTATGTGTATACTTACTTTTACTTTTAACTAGGAAAAAAATTATATTTCTAGCTATCAATTTAGAAAAATATATTTGTTGCATTGCAGCTAGAGTCCCAGTACAAAATATGAACCAGGGTCATAACACGTTAAATGGACAAAAAAAAGTCCTTGAATGAAGCAAACTTGGTGCATGAAAACATTTTCTAACTGATAAACACACCATAATGATATCCTCACTGGAGCATTGAGGAAAAGAAATAAGAATAATTGAACTGGAACCAGAAATCTCTAGGGATTATGGGCTCTCCTTACTCTGGCATTGTCCTCTAATTTACAGCAGGGTCATCTTACAAAAATTTAACACTGAGCATGGAATGAGGTGCCTATATGCAGTGTAGTTTAGGACATTTAGAAACAGGTATTAAAAAAAAATTATACTGAAATAAAACTCTCCAGCCTTTGGTAGTGGTAAATACTGTCAGTCTCTACTCTCCGTAAATGTATAACACTAGCTTTAGATGCCTGAAAAACATAATACTAGCCTTTTCTGTCTGTAAATGTGTTATGGAAACCTGTAATGCTTGAGAAAATATAACCCCAGTCAATGGCATTGGTACACACTATAACAGTAGTCTCAAAGCACAGACTTTCCTGAAGATGGCTGCTAAATTTCTGATTGCAGACATTTTGATGTATTACAGGTTTACCCTGGCCTGGCCTCCACTGGATGTGACTCTGACACTCATTTGCTTGGAGTTATCACTTTCAAGCATGCAGGTCATACTACATGACCTATACTCCTTTAAATATAAGTAAGAACAGGACTGATCCTCTAACAAACAGCTTGAATCTTTAAAGAAAGAAACATTTTAGAGATTATTACTACCTAAATCGGTCTCCGGTGATGTTGACACCTAGTTGCCAAATGTTTTACTGTGAGTAACATTACAATTGTTTCAACTATTGCTTGGTACAAGTAGAAAAAAAATCTGGAATCTACCTAGTTTTGAAAAGAATCCTAGAAAAAAAACATAATTGCTTGTTGCGTTTCAAGTCGAGTGTTGTACTTTAAATTTTATATTTTTTATTGTTCTTTTTCAAAAATAATAATTATTTATTTAATAATTTTACCCCCTAGAAGCTAAAACAAAACCCAAATTTCCACTGTTAGGAAACTGCAGCCTGATCTCCCAGGGATAACTATTTGTCCAGTATTCTCTCCCTCTCAATGCATAAAAAGTCCCCTCAGTATAAGGTTGACAGGTTGTGTTATCTTCTGCCTTAGTCCAATAGTGATAAGTGACACCCATAAAACTGTCAAATAACAACAATGCTATCAGCGAGATTACCTAAAAGTAAGTAAAAGGCTGTAAAAGTAGATGTAACCCCCTAACACATTGTTTGTATTTTAGTTTGCCGAAGAACTGCGCATCATAAAACATGTTTACTTTTTATTAAACAAAATCCTTTATTCTAACATGTTTCTGATCTCCTTCAGCCTCTCATCACCTACTCCCTACTTGCATGTACCCCAGCAATGGCTGCATGGCATTTCTCAGGGCAGGTTTTCTGATGGTGTCTTCAGTGTGTCATGCCTTTGTAATGTTTGTTTAAAGGCAACTTCATCAGTCTTCATCAGAAAGCTGGAATTATTTTAATTAAAGCTGTAGATTTTAAAGTTAACAAAAATGCCCTTTAAAATGAAAATCACATATAACAGATTTGATTTACATATACTTATACAATGCTAACTTTAAATTGCCAACAATGTCCCTTTGCAGAAATTGTACAGCATGACCAAAATCAAGTTTTGTTCCTCTTCTTTTCCCCCAAAAACAAGCAATCTAGCAAACAAACAAAACTTTAATTTAAAGCCAGTTCATTCATATCCCCAGCTCAAAGCTTACTTAGGCTCAGATGTACACATGTAATTCAACCAATACAAAACAATGTATATAGATCTATTATGAACTGGGTTTGTCTCCCTTTAGCAACTCAGCCACTCAAAGTGAGTAATTGATTTCAGCTCTAAGATAAGGCAGAAGATGGGACAGCCTCTAATGGTGACCTACAGCCTTACATGGAGCCTACACAACACTGCTTTGAGATGGAAAGAAGACATTTTAATTAGAGGAAACCCTGCTATCTATAAGAGTTGTCTTGCACTATGATAACAATTTTAATCCCTTCATGACCGAGGCCTTTTTTTCATTTTTTGTTTACTTGTTACAATCCACATTCTGGGCCTGAAAATTACTTAAAACTTCCAAACATTATATATTTTCTGAAAGCCAAGAACCTGTAGAATAAAATGGTGGCAGTTGCAAATTTCTATGTTACACGACATTAGCGCTACTCCTTATCAAACCCCAAAATGTAGTGACAAATGCACTTAAATGCCCCAAAACACAATACAATACCAATTTTTTAAATGAAATATAAAAGATGAGGTTAGAATGAGTAAATAGATGCCTAACATGTCCAGTTTAAAAATTGTGTGACAAATTTCAGTACCCCAAAAAGTCCATAGACGACGCTTTAAAAGTCCCCACAGGTCATCAGTTTAGAGATACACGTAAATATTGGCAGTAGAATTATTGATCTCACTCTGGCGTGCACGGCAATACCCAACATGTGTAGCGCGATCCTTGTTTTTATACATAGGCACACCCGACGCGTGTTTACATGAAGACGCGCATTCGGGGGACTTCAAACATTTGTATTTTATTTTTACATTTATTTCATTTAATATTAATTTTAAAAACTGTTTGTTTTTTTAACTTTACTTTAACCACTTGCTGACCGGGGTGTTAAACCTCCTTCCTGTCTAAGCCATTTTTCAGTATTCAGCGCTGCGGTACTTTGACTGACATTTATTCCATCATGCAACGCTGTACTGAAATACATTTTATACAATTTTTTGGGGGCATAGAGCTTTCTTTTGGTGGTATTTAATCACACTGGGATTTTTATTTTTTAATAAATTAAGGAAAAATTACCGGGAAAAAAAACTGTTTCCCCTATATTAAATGATAAAACATTTATTATTACCCAATTTTTTGCTAAAATATAAGAGATGGGGTCACGTCGGGTAAAAAGATACCAAACATGTCAAGCTTTAAAATTGCGCGCGAAACCTCAAAGGACTACAATATCAAAAATTGGCCATAGGTGACGCTTTAAAAGCTTTTACCGCTAATCGGTTTAGTGTTATCAGTGATTGATTGCACTAAAATTATTGCTATCACTCCGAAGTTCGTGACGATATGTAACATGTGTAGCGCAATTGTCATTTTCGCACGCTGGTGCATCAAACGCGTATTTACGTTTATATGTGTGTAATTGTGGGGGTGGGGGACTTAAACATTTTGGGGGAGTTTTCTTTACTTTTTTTATATGTGACTTTTATTTGTGATAGCACAGGTACACTGACAGGTCCTCTTTATGGAGACATTAGGGATCTCTTAGACCCCTAATGTCAACTGGGGACCCCAAAAGAAGCTTATGAAGCATAGATCTGTTTCATCAGCTTCTTCCCTCTGGCTATAGCAGCCAGATGACTGACAGGTGAATGCGGAAGTGATGTATCACACATCACTTCTGCATCCACAGTACGGAGGGAGGTCAGCAAGGAGGAAGATGCTCCATCTTACCTCCTGACACCCTCCCGAGCCGGTCCCGGGCCGCAGATGGGCTAGCGGAGCCTGGGATTGAAGGTGAGGGGTCAGAAGGTACGGTATGTATATCAAACAGCTGGTAACGGCTGTAAGGAACGTTTTTTTTTCTGCCCGTGAGTGCGCGCTAGGGGGCGCGTACGAGCAGAGAAAAAAAGCCGTCTGGTGACGGCAACCCGCCCGTGTGAGTCCGCCGTCCATCCGTTTTTTCTCAACGGGCGGACGGCAAGAGGTTAATTGCTATCACATAGGCCTCCCATGTAATAGCATATTGGCAGTGACAGGTACTCTTTAGGGTGATAGTGGAGGTCCAAAAGACACCTAGTATCACCTTTACACTTGAAATAAGCTATTGAAGTGCAGATCACACTTGAATAGCTTATTGCTGGGCGGAAATTATGTAATCTGCATTGATCCCAGTCCCATAGAACGGAGAGGAGATCGGTGATCTCCTCCCCAGCTTTCCCCCGACACCAGAGAATCCGGTCCCAGGCAGGGCCGGTGCTAGGATTCTTGCCTACACAGGCAAGGAGCATTTTTGTGCCCCCCCGACCCCCTGTAACCTTCGGCGCGGGAGAGCAGCGGCGAGTCAGCGCTGGTCCGGTGGGAGGAGCTCCAGGTGGGGTCCTTATTTAGCTGGCCGGCGACTGCCTGAGGTGCCGCGTGTGTCGGGATCTTCAGGCAGACATAGCGCAAACATCGGGGCATTTTGACAAGTACAAGTACTTGTCAAAATGCCCTGTTTTTTCCGCCCTCACCCTGCAGCGCCGTCAGGCGGCCGCCTGACTTGCCTTGCGGTAGCGCCGGGCCTGGTCCCAGGCCTGTAGGAGGGGCAGCGGAGCCTGTAAAACACGGCGGGGGTGCCGGGCGGGGCCCCGTTTACCGGCCCGTAGAAGCAATCTGGCAGCAGCTGAGCTGCCAGCATCGCTTCTACTGTAAAGTATAAAGTTTGCTGCCGGGAGCCTGTTTAAACGGGCCCAATGCCAGTGATGTACACTGTACATCACTGGTCATGAGGGGGTTAATGTGTGTTTTCAAATTCCAACAACTGTCCCTGTTTCATGGGTTCCCTTTAAGCTTACTACTCACTTAAAATGAATAGGAAACTCTCATGAGGGTGAAATTACACTTGTGATTATTGCTGAGAATATGTGCATTTACCTCTAACAATTTTAAATTAATCAATTGCTAATTAGCAAATGATGAAGATGGATAAGTACAGCAGGAATGCTGCTACGTTTACTGGCATTTAATGCATTGAGCCCTTTATTTATTTTATTTAGCTCTTTTTTTTATGCCCTTGTCTTCAACTTCTTCAAAATGTTGCAATAAAAAACTTGATAATCTGGTGTGCAGAGATAAACTGGAAAAGAAGAATGTTAATAGGACACGCATTCTCATGATAAAATATGCACAATAACAACATACTGTATGTTTAGGTTCTATGTAGAAAATGACTGAACTATGACTGAGTACAAGTATGCTCATACTGTGTCAGGAGGACGATGGGAAGGAGATCAGCATCTTCCTCCTTTCTGAACTCCCTCAAACGTCTGAATGCAGGAGTGGTGTGTATTACATCACTTCCCCATTCAGCTGTTATTTCTCTGGCTGCTATAGCAAGAGGAGAAGATGGTGAAGCAGATCTGTGCTTCATTAGCTTCTTTGGGGGTTCCCAGGTGACATTAGGGGTCTTAGAGACCCCTAATATCTCCATAAAGAGGACCTGTCAGAATGCCTGTGTTATCACATAGGGGGATTGTTAGCCCCCTATGTGATAGCAATAACATTAAGGAGTCTATTCACAAAGCTGCCGAGGGCAGCCGAGTGAATGACCGATCAGAAGTGAAGTGAGCCGAACACTGTTTTCGGCCAGCTTCGGCTTTCAGCACGGCTCAGCGCTTGACTGAGCTGCTCGGCCGTGATCGGGAGCTGTACGGGCAATTGTGAATAGCCCGTACAGCACCCCCTCGGTTCTCCTGAACTGAAGGGGTCCTGGGGCCGAAGCCAGCCGAAGCTACGGCCAGATCCGTCGGCAGCTTTGTGAATAGACCCCTAAGTGTAAAAAAAATTAAAAAAGTAAAAAATAAAATAAAAAAGTCACATATAAAAAAAGTAAAAAAACAAAATGTTTAAGTCCCCCACCCCCACGCTTACACACATATAAACGTAAATACGCGCCAAGTGCGCCAGCGCGGGAAAATGACTATTGCGCTACACATCTTACATATCGCTGTGAACGTCAGAGTGAGAGCAATAATTTTAGTGCCCTCAATCACTGATAACACTGAATTAATGAGTGGTAAAAGCTTTTAAAGCGTTGCCTATGGCCAATTTAGGGTATTGTATTTTATTTACGTTTCGTGGGCGGGCGGAATTTAATGGCTTGACATGTTTGGTGTCTATTTACATGATGTGACCCCATCTTTTATATTTTACCAAAAATTGGGTAATAATCAATAAATGTTTAATAATTTAATAATAGTTTTTTCTTTAATTTTCGGTCATTTTTCCTTACTATTGTTAAAAATAAAACCCCCAGTGGTGATTAAATACCACCAAAAGAAAACTCCATTTGTCCCCAAAAATGGTATAAAATTAATTTCAGTACAGCGTTGCATGACGGAATAAACGTCAGTCAAAGTACCTCAGGGCTGAATACTGAAAAATGTCCTGGGCAGGAAGGGGGTTTAACACCCCAGTCAGCAAGTGGTTAAAGAACAACTCTAGGATGCACATCACTTTAAATATTTAGGTCCCTCTCAGTCAGAGGAAGCAAACTGCTGCAACCATTTATCATAAAAGTTCTTACTTTTCTTGTAATCCTTGTATTTAGCTGCCAATGATGTCACATCCTCCTACGTACAGATCAGTCCTTACTGCAGCCAGGGGGAGGATCTAGGTGACCAGTGTGTGCCACATCCTGGCAGGGAAAGCAGACTACATGTCCTATAAGCCATTGGAATATAGACGAAGTGGGAGGCATGTATAGGCAGAGCTTAGGGTGGAGATGGGAAGAACTACCAAGTTCTGTATGCTCCAGTGACTTTTTTTTTTTCTGACTGCACATACATATTATAGGTGTCTCTGCATGACAAATTCCCCTGCATTGAAGTCATCCTACCTCCTCCTAACAGCAGAGCATTGGGTTGTGGGGAGTAGTGATGTCCAGGTTATGAAGGAATGTTTCTTTTGAATGGATTCTTTTCAGTGAACTGGATGAATTGATTCATCTGACTAACCTGATTACTGATTCATTTCAAAGGGTTCAGTGCTGCATCATAAACAAAACAGCTCTGGTTATATCATCCTAGAGAGAGAGCTTGGCCCTTCCTTGCAACCAATTAGAGAGCTAAAAGTACACTGAGAATCACAACTTACAACAGTTCTCAGTCAATAGTACACCAGACACTAAATCAAAGGGAGATAAGAGAGATGAGATAGTGTGGATCAGAGCAGATTCTCATTTAGATTGTCAGCTCCTGAGCTTCAGTTCACTTCCTTGTTAGCCGACTCAGCAAGTGAACTGATGAATATTAGATTCATGGAAACGATCAGAACTTCCCATCACTGGTGTGGAAGAGTAGTGTGACTTTACACAGAGTTCCAGCCCCACCCAGTCTCAAGGAAGGAGGTGTGACAATAGAGATAGAAGGAGGTGTGACAATAGAGAGTGGGTGGGGTCAGACCAGCAGTCTAAAGGTGCCCATACACTGGTCGAATTTCGACCAGGTTTTAATGTAGCGGACGAAATTTGCAAAGTGTGTGGGGCTGTCGGCTCCCTTTCAGCCGGCATTCCTCGATCAGCTTATCGAAGGAGCCGGCTGGAGAATTTGTGATAATTTTCGCCAATAAACTGCCTGCCCTGATCATGTATTCTGACAGATGCCGGCGGCACCTGTCGGAATACAATGTAAACATTGAGGGATTCCTCGATCAGCACACTGTTTGTGTTGATGGAGGAAGTGGCTACATTTTTTTCATTCAGCCCACGGGTTGAACAAAAAAAAACTTGATAGGTGTATGGCCAGCCTTAGGCTTCCCTACTAAACCCAATGCAGTGCATGCTGGGGTGTAATCTCTTTCTGCTGTCTGCAATAGAACTACAAGGGGGAGGTTATTGGACCACAGGCTAGGCTGATAGACTGCACAGTGGCTAGTGGTCTAGCAGAGGTGGATGGCAGTAAGCATCGACTTGTACCATGGATTTCTGGAAGCCCATATTGCTATGCAGAAAAGTAAGCACAGATTTTTAATACTTCCAAAAGCTAGTTACAGTAGGCTGAAAAAAAAATCCCTGAGTTATTCTTTAAAGTCAGAATGTTATGTAAAAAGGGTAAAAGTAAAAAACACAGGAACAATTTAATTAAAGAAATGTTCTCTAATAGTAATAATAGTCTTTCTTTCTCTCTAATTACCTTAATTATTGTTTTCCCCTAACTATATTAATAATTGACTTTCTCTCCTTAATTGTATTAATAACTGCCTTTCTTTCTGATAATTGGCTTCAGTCAATAACAGGCGCATTAAAAGAGATCTCTGAGCACAAGGACACATTTCCATTTAGCGTACTGGTTGTAGAAAACATTTTTTTTCATAGTCTATTGATCATCTTGTTTATATTATTATATATTTCAGCGCTGCCTACCTAAGCAAAACAATTCTAAATAAGCTGCTACAGTGAATCAATGTAAATAAACACATAACAAAAATTAGAAACTGGGGCGCTACAATAATAATAATAAATAAATAAAACATAAATCTTAGCCAAAATATTGTTCAAACCACACTAGTTAAATCAGTGCAAAACAGTAAGTGAGTAAAAGGGAATATAACATGAACAAGATTATTCAGTACATGGCTTTTCTTCCCACTAATTGCTAATCAGTGACAAAGTCCTCCACTTTTTTCACTTAGTGGGTTATTCACAAAGCTAGCTAAAGGATCAGCCATAGCTCCCGCTGATCCTTTGGCTAGCTTCGGCTGCCTGAGCCCTGAGCCTTTCGGCCGCTCAGCCAACTTCGGGAGCTGTACGGGCTATAGTGAATAGCTTTACAGCTCCTGAAGTTGGCCGAGCTGCCAACTTAAGGAGCCGCTCGGCTCCGGAACTGGCTCCGGCCACTTGCAATGACAGATCAGCGTCCCCTGGTTACCAGGTAAGAGATGAGAGCTCAGCAGAGCCGGCTCCGCTGAGCTCTCATGACAGTTCAACGTCCCCTGGTTACCTGTGAAGTTGGTGTGGAGAGGCAGCTGACTCTGCGGTGGAGTAATGTACACTTTCAGTCACCTCCGATGTGACACAGCTTTCCGCTTATCCCAAGGATTGACTGACCTGTGTGCCTGTCAGGGATGGAAGCTGACTGGCCACGTTCTAGGTGAGTACAATGGACCTGATGCATTGCGCTTGTGTTAGGATCCAGAGCGCCTCTAGGTGGCGCAGGAGCTGAGACCTGCAGCTCCAGTGCTCACCTGCGGGTGTTTCCCAGCTGCCAGTACTTACCCATGACCTGGTGCTTCCTGGGAGGATATTTAAACCCTCCCTGCAGTCAGGATGATGGCTCAGTATCGTTTCCTGTTTACTGAAACTTGAACCCTGAGTCCCCAGTTCCGGTGAACCCTGCTTTCCATCCAGAGTCCTGTTACCAGTCCTGTACCCTGTATGTGTCCCGAGCCCGGTTACCCATTTGCAGTCCTAGATTCCTTTTGTTTCCATTACCTGCCTTTCCTCCTGTTGCCATTACCTGCTTGTCCTCCTGTTGCCATTACCTGCTTGTAGTCTGGTTGATGTTAATTATTTATGTTTGCTTTTGGGTGTTGTTTAGTTTTGCTGTTTATTAAACTGTATATAATATATTCTGCCCTGTCTGGTGTGGTCATAAGTGTTTGGTCTGCCTGTGTGGGTACCTGCTCAGGTGTGGGGTCACCTGTGACGGTATCCCTGACAGAATACTGAGCCCAAGTAATGGCCAAATCGACCACACGGGGACTAGCTCGCTTTCTGAGGTATTCCAGTGTCAAAATGGATCTCGAGCGCATGCATGGTTATGTGCGTTTAGCATCCGAGGCTCCCCCAGAGCAGAGCTATTGGAATATGTCCGCAGCGCTCACCGTTTTATGGATACAACTGGTTGTCCTTTTTGGGATATCCAACCCCTAATCCAGATTTGGACAGAACTTGCTCTGAGTGGTGATAAGGGTGATGACTTTTCCCCTCCATTTACCCTGCCACAGGTTGAGTCGCTAGTGTGGCTATCAGAGGATGATCCAGATGAGTTTTTTGAGCATTACTCTGCGTGTTCTCGGGATGCTTTGTTGGAATGTTTCCATGCAGTGCAGCTCCTTGTTGACCATGGGGTTTGTGCAGATACCTTTGCCCAACCCCTGCTCCAGACGTGGTCTGGCCTATGGTCCATGCAGGCTAGTCCCCACTCCAGGTCCCGATCGGGTTTAACCAGGTTGCCCAGGACTACCGCAGTGACTCCTGCTACTCATAATCAAACCAACTCCTGGTTTTCCCCAGCGTCAGCTCTAGTCTGCCACTCGGCTGCGTCTGTTCCCAAGGCCACCCAGCAAGAATCTTCACGTCTCCTGGCTACATCTCAGCCGAACTTGTAGGATCTTGAGGAATGGACTGATTGTTCAGAGGAGGAGGATTGCAGTGACTGCTCTGAGGATGACCGTTTTAGATACTCAGGGTTCGTTCCAGTCCAGCCTGTTCCCGTTCCAGTCTTGCCGGTTCCCGCTCCTGTTGGAGACGATCCCGTTCTAGCCAATCCATTTCTGGTTCTAGGGGGTCCAGATGATCCTGTTCGGGATGATCCTGTTCCAGTCGATGCCGATCCAGCTCCTGTTCCAGTCGACGTTCCGTCCGATCCAGCTCTTGTTCCTGTCAATGATGTTCCGTCCGATCCAGCTCCTGTTCCTGTCGATGATGTTCCGTCCGATCCAGCTCCTGTTCCTGTCGATGCTGTTCCATCCGATCCAGCTCCTGTTCCTGTCGATGCTGTTCCATC
>NW_017306271.1:3167806-3199006 GCF_000935625.1 Nanorana parkeri | reverse complement strand
CGGACCATCCCGTGCCCGATGCCCGGCTCCTGGTCTCTGACGATCCCGTGCCTGATGCCCAACTCCTGGTCTCTGACGATCCCGTGCCCGATGCCCTGCTCCTGGTCTCTGACGATCACGTGCCCGATGCCTGGCTCCTGGTCTCTGACGATCCCGTGCACTATGCCCGGCTCCTGGTCTCTGACGATCCCGTGCCCGATGCCCGGCTCCTGGTCTCTGACGATCCGGTACCTGATGCCCGTCTCTTCGCCTCCGCTGATCCGGTGCCTGATGCCCGGCTCTTCGCCTCCGCTAATCCGGTACCTGCTGCCCAGCTCTTCGCCTCCGCTGATCCGGTGCCTGCTGCCCAGCTCTTCGCCTCTACTGATCCGGTGCCTGCTGCCCAGCTCTTCGCCTCTACTGATCCGGTGCCTGCTGCCCAGCTCTTTGCTTCTGGTCCTGGTGCGGAGGTGATGCCTCTTGCAGCCGAGGGACCTGGGGATCGGGACATCCACTGCACGTGGGGTGATCATATGCGCAAGCCCGGGCCTGGTAGTGGTGTTATCCTGGGGAACTGGGGAGTTCCATTTGAGCACCCCTTGCTTCCAAAGGGTCTCGCTGCGTTCCCTGAAGTATGTGGTGACCTGGGTCGGGTGGCCACAGCTTTGGGGGTATCTGGGTGGCTGGCTGAACGCGCTGTCGGTCCTGGTGACCCCCCATGTTTCATTGCGGTGGTCTGCCCGCTGAAACCCAGGCTCCTTAATGCTGGGGGGTGCGCCCTACGGAACCCTGGTACCCATCGCCTTTCTATTGGGTCTTCTGCTAGCCTGTGGAGACTTCTTCCGGATCCAGGTGGTGGACTGCTCGGCCTGATGACTGACCCAGGTGGTGGACTGCTCGGCTGGTCCCTGAACTTTGGCCCTGGGGCATTTGGTGGAATTGGCGGCCTTCTGTGCCCCTGGACCTCGGTGGTGCGGATGGACTTTTGTGGAGCGTCCGGAGCCCGCTCCTTGTTTCCTGAAACTTGAACCCTGAGTCCCCAGTTCCGGTGAACCCTGCTTTCCGTCCAGAGTCCTGTTACCAGTCCTGTACCCTGTTTGTGTCCCGAGCCCGGTTACCCATTTGCAGACCTAGATTTCTCTTATTTCCATTACCTGCCTTTCCTCCTGTTGCCATTACCTGCTTGTCCTCCTGTTGCCATTACCTGCTTGTAGTCTGGTTGATGTTAATTATTTATGTTTGCTTTTGGGTGTTGTTTAGTTTTGCTGTTTATTAAACTGTATATAATACATTCTGCCCTGTCCGGTATGGTCATAAGTGTTTGGTCTGCCTGTGTGGGTACCTGCTCAGGTGTGGGGTCACCTGTGCCGGTATCCCTGACAGCTTGTCCTCACCTTGCATACATGTGCGACCACTGAGGAACACCCAACCATGGCACACGCCAGTCTGAGCAACCTGTGACTCCCAGTGGTAACCAGGTAACCAGGGGATGCTGAACTGCCATGAGAGCTCAGCGGAGCTGGCCGTAATATCAAAGCCGGCTCTGCTGAGCTCTCATTGTAATGACAGTTCAGCGTCCCCTGGTAACTTGGTAACCAGGGGACACTGAACTGTCATTACAATGAAAGCTCAGCGGAACCGGCTTTGATATCACCACCGGCTCCGCAGAGCTCTCATTGTAATGACAGCTGGTCCCGGCCAATAGAAAACAGTTGGGCGGAGCTAGCTGTCACTGTAACTCCGCCGAATTGTTTTCTACTTTTTTTAGCAGTTTTTCTATTCTGCTCGGTACCGCCGCGGTACCGAGCAGAATAGCCGAGCCGAATGCCGCTCACCGGCACTCGTCTAATCACTCACTGCTGTTTGGCCCCTATGAGAATAGGCCGAACAGCAGCGAGTAGCCTGCCGGAGGTTCGGTTCAGCTGATCGGCTGAGTTGAACTCCTCCTGAACTTCGGGTCAGCCGAACATGCTGAGCATGTTCGGCCGACCCGAAGCCAGCTGAAGCAAGCCAATGTACGGCTTAATTAAGCCGATGTACGGCTGAAATCAGCCATGCAAGCCTGAAGTGAATAGCCGAACTCACTTCACTTTGGGTCGGTTAGTCACATGGCTTCCTTCGGCAGCTTTGTGAATAACCCTCTTATTGCTTTTGCACCTTAATACTTTCATATGTCTGGCTCCTGAAGAGTAAGTATGGGCAAACAGCTAAATGCATGTATGAACTGTTTTACCAACAAAAAAAATCATCATTCTGTTTACACAGTATTCTGTCCCAAGCCTCGTACCAGAATCCATAGCCAGGTCCTGTGCATTTACTTTTCTCCACTGCAATTACAGCAATATAGCTTGATGAAGGCTGTGATTGGATAGGGAAGGCGTAGAAGCTCACTGATCGGCTCATCTCTGTGCTCTCTCCTCCCATAAGAAAGCGACATTTTTTAGATGAATAACACACTATATAACACAATGGATTCTGATCAGTCAACCATGCATCCTCTTGCTCCCCAGTCTGAATGCTGATGTACAGGGGAATACAGGATGCTATCACAATGGTAGACTGAAATATTATTTCAAAATTTATTTTTAATTAATACAAAATTGAATAGGAATCTTAAATGGGAAGAGCTTGTTATGTACCATGGACAATATTGTAATATAGACCAGGGGTTGCCAACCGGTGGTCCGCGAGAAAATCTTAGTGGTCCCCGGGCCCCTCTGATGCCGTGCAGGCTGGGCCGTTATTGAAGCAGCACGGAAGCCCAGGGGCTGCCTCTCACTGACTCAAGCAGCGGCTGTCACAAGGAATGCGTGGCTATGTCCTGTTGCAGGTGTAAAGTCTTTGTTCTTTTTTCTCCTGTCCAGGCTGGATGTGGTGTTATCTTTGTCAAAGAAAAATTCCTTGAGCCTCAGTCTTCTAAAGGCTCTGAGGCTCAAGGAATTTTTCTAGTGGTCCATGAGGTCCGAAAGGTTGGCGACCGCTGATATAGACGGGTTGCAATTTACTGTATTTGCTAATTGCATATTTTGTAGATGTTTGTTATATATTAGTAAGGTCCACCTTGTCCCTCATTGGATTTGAAACTTTCCTGGCCTCCCTGTCTGCTAATATTTGCGTAAGTACAATGAAATGATGTTACTAATCACGAGAAGGGAGGAAGGCTATGGTGAATTGATGATCTAAAGACAATTTTATTGTGATGCTAATAATAATGTGAATAAAACGGATTGCTTTGGGCATATTCTGTTGCAATAAAGACTCATAAGTGCCCTAGGGTCCCAAAAATAACATGGGAATTCTTATTAAAAAGAGAAGTCCTACTGGGGGAAAATGTTTTGTTTGGATGTTTAGTAAAAGCAACATTATGTTAAATCAACGTGCTGATTTTTAATTGGATTAGGGTTCTTCTTTAAATTATGTACAGAAAATAACATAGCACATTACTTTGATACCCAGAGCTCCATGTTTGTTGTGGTAAAAATATCAACAGTCACAGTCAAAACGTATTCATAGCTGCAATGTGCTAGACACATTTGCTGAAATAGGTTTACAGAATCATGCTTTCCATTGTGCAGTCTTTAGATGTGTTTTCTCCTTGCCTTACCTCTGTAATCAGTGCCACAGGGTTCACAGTGATAAGGTTCTATTATAGAAGGTTTTTCATGTTAACACGGTCCAGCGGATTTGCCGTTGAATCATGTGGTACTGAGAGAAGAATATATTCTCTGAGTAGCCTGCACACCACCCAAATAAAACCATATAAATTGATGCCTTGATAAAGTGACAGCCAGCAGCTCAGTATATCATGTGATGAAATCCTAAAATTCAGGGCTAAACCTAAATCTAGCCTGACAAATTTGTCTTAGTTGGTGGTGACAGGAGATAACATTGGTTTAATAAGGGACCCAACTCTTCATGTCAGTACAAATACAGGGGCAACAGTCCACAGATAGAAAAAGTGGTCTATAAAACTGCTCTGGAAAATTGCCATATGAGCTGTTGATTAAAGTAAACACAGAGTCGCCTTATTTACTAAGCTCAGTAGACATTCAATATGCAAAGTAGATATTCTTTTTGATAAGCAGTCAGCAGCCAGTGGCAATCAACCCACTTCCTGTGAGCCCAGGCTGTCACAGACACACCCCCTGGGAGTATATTACCACAACTGCCTTTGCTAACAGTACAATACTGCATATAGTGGTGCTGGTTTATTACTTAAATCTTGGATTTCTGCTTTATAGATACACACCAGCTCTATAGATAGAGAATTGAGCAATCACAAACTGCTGATCGCTCACGGCTTCTCCCTGCATAGAGCGGTGACGGTCATTCACTGCCGGGGATTCCCCCCTCCCCTCTCTCTGTTCCTCCAGCTGTTATTGGAGGGACAGACAGGGGAGGGGGAGGCATAGCTGGCTCTGGCTCTAGAGAGGCAGAGCCAGCTATCAATCAGGCAGCAGGGTGGATCCCGACACTATTGTCGGTATCTTTCCTGGCTGCAGTGTGGCTCTGCACTGTCAGAAAATAGCAGGCAGTAGCCCGCTAGAGGCAGACTTCTGGTCACAGGAGAACATAGTAGATGTACTCCTGTGACCCAAAAGAGAACTAAAGCCAAGAAAGGTTTGACTATAGTTCTCTTTTAAAACTGATCTCTAGGCAGATATGAAAGACACAAATTAATCCAGCTCTAATCATTACCACACCATTAAACCTTTTTTTTTAATTATTGCAAGCAGTGTAAGTACTTACATTTTAACTGTTATCAGTATCTTGCATTGCATGTACAGCAGGGCTGGAGTGATAGGGGAAAAGCAGTGAGGGTGCATGCTGACAGGAAGAAAAAACAGAGTTACAGACAGATGAGATCATCGCCATGCAGCTTCTTATTTCACTGTCAAGTCACAGGTCGAGGACAAACTGGGCTCAGAGGTAGTGGGGTGAATGATGCTGGCCATCAGACTGAGGGTACCATGTGGCAGAAAAAAGTACTGCAGAGGAAATCTCTGGTTCCTTCTGATATGCTGGAGCCGGACAGAGAGATGGAGAAATAAAAGAAAGGTGGTTCTAGGCTAAAACACTACCTTGTCCTTGTGTAAGATCAGAAATGGTTCTTTACAGGACAAGGCTGCTAGCTCAGACACATGCCTTGCAGATTTGATTGCAACAAGGAATGCAACCTTGTCAGGGAGAGTAAAAAGGGGAATATCCCTAATAAGTTCAAATGGTGGTGCTGACAGTGCTGGTTACACAGGTAGAGTTACATTGTTACTGGGTATTTTACTGGGAACGCAGACCCTGGAGGTTTAGGGACAGCCAGGCACTGATGTAAGGTAGAGTGACACCGGAGCTTCAGAAGACAAGGAGAGAAGGGATCAGGGTGACTGCATGTTTGGCAAAAGTGTGGTAAAGGTACAGGGACAAAGGAGTGCCAGGTATTCACCAGATCCCCCCCGCAAAAGGACATGCAGGACTGTTTCCACATTGTGGCCCTCGTCTCTAACACATCCATGCAAGCACATTTGACTGAATACTGTAGAGGCTGGGAAAGCAGGTAGCAGTAGCAAAGCTCACTAATAACCTAATAACACAGGGGCTCCGAATTCGCTGAACTGAAGCAAAGTTGCAGCACTGAGGTTCAGGATTCGCAAAGACAGGAAGCAGCAAAAAGTATTTTATTGTTAATCGAAGCTATAGATGAAAATACTTGAAATAATTAGTTTTTTTCTGGTTTGAACATGGCTGGTTTATAAGGTTTATAAAAAAAAAAAGAGTTTTACTGTAAATAAAAAGCATACTATTTATTCTATTATGTGTCCTTAGAATGACACTAAAGTTAAATTTCCGGTATAAAGGCCTTTTCAGTTTTGTGTATTTTCTTGTTATGTGGAACACTTAGAAAAGTATCAAACAAAGCAAATTAGAATAAGTAGTAAAGAAAAAAAAACAGCAGAAAAATAATAGCTAACAGGAGGATGGCGTTTATTAGGGCTGATTAGGGTTACCTAAGGGTTAATGGAGGGTTAGGGCATTTAAAAAAAAATTGTGAGGTTCCTTTAATTGATATCATGTGCAAATCAAAGGTCATACGGTCACATCTTTGATCTATAAATGAGTGAAAAAGTAAATACAATGAAACAACAATACATTGATTTATTGTCTTTACTCAGTTACACTTGCAGACTATCTGCTGCTCCCACTCCTTTCCTGGACAACCAGCTGCATGCTCGGATAAGGGTCTTTAATACATTTCTATAGGGACCACACACCTTTTTTGTTTTGTTTTCTTAAAGGGCCAGTCAAATTTAAAAAACAAAACAGTGTGGAGCTCTCCTAATAATACAATTCAAAGTTAATAATGTTATCCAGTGATTTAGATCCACGTCAATCATGATGACCCAGCGACACAATCCACTGTGACTGGTGATGTTCGTCCACCACTACTGCTGTTGCAAATGACAGATTCCCTGGTTGGCTCCTGTATGTAAACAAATAGCACAGGGATTATCAGTGACCTCACATAATTTTGACATATTTAGTTGATGACATCACTCAGGGTCCCTGCCCTGTTTGTTTACAAACAAAGGGCAGTGGAGATCTGTTAATGTTAATGCTGCTACTGCTAAATTACAGATTATTATTATACAAAATGTACATAGCACAACAGTTGCGCCAACAGTTTATGCAGCGCTTTACAATTTAAGGAAGACATTACAATCACAATACAAGTCAAGACAAGATGGCAAGGAGGGCCCTGCCTCTGAAGGCTTACAATCTAGATCCCCTGGTTTGTTTATACAACAGAAATCAACTGAGAATCTGTAATTTAGTGGCTGTCACTACCGTTAGCTGACAGCTCCCTGGCCACTGTTTGTAGACAAATAACGTCACTTTAGTACATTGTACTGCTCATCAACTTCACATGCAGGTTTAATACATCCCCAAAGCATTTTATTTAAAGGATTATTATTATTTGTGTATTTTTAATGTTGTCTTTTAATCCATAAAACGATCCTCTACTCGCTTGACAGTATTGTTTAATAACATTTTTTTTTGCATTGGCACATGTCCCCCATGATGGCAGTTCCCATCTACTAGGGTTGCACAGATACCAAGTACAGTACTCGGTACAAGTACGAGTACATGTACCGATACTTTTGAGCTCCAAGACTAGACTAGAGACAAATTCAAAAATTAGGAGGCAGCTGTCATTTGTAAGGAGCACACGGAGCTCCTGGGATTTGTACATCTCTGTTTTAATGTACGATTTTGTTTTTATAAATATAAATAAAGGGATGCACAGATACCAGTTTTGCGAGTACGAGTACTGGTACTTGCCAAGTACCTACAAGTACGAGTACTGATACATTTTTGTTTATTGTCATGTGACAGTTTTTCTAAAACAATACAGACTAATGATTTCAGGACAGTGGTGGAGTGCCAGAGCCAGGTCCCAGCTGCAACCGCTGCAACCCTGGTAGTTCTCATGAAAATGCCAAGTATCTGCACTGGTACTCGAAAAGTATCTGTGCAACCCTACGCATCTACCAATGCCCTTTTAAAAAAAAAAAAGATTGCAGATTCACCTTTTGAAAGGACAGAACAAATATCAAAATTTGCGCTTTGAACTTCAATTGGGTTCTGTTCTATGTTTGGGGTTAGCTGACTTTTTGCTGGGTTCACTGAACCTCCTGCGAACTCAACTTTGCCCTATTCACTCATCTCTACAGTTTTCTTTAGCCGATTATACAGCTTGCTTGTATACATTAATCTAAATCTTTTTCTAGAAATTATCTCTAAGGTGCAAATCTACAAGAAACTTACAGAAATTAGTTTAAACTTTCCTGCTAAACTTTTTTATCGAAAGATCATTTCACATATCTCATACAAACACTGTAAGCCCTAGAGTCACTTGATAACAATGTATTATAGTGTCCAGCTGTTAAAAACACAATGAGGCATTGGTCTGCTTTTGTTTGTATTGCTAACTACATCAACAACAACACACTCATGAGCAGTATCAATCATAGTGTCCATCCAAGCACATACCAGATAGAAAGGTCCAATAAATCACACTGATTAGATTAGTTAACACTATCCAAATCTTTAGATCCAAACACAACAAATGGTTGTAGAATCCCTATGATGGAAACACTGCATTTAAAAACTCTGAATGCTTATTTGTTAGAATCAGAAATGTCAGGTTTTGAAGAGGCATCGTCACCAGAACACCAAAAGTCTGTGGAATAAGCTTTCATTAGATGGTGAGAAGATAAAAAGCCCAAAAAAGTTGTAATGTTTTTCGGTTGTACTGATTCTTTTAGAAGCATGTTTTTTTCAGATCATATAAACCAGTCTTATGTAAGTTATGACTTTTCTAATTAATATTTTACTCTCTCCATTTAAAAATTGATTTTAACCAAGAATGAGGCCTATTGGTCTACAAGGTCTCATTTTAACATATCCTTCTACTTTGGTCCAACACGGAATTTCATCAAATTTCTCCATCTCTACTATATTTTGTGTTCTTCCTAATTTAATTTTCAGAGTAAACCCAGGAATATCTGTATAGCTTTTGCTCTATTCCCAGTATTCCTTCCACACTAGCTAAACATTCTGTTTAGGGTGGAAGTGAGCTATTAAGGACTATTTGTTAAACAGCATAGTGCCAAATAATAAGAAGCATATTCAGTGTAAGGACCAATCCACTGGGTCCCACGTGTGTGTTGTACAACAACCAACAATAATTTATTTTAGACTAGACAGTGCTCTTGCACTTTATTGAATAAGGCTGTATATTTATTTCTGGTAATAATGTTTTTTTTTGTTTGTGTTAAGTTAGCTTTAGGGGGGGGGCGTGGTCTACCTATGGTGGCGAGTGGACGCGTGTAACTGAGGCTCCCGATCCATCCCCGAGTTGCTAGTGTTTTGTGGACACTTCGCCTATCTCTCCCTACGCATACCATGGGGAAACGAACCCAGAAGTCGGGCTCCAACAAGAGAACCAGTGCGGGCTCGCTCAAACGCATGTGGGCGACGGGCTCCCCGCCGGACGGCAGCACGGCCTTGCACGCGCCTCCGACCTTATCTCCGGCACGGCCTACATTTGATTCGACACGCCGCCGACCCCCTCCTCATGAAGGCACGGCGGCCCTGACGGAGGCGGATGACTCGGATGAGGGATCCGACATGTCGGTACGCACCCTAGCACACTCCCTGCCGACCAAGAGGGAACTGTCAGCCATGTTCCTGCGCCTGGAGACCTCCATTAAAACTGATCTGACGGCGCTTCGGTCAGAGCTATCACACACGCTACACCGTGTGGAGGAGGTGGAAGATCGCCTAGATGACCACGCACAAGCCATCCGCGAACTGCAGAATCAGGGTAAGCAAACCTGGATGCAGACCCGTCAAGCCCTGTATAAGATTGAGGATCAGGAGAACAGGAACCGCAGGAACAATCTGCGCCTCAGCGGCCTTCCTGAAGCAACGGGAGACGCGGACCTTGCGGACACCGTTAGGGGCATCTTCAATACCATCCTGGGACGTCCTCCACTATGCTGTTTGATCGGGCTCACAGGGCCCTACGGCCCAGAGCGTTGGCGGGAGAGCTGCCCCGTGACGTCATAGTGCGCCTCCATTACTACACCGACAAGGCCCTACTCCTCACCCACCTCAAACCCTCCTCTGAAGTGGACTTTGACGGGGCAAAGATACAGATATTCCCTGATCTTGCACCGGAGACCCTCGCCCACAGGCGGAGACTGAGACCCCTGCTGCAACAACTGAAGGACTCCCACATACCATATCACTGGGGATTTCCTGTCTGCCTTATCGCTACCCGTGGGGGTAGATCTACAGTCCTGCGATTCCCGGAGGAGCTGGAGGATTTCTGTGCCAAGCTGGAGATCACCGTGTGGGTCGATCAACCGCCGGCCTGGCGCTTCACCCCTTCACCTCACTGGCAACGAGCGGAACCGAAGTCGCAACGCAGATCCAGACCCAGGTCTTCCCTCCATCCCACCTCTAGGGGTTGAGCTGATGCCCTGTTTGCCCTTGCCCCTGTCTTGAGAGCATAGGTTCCCCCTTTTTCGTTCACTGCTATGGTTCCTAGATAGGTGCCCTCCTTTACCATCTGCCGGAGGCACCAAGGCGAAGTTGTTGTCCACCACATATTCCTCACATGTTTTAAGTGCATGAGCATTCTATATTTGGGGATATCCCCCTGCGGTCCCACATACCTCACTTGGGCTTTACCACGGGACTGCATAGCTGGGTGCCCTCCTCTTCCACCTACCGGAGGTGCCAAGTCACTGTTACCCACCACCTATGCATCACCAACTTGACATGACCGAAATTGACGTTCTTTATGTATCCTTATACTGTTGGGTACCCCATGTTTTAGCTCCTTGTTAAAAATGCACTATGTTTGTTTAAGTTTACATTTATTCTTTTCTGTTTATGCACTCGGGGTTGGAGGGAGACTTCACGTACCCCTCTGGATGAGGTACACTACTCCAGAGTCTGCCATACGTGGTCCTATACCCCCAATAGGCCATACCTTCACGGGGGGCTTCCGGCCCCTCGGAAAGGTATTTCCTGCCGAATTTACGGCACTTAGAGTTAGGCAGATTCTTCTGCCCATGACCAGGTACATGACCTTCTGTTTCACCCCTCCCTTTGTCTGTGTACCCCCTGTCTGTGATCCCCAGATCTTGACCTCGCTCAATTGCTCGATACTCTCAGGGGGGTCCCCCTGCGGCACACACACATGGCGGCTCTGAAAATAATTTCATATAATGTACGAGGCCTGAACTCCCCGCACAAGCGTTTTCAGGTACTGTCTGAACTCAACAGATGTGAGGCGGATGTGGTTTTCCTCCAGGAGACACATCTCTCCTACATCTCCCCGTCAGTAATTTCCTCCACCCCTCTAGGCAAAAGCCCGGGCCCTGATGGGTTTACCCTACTTTACTATAAGCGTTTCCAAGACATCCTGGCCCCTCACTTTTGCACTTATGTTAATACAATCTCCGCGAATTCCCCCATGCGCCCAGAGTCACTCCTGGCCCACATAACGGTAATAGCCAAACCCGAAAAAGATCCCTCGAACTGTGCCAGTTACCGCCCTATCTCGTTGCTAAACATAGCCACCAAGCTGTACGCTAAGATCCTGGCGAACAGGCTGTATCCGCTCCTTCCATCCTGGATTCACCCGGATCAGGTGCGCTTTATCCCTGGCAGGGAAGCCAGGGATAATGCTCTTAAATCTCTTTCCTTGATACACATCGCCAGAGAACAAAAGTCCCCTGCGCTGCTCCTTTCCACCGACGCAGAGAAAGCGTTTGACAGGGTGGTTCCTCCTAGCCACCCTGTCCCACCTGGGCCTGGGCTCTCGGATGATGGAGTGGATTTCAGCTCTGTACGCCAACCCTGTTGCTAAAATCCGCATTAATGGGTCCCTGTCCCCCTCTTTTACTCTATATAATGGCACGATACAGGGATGTCCCTTATCACCCCCTCCTATTTGCTATCTCCTTGGAACCACTGCTGGCCACCATAAGGGGTAACCCAGACATCCAGGGCGTGCAAACACCTGCAGGCGAATTCAAATTGGCAGCATACGCTGACGACATCTTGTTCTATGTCCGAAACCCACGAATATCCCTGCCCCAAATTTTGACGGCACTCAACGAATACGGCTCCCTCACCAACTTTAAAATTAACACGGGGAAATCGGAGATCCTTAATTTAACGCTGCCGCAGGACGAAAGCCGAGCACTCCTCCCCCACTTCCCCTTTCAATGGCGCCCTCACTCCCTCCGATATCTGGGCATCCACCTGACTCGTAGACCCCAAGACCTCTACCATTATAATTTTATCCCCCTCCTGAACCTGGTAAAAACGGACCTGGCCTCCTTCACGGTGCGTTCCTTACCCTGGGTAGGCAGGATTAATGCTGTGAAGATGATGATCCTCCCCAAAATTCTGTTCTTGTTCCAGATGCTCCCTATAGCCCTACCTAGCTCATACTTGGGGACCCTCGCCAGGATAACCTCTACCTACATCTGGCAGCACCGCGCTCCTAGGATATCGGGTCGGATACTAGTTAGGACCCGTCGGAACGGGGGGCTGGCCCTCCCTGATTTCCAAATCTACCATGCAGCTGCCCAGATGGTAAGGGTGGTGGACTGGGTGTTTGGGGGCCAGGGAAAGGGTTGGGTGCCCTTTGAGACTGCGACCAGCGGTGCCCTCCTGTCTGAGGTGATCTGGTTACCCCCTAAGTGGAGACCTCTGGCTTCTACCACCTTGCCTCTGAGCTCCTCCACATTGCACACCTGGGACCGCTTGCACCGCAGGTGCCGATGGCCCCACAACTCAATCCTCATGCCCCTGCAGGGCTCTGACTACTTCCCGCTGGGAAAGGTGGACAGATCCTTTGCACGGTGGACGGACTCCCCTACCCTGAGGTTGTGTGATGTATTACATGGGGATACTTTACTCTCCTTAACCGACCTAAGGGCCCGTTGGGGAAGGGTACCCCTGGATTCCTGGAAACACTGCCAACTATCTCACTTCATAAGTGCTGTACCAAAGCCACTCAGAAGGCCCCGAGACTTTACCTTTTTCGAAACCATACTTAGCTCCGAATCCGAGCCCACCCACTGTCTATCCCTCTTCTACAAGGCCCTACTTAAATTGGAACATGACACCCCTCCACCATACCTACAAAAATGGGAAGCAGACTTCCAACGAACCCTCACCCCAGATGAAAGATCTCGAATTTTAGCCCTGGTAACGACCTCCTCGATAGATGTACCAATGTTGGAAACAAATTATAAACTACTCTCCAGGTGGTACTACGTCCCCACCAGATTTTATGCAGCTAATCCCCTACTAGATCCTCATTGTTGGCGGTCGTGTGGCAATCCAGGTTCATTTGCCCACAATTGGTGGGAGTGTCCCCTGATAAGACCATATTGGTCGCAGGTCATTCAACTAATTCACCACATATGTGGCGAACAACTCCCATTAGACCCCTGGATATGCGTGTTTCACCTCACCACGGATTCAACCCGATCATATAAGAAGTCAATAGTACCGCTCTTGCTAAACGCGGCCAAATCACTCATTCCCAGACATTGGAGATCAACCCAAGTCCCCTCCATGTGTAACACCTGGTGTAAGTTTGAGGGTTGTGGATCGCAACTGCGGAGGCTTATCAGACGGAACCCTGGTTTCACTCCCAATCTTAACGGGGAGTTAGGGTTCAAGCATCACAGCCAAAAATAACAGAGGTAAAACGGTTGGATGGGGTTATTACTGCATAAGCCCAATCATAAGTAATAGTACCAGAAGATGTAATGGTTTAGGAAATCAAAATAGGGTAGGATTGCTATCAGCTGTATTTAGTGGCAGACGTGTAATCTCCAAATGGCCCAGTAGATGGAGCGTATGAGTCAATCCAGCTTCTCAGTATACACAGTCAACATGTAACAATGGAAGTGCAGTATGCCTGGGTACGTGCGGTTATTTGGAGTAGCAAATAAGGAGCTGGGGGTCCAAGTGGAGTCGGTCCAAGGGTTCTCTGTAGCTGACAGCTGTAATTGGAGATCTGTAGGGTCCCCGGAGACAGCAGGTGTTCAGTCTTCAATCTTGGAACGCCATACTGTCTCACTGGGGCGTTTATATAGGGCTAAGGGCTGGGGGAGGAGCCGCCGATCGAGGCGGCGCACTTCCGCGTCCCAAGGTGGAATGCACCCGCCGTCCGAACCCGGAAGTGGATGCGTGCGCACCACGCTGGGACGCAGACGGCCGGTGTCGAGCGGCAGAACCCTGTACCCCTCGATCCCCAGGTGAGCGCTGACGGCGGTTGCCGTTACAGAACCCCCTCCTCAAGGGAACACCTCCGGGGTTCCTCGTTGGAGACGGTCGCTCTGGGTATCTGCGATGAAACTCCCGGACTAGTCGGGGGGCATCTACGTCTCCCGAGTCTTCCCAGGAGTCGTCCTGGGGTCCATAACCCCTCCATCTGATCAGGTACTGGAGGGAAGAACCACGTCTACGGGAGTCAAGGATCTTCTCCACTTCGTACTCTACCTCGCCTTGTACCTCAACCGGAGGAGCCGGAGGAGAACTCCTGTCTGGAAATGGATTAGGCCGGAAAGGCTTGAGAAGAGAGACGTGGAACGAGGGGTGTATCCTCCAGTCCGGGGGTAGTACTAGCCGTACTGCATTGGCATTGATGATCTTTTCGATAGGGAATGGTCCGACAAATAGACGGCCAAGTTTCCTTGAGGGAACGTTGAGTCGCAGGTTTCGGGTAGAAAGCCACACCATATCCCCAGGTTGATATGAAGGAGGAGCAGTCCTATGGGAGTTATAACTGCGTTTTTGCTTCCCCTGTGCGGCATCTAGGTTGGAGCGTAGAATCCCCGAGGTCCTCTTTAAGGTAGAGAGGTAGTCCTCCAATGAGGGGACGTTGCTAGGGAGGACAGAAGCAAGCAGACTGTTAGGATGGAACCCGTAATTGGCAAAGAATGGAGAAACACGGGTAGAAGAGCTGTCAGCATTGTTGTAGGCAAATTCCTCAAGAGGCAGCAACTGGGACCAGTCATCTTGGAGGTGGGTGCAATAGCACCTGAGGTACTGCTCGAGGGATTGATTTACCCGTTCCGTTTGCCCGTTGGTCTGGGGGTGATAGGCAGTAGACATGCGATGGTCAATGTGTAGGGTCTCACAGAGGGCTTTCCAGAACCTGGAAACAAACTGGCTTCCCCTATCCGAGATGATCCGTGAGGGCAAGCCATGTAGTCTGAGTATCTGAGCAACGAAGGTGTGTGCAGTCTCTCTAGAAGTTGGTAGTTTCTTTAAAGGGGAGAAGTGTGCCATCTTTGTCAGCAAGTCCACCGTGACCATGATGGTGTTAGCTCCTTCTGACCTGGGGAGGTCGACTATGAGATCAAGCGAGATGGTCTCCCAGGGTCTGTTGGGTATGGGTAAGGAGGTCAACAACCCATATGAAGGCCTTCTGGAGTGTTTGCTGGTTGCACAAATCTTGCAGGTGACTACGTAGTCGTGAACGGTGTTAGCCAATCCTGGCCACCAGAAGTTCCTCTTGACCAGGTCGAGAGTTTTAGACACCCCGGGATGACCCGCCAGGGGCCCGTCATGGAGTTGTTTGAGAACCAAAGGTTGTAGCGCAGGAGGTACGTAGATCCTGTCGTTGTTGAGGTATAGCCCTTCCGGGTCTTGTCTAAGGCCGCTGGGTTGAGGGGATGTATCCTGGGCGATGCTTTGTTGGAGTAAGTGTTTGAAGCCAGTAGTCACCCCAATGAATGGTTCAGGAGGAAGGATTGAGAGGGGAGGATAGTCGTCAGTTCCGTCTTCTTTCATACGAGACAAGGAGTCGGCCTTCACGTTCTGAGGACCAGGCCGATAAGAAATGTGGAAGTCAAACCTGTCAAAGAAGAGGCTCCAGCGAACCTGACGGGCGGACAGGGTTTTGCAGGCCTTCAAGAATTGCAGATTTCGGTGATCCGTGAAGATGGTGATGGGGTGCCGGGTACCTTCTAGGAGATGCCTCCAGTTGGCTAGGGCATCTTTGATTACCAGTAGTTCCTTCTCACCGATGGGGTAGTTGATCTCCGCAGGAGTCAGAGTCCTGGAAAAGAAAGAGACCGGGGTTCGGAAGGAGAAGAGCGTTGGGAGAGTACCGCCCCTAAGGCGAGGTGATAGGCATCCACTTCCAGTATGAAATGGTATTCAGGATTAGGTAGCTGGAGGATGGGAGCCGAGGTGTATTTCTTCTTTAAGGTGTCGAAGGCGACTTGGCATCCTTCGACCAGAGAAAGGGTGTTTTCGTACTGGTTAAGCTTGTCAGTGGTTTGAATGATGTGAAACCTCGCACCACTACACTAATCAAGTTAAGCAGCAGCTGAAATCTGTGTGGTCAGATATAACGTATGAAATTAATGGTAAAAGCCGTGCTGTGTGAATGAGACGGCAAAGTGTCAGATATAGTAGATGCTGACCTTGGAGTAATGTGATACAATGTGTAAAAAGTGCAAAACAAAAAAGAAACGCATGTATATAACCTGCACCTTAGTGTAAAAGTAATTGCTACAAAATATCCATAATGAAAATTCAAATGCACTAAATATTAACTGTGAATCAATGTGATGCAATGTGCAAAGAATACCGACAAGAAAAACGCATGTGTGTAACTTGCACTCCAGTGAAAATAATAAATGGTTAAAAAATGTCCATGATCCTGGATCTTCAATAGTCCATTAAGTAAATAGAAGATAAAACATTGGATGTAGAATAAACTTAGTCTCCTGTGACCATCAACAAAGAAATCTTCTGGAATGCACCTCACCTTTAGCAGAGACCCACCAGGGTCTGTATGCGCTGTTCCTCTAATTCAAAACAGGTAGAGGAAGCACCTGATGCCGAATACCTCCGAGTGATTACCTCCTCTCAGGTACAGACTCTCTTGCAGTCTCAGGAGTTGGAAACAGACAGTTCATCCGAATGGCCCATGCATCAAATAAAATAAAAAGTGGAAACTCGTAGTGCAGATGGTTTTAAAAGGATACTAGACTTTATTAAAAAAAGGGGAATACTACTCACAAATCATAGATAAAATTGAGGTATTTTGTAAGCAGCCACAGACACTGTGTGCAAATCACTCAGCTCCTCTACTCCACCCTACGTACGATACGTCAAAGGGCGTGACTTCATCACTTCCCCTTTTTTTAATAAAGTCTAGTATCCTTTTAAAACCATCTGCACTACGAGTTTCCACTTTTTATTTTATTTGATGCATGGGCCATTCGGATGAAATGTCTGTTTCCAACTCCTGAGACTGCAAGAGAGTCTGTATTATGTATTCTGTATTCTTTGCACATTGCATCACATTGATTCACAGTTAATATTTAGTGCATTTGAATTTTCATTATGGATATTTTGTAGCAATTACTTTTACACTAAGGTGCATGTTATATATATGAGTTTCTTTTTTGTTTGGCACTTTTTACACATTGTATCACATTACTCCAAGGTCAGCATCTACTATATTTGTCAGTGGTTTCACCACAGCAGAGAAGTTTTTGATGAACTTGCGGTAATAGTTTGAGAACCCGAGGAAGCGTTGGAGGGCCTTCCGGGATCGCGGAACAGGCCAGTTTATGATGCAATCAACTTTAGACTGGTCCATGAGAATCCCGTCAGGCGTGATCCTGTAGCCAAGGAAGGAGATGTCAGTTTGATCGAAAAGACACTTCTCCAACTTCGCATAGAGAGAGTCGGGCGAGGACCCAGCGGACGTGTCTAGTATGTTCAGCAGGAGTATCTGAATAGATGAGAATGTCGTCTAGGTAGACAACGACACAAACATCCAGTAGATCACGAAAAATGTCATTGACAAAGTACTGGAAGGTTGCGAGAGCGTTACACAACCCGAAAGGCATGACTGTATATTCATAGAGACCGTATCGGGTCCTGAAGGCGGTCTTCCACTCATCCCCGGTTCGGATTCTGATTAGATTGTAGGCTCCTCTGAGATCAAGTTTCGTGTAAATCCTGGATGTTTGTAGCTTTTCAATCAACTCCGGAAAATCAACCCCCCAAAAATTGCATCTTATATACGTGTCTGTTATGCCATTTTGTTTAAGCTAAATCTAGCTGTTCTTTTGATAACACAGTTCTTCTAATGGGCATCACTGGGGTCATAGTGGTTCTTGTGGGCCCTTACTCGGTGGATGAAAGTATCCACATCCAACATAGACATTCCTCAATCCTCCACTTTATTCACAGGCCAGAGGTTGCTATGAGGAGGAGACTGGTTGTTATGAGCATAAATGCATGAAAAACATGCTAAAACAATTGTATTGCGGATTTTTAGGTGCTCCTATTAAAGTCTCTGAGGCAAAACACATGATCCTGCCAAAAAAAAGCTTATGCACTTGCACAGCAAGTGGCAATACAACTCCATATATGACTCTGCCTTGCACACAACAAGGATATTTTTCAAAATAGGTTAATCTAGTTTAGGGACAATAACTTTGCAAAGTGCAGTCACTTGGTAAGGTGAACAGCCTCTACCCTCCTTTAGTAACTCAACCGTATTGACTAGGGACTTGTTAGTGGTAGCTAAAGTTAGGCCATCATAATGCAGATACCTCACTTTTTTGGACTCCGCCGTGAAAAATGGAGCTTATTACCTATCAGCTTAAAGTGATATTTAAGTAAAAAGGTTTTTAAGCTATATCAAATGCTGAATTAATGATGAAATCCCTTGCAATAGATACTACTCCTTGATGTCTAAAAGTTTCAGTTTCCTGGTCCCCTGAGCAATGGCTCTGATATCCTGTTTTAGGGTGGCTGTTTTCATTGCAGGATTCCATGGAGCCACCCTTGTGTGTGCTAGTAAATCATGTGTGTCTCCACAAACACACAGACATAGCAAGACAAGTCACTCCCCTCCTCCCTGTTCCCCACTTCTCCTTCTCAAAGCTAGTAGATGGATCATTGCTGGAGACAGTGCTGTCCCTTGTGTTCTTGTACTGGACGGGAAGTTCAGGGAAGCTGAGCTGAGAGAGTTGGAAACAGCTGTTTGGAAACATGATGACTGTAAGTCCTTGGGCAAAAATATAAAGAAACACTGTGCTGGACAATGTAAATTTGTTTGATCTGAACCACAGTCAACAATATGGACTTCATCACACCAAACATAGCAAGGGTCTAGTACTAGTTGTTTGCAAGTATTTTCTATGGGCATTTTGAATAAACGTTGTGCTCTAATGTGAACCCAGAGGCAGGCACTTTAGCTTTACTGACACCAGCAGACATCCATAATGACATCAGGGTGCATTATAATATTTGGCAAATTCTCAGAGGTACCCATTGAACATCTATTGATATTGAGGCAGGCAGTTATGACTTGCTGATTCTAGAACATGGCATTTACAGGTTTTACTTTCCAACTGTAATTGTTTGGTATTATGATACCAAGGACTTATCTTTTGTATCCTCAAGCTAACTCAAACATTTGATTAGACAAAGATAGACAACAGGCAGGCGACTATTTCTGTTCTGTCTACCTGGCTAAGCCATAATGTTCTTGGAATCCTTTGTCATGTAATAAATGTTAATTTGTAAAAAAAAGATTGCATACATACATTAAAAACAGACATAAAACGACAATTTAAAACATATTAAAAAGACATTGTATAAAAAACTGACCCAAAATGTATTATTATTATTATTATTATAATAAATGTTAATTTGTAAAACAAAGATTGCATACTTACATGAAAAACAGACATAAAACGAAAATTTCAATCATATTAAAAGGAAATTGTATAAAAAACTGACCCAAAATGTATTATTATTATTATTGTTATTATTAATGTTTTCTTTAACTCATAGAATGTTTCCTTTGACCCCCTCCCCCCCTCTCTATTTGGTTGAGATGGTGCTATTTAGATTAGCATGATAATGTACATATTTAAATTATTTTAGACAGCGTATAAATAGAATAGTTGAAATAAACATCAATCACCATCAGGTACAGAAGTCTGACACTAGTTGGGACTAATATCACATCTATCCATCTCATCTGGATGAGGCTTTACAAGAAATGTTGCATTATTATTCAGAGAGGCTGCCTACGCGAAGAGTCGCTATTACACCCAACTCTTGAGAACTGACTGGTGAAAAGCTACAAATGAGTCACCGAACTGTCTACCAAAAAGATTACAGTAAATGACAGTAAAATTGATTAGCTTAAAAGCACACCTTCTTATGAAGTCTTAAGGGAGAAGAAAAGATTAATTCACAAGACAAATCACTTTGTGGTAGCTAAACAAATTGAACAGATATTTCTGAGAGAAGAAAAATCAAAACCATGGTTTAGTAATCAAGTGACATATATAGACACGGTAATATTTTGTGTTGACCTTTTGCAAGCATCATCTCAAGCAAGGAATTCTAGCCAGAAAAACAAATTATAGGTGGAATACATTTCTCACAAAGTATAAACTACCTGCTAAAACCATAGCTACAGAGTAATGGGGCTTTTCATTTTTAATATATATCCACTACCTATTCGTGCCTCTCAATACAGAAAGAGGAAAAGGTACTACATCCACACTTTCTACTGTTGTTCACTTTTCTTGGAGAGCTAAGGTCTGTCTCTGTACAATATAAAATATTTATAAATTATTATATAAATTATATTATACATTAAAATAGGAGGAGCCACAAAGGTAAATATTACCAGCAGAGGTAAGAAGTGATATTTTGTGTATTTTTTCTGGTAAAAGAGGGAATATGAGATACGAGATATAAGAAATGCGGTCTGCATTACTAAAGAGAAGGTTCAGAAGCACATCTGAGTTTTCTATTCAATTTTAATATTCCACTCAAGTATTATTATAGAGCCGTTTGCAGTTGTTACTGATAGGGATATTTTACTTTCGGTATTCGCCAATACCAAGTAACAATACCGGTGCTTCCACTGGCATGGAGCCAGCCTCCTGCACAATCAGGAAGCCGGGCAGCGGGTAATGACATGTCACCCAGCTTCCTGATTGCCTGTGAAGCCAGCTCTTTGTTCCTCGATTGTGATTGGCCGGGAAACCGGCTTCCCAGCCAATCAGCAAGGAGATGGCCAATCAGGAAGCCGGGAAGCGGGCCATTACTCGCAGCCCGGCTTCCTGATTGCCCGGGAAGCCAGCTCTTTGTTCCTCTACTGCACTGCCGGTCAGAGGAAATCTTTATCTGACCGGAAGTTCCGATATCGGGGTAAGTATCAGAGCATATGGGCGAGTATGAGTACTCATCCACATACTTGGTATCGGCACCGATACCGATACTAGTATCGGTGCATCCTTAGTTGATGACATACAACTACGCTTAGCTGGTGGTCAGATAGAAAAGGTTTATCAATAAATTAACACACCAAGGCTGTTGTAAGGTGTTGACATTAGCTTGTGCTCCATAATCACAGCTGCATTGCCTTTTTAAATTTGCCAGGCACCGTTTGATGATGTTTTATGAATTAACTTATACTATTTATTCCTCTGAAGTTTATGAGACAGATTATAGAGCCTTGACATGATGTCTGTAACCCCACAAGATCAAATTATAAATAGTGGGTGGAGCAGCAGTCCAGACACTGGATGGGCAGCAATAGTAAGCCAGAGGAATCATGGAAAGTAGTTGGTAAAGCAGAAGGGGTCAAAATTGTCAAGGGACCAACTATGCCAAAAGATGAGACAGAAACTTTATAGGGAATATAGAAGTCTTTGCCAGTGTCCAAAAAGCCATGCATGAGAAACAGAGCAAAAGAATGAGGCAAGCTACTACCATTCCCTAATACAGGCAACTTGAGCCTGAAACAATTAATGTGTGTTGGCATGTGGGTAAGCTTGTCTCTCAGGATGGTTAATATTTGGGGGCATAAAAATAAATACTGGTGCATTCAATTGGACCAATAAGCTAAATATGGTGTGTAGGAGGACCCAAATGATAAGGGTAAGGAGCATCAAGCCTCAGAGGGAAAACAAGAAAGCACAGCAAATCAAGGTGAGGCAAGCAAATGAAGAATGATTAGAAAAACAAACCAGAGATGACCAACAGCCACTCAACTGTATACACGTACTGCAGGTATGCCCCTAACAGTTGTGCTTAAATTAAAATATATGATCTATCTTTAAAATTACACACCACATAAATCAAGAGAACAAATCTCAGCATTACCAAATTAGATTATTATTTTGAGTAAAAGAGTACTTATTTACTACTATGATTAAAATACCATTACTCCACAACTCCCAGCCTCGGTAGCCTAGATCACATGGTATCAACCTATCAATAATTGCTGCATAGGGTATGTTGTTTTCAATCAGCAGTGAGACAAGAGGATCCAACTCTCACTAACCCTATGTACATATTATAGATGATTACAATGTACACATAAAAACAAGGTTTTTAATACATTAACAGATTGATATATGTGTTTACATTGAGATGGTCTATTTCACATGCATATCTAAGAAACATCAGCAAAGACTATAGTTAATCTTTAAAGTGGACTACAGCATTTGTGTAGCTGATACTGCAGTCATTTTTGTTTGTTTTTGTTACCTTCAAGCATTTATATACAGAGGCATGAAAATCAGAAACAAGCTAAGTGTAGTATGTTTTCAGGTGCTTCTAAATTGCTTTGACTTGCATTTGAGTTGCTTTCATCTGCTTCTAGTCATTTTAAGTTGCTTTTGCCTTTATATTAACTTCCATGGTGAAGAAAAGCAGCTAAGATGCAAACAAATGCCTGTGTACATAAGCAATATAACACATGTTATTTATGCCATGTTTAGTTGTCATAAGCAGTTAACAGATAAAAGCTTTCACAAAGACACCTGGCTAGTATAAGGGTCAGGTAATGAACATTAAGGTAGATAATGAAATAACAATCACAGAATCTTTACTGTATATATATAATATAATTCAAATGCTCATGTATATATTCAAGCTTTGAAATAACTGGGAACAATCAGTTAATGGAGCTTTTGTTGTTAATAAAAAAAGATCTAGCCTTTTAGGCAGCTGAAGGCAGCCCTTTTCAAATTATTCATATAGAAATGAATAGATAGAACAGAGATCTAATGAGGTGACAGAAGCTTAGAATAGCTAAAAAAAATTGTTACACGTGACTGCTGCTACTTCCTCCCGCACTTTCCTATACATTTCCCAGAAGGGGAATAATAATTCAAAATAAATGTTTCTAATGCCACAAAAACACAAGATCTCCATTGGATTGAAAATGGACCACTTACTGGTTTACTTTTAAACCGCCTATTCAGTAAGGATTCAAAAGGATTCCAGTTATTAACCTCCCTTGCGGTATGATTTTTCCTTTTTTTTCTTCCTTTTTCGTTCTATTTGTTTTCGGGTTTTTTTAGTTTTTTTTCCCTAACTTTTGAATCTCCCGCCGGTTATGCCCCCCTGCGTTGCGGACGCTCGCAAGGGACGGAACCCGGAAGACGGATGCCGGCATCGGCCAGAGGACACAGCGTGGCTCGAGGGACAAGGTAAGAGACGCGCTGTGTATTCCAGAGTGTGGCTTGGGGTTACCGCTTATGGTACAGAAAATTAACCCCGAGCCACACTCGGGAATACCGCCAAGGAGGTTAACATGGTATGGGGGTTGTCAAAAAGGGCACAAAAAACACCTCCTGGGATGTCAATGCTCGAATTAGGAAGTATTAGATGGCAGAGTTGGTTTTCCATTATTGGATCATCTTTACTTACAAAGGACATACACTATATTGCCAAAAGTATTGGGACACCCTTCCAAATCATTGGATTCAGGTGTTCCCCTGAAATTTCCTTGCTACTAAATATTCCACGGTCACCTGTTAGTGGTATTATGACAAAGTGGAAGCAACTGGGAACAACAGCAAATCAGCCACGAAAGTGGTAGGCCACGTAACATGACAGTGCGGGGTCAGCGGATGCTGAAGCGTACAGTGTGCAGAAGTAGCCAACTGTCTGCAGAGTCAATAGCTACAGACCTCCAAACTTTGTGTGGACGATGTGAATGACCTTAGGATTACATCGATTAACATTTTGTGCTGTGCTGTGCTGTTTTCTTTTTTTTACATAAAGGATTTTTTTTTTTTTAAGTGTTGTGTGGTTATTAATTATTTTACTGTATTTGGTGAATGAGTAGGGGTAACAACTACCCCTTACTTATTCACAAGTGGGGTGCGGCATCTGGGTATCCCATTTATGAAAGGGGGCACCCAGATTCCTATAGGTCCCCTTTCTGCAGATCCCCACAACCACCATCCAGGGTTGTTGGGAAGAGGCTTTTCTCCTCATCAACATGGGGACAAAGTGCTTTGCCAGAGGGTCCACCCTCAGCAAAGCATCCTCCCCATGTTGAGGGCATGTGGCCTGGTATGGTGCCGGAGGGGGGTGAGTGAGCTGCTCCAAGCTCACTCCAGCTATGTCGCATTTAGTTTACTAATTTGTATTGAGATTGTAGTCCATCACGGGAGTGAGCTTGGAGTGGTGGTTACTTTACAACACACACAGGGACCATGGGGAACAAAAGTAGCCACTGTACAGATGGAAGGACAGTGTCAGCACCAATTCAGAGATGATTTGAGGATCTACAGCCAAGTGATACACCAATAAGGTACAGTTTTGTTAATTGTTGAGGTACTTGAATGCATTCTTTAAATTTAACTCCTGAGTTTAGTATCACTTTAACTTTGAGGAGTCATCCAAGAATTCAGAGACAGAACTAGAAAACAGGTAAAGCAAATAAAATAATTTTGGTTATCAATACTAGTACATTTTAAGGATGCATAGTAGGACCTGTTGTATGTCACCATTTTAATAAGTCAGGGGGCAAAGTGCAATTACCATGTGCAGCGTGCACTAGCCCATTTTTAGGATTTAACTCCTGAGTTTAGTTTCACTTTAACATTTCTTTCAAGCTATAAAGATATGTACAGAATTTCTTGGACTTTGCTTTTTCCCTGGCAACACAAACTGAAAAGAGGTTTGAAAACCTGTTATTCCATCCACCCGCCACAACTGATGCAGAGAGTGTGCCGTTGAATCCATTTGTTTGGCTGGGTTGGATGCCACTGGGGAAAGCATTAATAAATGTTCAATTGTCTGAAGCTATTCCATTACTGATTAGGCGTGATCACATCTGTGTTTCTGGTGTTTTCAGCTGCAAACCTAATAAAGCAAGAATAAAATCCTTTGAAAATAGAGAAGCATTGCAATCTCTCTCTCTTGCATGAGGTACAAAGACCATGACTAATGCTTCAAGACAACTAATGTTAAAAGAATGCAAGACAAAAAGCATCGGTTAACACAGAATGACAGGTAATGAGTACCTGGTATTTTTTTTGTGTTTGATAACCTGGTTTGACAATTAGTTACCAGCAGTTTTGTAAATGAAAAATAAACAGTATTGTAATAATCCACATTCATACTAATCCAGCAGTACATTATGTTTGTCATACAAACTGTGCAAAGACTTGATGGCCCAAAAAAAAATGTAGTGACAAATACTTAAAAGACCAACTACAGCTTCTCATTGTAACCTTACATGATGCTCAGCCTTACTCTATATGGAAATTAGCGAACAGGCACTCATTCACAAAAAAAGGGAAAAAGTAAATAAAAACACTCACACTATGAAATTAATTAGTTAAAAAAACAAAACATAAACAATTAGCCCCAATTTAAATCTAATACCAATCATATCATCTAGCAATGTAGGTCCACATAATTTAAGATGAGCCACTGCCCGACGATGTTGACCCACCAAACCCGATGATATTTATTTACATGCCACTATGATATGATCCCTGGCTGTCTTCTGTTTATAAACAAACAGGCCAGGGATCCTGGTTGACCAAACTAGTGCTGTAATACTGCTACCGCCATTAAATGACACCCTTTTTCTAGCAAAAGCAGCAGCCGGCAGGGTCAAGATCGTTGCACAGTGGCTTGTCTTAATTTATGTGGATCTACATTGCTGGATGACATGATTAAAGTTAGATTTAAATTGAGGGTTATTGCTTTTTTTTAAATTTACTTTTTAAGGTTGGTATTTATCTTTTTAAAACATTTTTGTGCATGAGTAACAAAGGGGTACTATGGGGTGAATGTACCCCATAGTCATTCACCTGGGTGAGGGGCACATATCTTCTTAACAAGACCCTCTCCCTGCTGAACAGTTTTTTTTTATTATTAATAATTCTATTTTTTGCATTGGTACATATCCCCTATGACAGTGTCCAGCTACCCATGCCCTTTACTTAACAAAGCCTTACAAACTGGTGTTGAAAAAGGCCAGAAAATAGCAAGAATAGACTTTAAAAGGATAAGTGGACTTTTTGCTGGATTTGCCACACCTCTTGCAAACCAATTCAGTTTTCTCATTCCTAGGAGAAACCTAATGGAGATTCAAATTCTTCCCCATTAAACTAAATATAAATACTTCTATTTTTATCTTTATACCTGTTGGAGACATTTCACTCACATAGGAAGTAAGAGTATATCTCCCCAATGAAGGCAGACAAAGATAAAACTCTATACAGGTTCTAGCCAAGGTGTGGTGCAACTACAAACCCCATGAGGCGTTGCAAGACTCTGACAGCCACAGGCATGACTCCTAATGGGAGATGTATGATGGGTTTTGTAATTTCACCAAAGCTGGAGGGCCAGATTTTGGCCACCCCTGTTCTAACTAGAGGTGCACCGAAATGAAAATTTTAAAACCGAAACGAAACCAAAAGAAAGGCCGAAACTGAAAAATGTTTTTTTATTTTAACTTTTTCAAATATTTTATTTTTATTTATTTTTTATAAACGTTTTAATTTTATTTATTTCATTTTTATTAAATATTTTTATTTTTTTACTTTACTTTTAGGGGCTTTGGGGAAATATTAGGGGTCTATTAGGGGTCTATTCAGACCCCTGATATTTACCTTTAAAATAGAAAAAGAGATTGAGGACACAGAGTCCTCAATCTCTTTTTCTGCAGCCCCTGTTATAAATGAACAGGAATCCTCTATAAGTGTTCCTGTTCATTCATAACATGAGGACACAGTGTGTTTACTATATCCACACTCATGAATGAACAGGAGGTGATGTACATCACTCCCCATGCATTCATAATTGAGGATATAGTAACCACACCATGTCCTTAAATATTTACAAACACTCAGCGATCACTGATCGCTGAGTGTTTGTACCGCTCTCTTTCCTGACACGCTGTCACAGTAGGCTGAGCGAGCGCTGCGCGAGGAGAGCTCAGCCTGCTGTGACAGCGCTGGCTGTCTCCGTCCACACTTCTCTCCTCTAATCTGTAACAGGCGGCTGAGCGGTGCGGGGAGGAGAGACGCCAGCCGCTCAAAGTGCTCTCCTCCCGCATCGCTCGGCCGCCTGTGACAGTTTCTCTCCTCCCCGCTGGGACACCGAGCAGCGCCCAGTGGGGAGGAGAGAAAGAACGGATGCACCGCCTTGTCGGCCAGAAAATGGCACTTTCGGCATTATGCCAAAAGTGCAATTTTTGGCCAATATGTTTCGGCAGCCAATTTATCGGTGCATCCCTAGTTCTAACCCTTCATGGCTATACATAGAACTATAGGAAAAAAACGTTTTGCCCTAAGCTTCAATTTATAAACGTAGGTTTTAGATACTTGAATCCGAGACATGGATGCTACATGGATTAGACCAAATCTTTCAATGTCAATCATATATAGATGATACATCAAACAGCCTAAACTGACTGTGATACAAACTATTTGCAGACACTTTCAAACTCTTTCTACTTCTGCTAGTTTATATGAAAGAACTGCAATTATATCCTCAAGATGAAAAAGTACTTTTCCTTAAGATTCCTTCTTACAGTAACTGCAAAATACACAATGACAGCCCAAAAGAAAGGGAACAGGAGACAAAATAAGACTGAGGGATATAGTGAAAACACCATGACCTGCTGGCTGTATAAAGAGTCAGACTTCCATACCCATTCTGTGGCTAAAAACCCACTTTAAAGAAAAACTCAATAAGTAAGTGTTTCACGTAGCTAGCTGAAGTTTTAATGTAATAAAAGAAAAGTTCACATACAGGGAGGATCATGCCCTTAAAAATATTTCAAAGCATTCTAAGACTTCAAGATTTACCTTGCATCTGAAGAGCTCTTTAAAATCCATTGCTGCCTTGGACAAAAATTAGATACTAAAAAATCTGCACCTGCTTAAGGAGGTACATTGACTGCCTGATCAGGACATAAAGTACTTTTTTTCCCCATTGAACATCAATAAGAAATTCAGAATAAAGAGTAAAATGCCAACTAGAAGTAGAGTGCATAGTTCAACAATCTTGAATGTGGCAGATTTGCTCCTCGGGTAGGCATTATAGAATAATAAGCTTATTTAAATCTTCTACACATCCTAATACCACTGTACATTTTTTTTTAATTTCTTAGAGGCTAATAAAATAATTACTGAGCCAGATGGAGCTTATTTATGAAAAGTGAAGAGAAGAAAAATATCAGCATTGCCCAAAGCAACCAAATTTAAGCTTTATTTTCTATCGTGCACCAGGAAAATAAAAGATTGTATTTGATTGGTTGTAATGAGTGACAAAGTCACTTTCATAAACTAACACCAAAGACTCCCAGCATTTGATAGGATAGCAAATATTTACTATATACAGCATAAGCTAAACATTTGGCAAGCCAGTGAATCTGCTATTACTGCAAATAGCTGCAAATTGATCCTTATATGCTCTTTTTGCTGGAGATACAACTCTGTAGTAACACAGATGGGCCTTATTGTCTACAATTCCATTGCAAGCAACAGGAGAATCTGCAAAGGTCTGGTGGATTGAAGTCCAACCATAAAGGTATATTGTTGAGAAAAATGTTATTCTATGGTCAGATGTCATTGCCACTAGTATTCACCAGAGAAGCTGCTGGTGAAATCTGGAATTATTGTTAATACCTGAAGTCTGGAGGCTTTCTCAGAATTAACACATTGAAGGTGTCCAAATAAAAAGGAAATATGTAATAATGATAATAATATTATTATGGAATTAAAGTATATTCAAGGCCCCTTTTACAGGGGCACCTGTCAGTTCCAATCAGCGGGGGATCCATGCACGGATCCCCTGCTGATCAGAGAAGTTCGGAACGGATTTCACCGTTGTGACATCCATATACGTGCAGTTTTTTTACCATATCAAGTCTCTATATTCCCAGATACTGAATGTATGATGTGGCTGTGTGGGCTAAGCTGAATAATAATAAAAAAGACAGCAACCTAAGAGGAGAAGAACCCCATTATTTCGGTAAGTGGTAGGTGGGCATGGGGTGGGTGGGTTAATGTAACCATGTTTCATGTTAGAACATAAAGAAGGGTGTAGGTATAAAACATGGTGAAACATGAAACACGGTTACAAAAGTAAACTTAGGGGTCTATTCACTAAGCTGCCGTAGCCTTGTTCGGCTATTCACTTCCGGCTGGTACGGCTGAAATCAGCCGTACATCGGGTGGCTTCGGGGCGGCCGAACATGCAGAAGGAGTTTAACTCAACCGATCCAACATCTGGATCGGCTAAGCCGAACCTCCGGCAGGCTACTCGCTGCTGTTCGGTCTATTCTCATAGATGCCGAACAGCAGTGAGTGAATAGCCGAATGCCGCTGAGTGGCTTTCTGCTCGGCTGTTCTTCTCGGCCCCTCTGTGCGACCGAGCAGAATAGCAAAATTGTTTAAAAAGTAGAAAAAAAATAATAGAAAACGATTGTGCGGAGCCCAACTGTTTTCTATTGGCGGGCGGTTCTGCTGTCGTAAAAAAAAAAATTAGCCATAGGAATACATTGCTAGATTCCTATTGGCTATTTCAATTTGCAATAGCCAATAGCAAACTAGCTATTGCACCCGCCTTCTGCTGCTGTCAATCACTAGAGGGGACCTGATGGAGAACTGCAGGTCCCATCTGCTGATTGACAGCAGCAGTGGGCTGGTGCAATACTACTGAACCAAAGGGGTCCTGGGGTCGAAGCTAGCCGAAGGATCAGCCGAAGCTATGGCTAGATCCTTCGGCTGCTTCGTGAATAGACCCCACAGTGTTCACCTCTACAATTTGAAACAAAAAGCACAGAGGACAATCATTCCTCAAGAAAGTATAATAATATGCCTACTGCAGGATGCTGCCCCACTTCAGCCAGGGGGACTGCAGTATCTGGAAAAAAGCACAAAAATGGGGCGCCTTTCCTGGTGCAGATAAGGTTTATTCAAATACAGGTAAACAATGAGAAGAGGCACCCACAAGAGTAAAATGGATAAAAGCCATAAGACTGTAAGCCAGAATGAGGCAAGTGGAAGTCAGTGATGCAGTTCCTATGTGCCAGTGTGAAGATATCTGTCATTGTTTACCTGTATCTGAATAAAACTTATCTGCACCCGGAAAGGCGCACCATTTTTGTGCTTTTTTCCAGATACTACAGTGTTCAGCTCTAGTCTATAGTCCGGTAGTGAGATCTGGCAGCACAGTACAGACCGGGTTAACTAAGCTAAGCCGTAACCTGCCCAGCAACACCCCCTTTGAACTCCAGAGAAAAACTTTTCTTTTTAATGGTCATTTTGTGTATGTATTTGTTTTTAAAAACAGACTGCGACTGTTGCTAATAGCAATGCACGAAAACTCTCTTTTATTGCGATTTCCTGCTTAGTTAGTTGCTGGTAACAAGCTCCTCCCCTAGATACTCACCATGTGCTCACACACTGCCCTGATTAAACCAGGGCTCTGTAGGGACTCGCCAGGGCTCTCTGGGGGTCTCACCAGGGTAGCAGGGCTCTGTGGGGTCTAACAAGCCTTGTTAGGGCCACAGAGCCCTGGGGAGACCCCTCAGAGCCCTGATGACACCCCACAAAGCCCTGGTTAAACCAAGGCTCTGTAGGGTCTGACCAGGGCTCTGTGGGGTCTCACCAGGGCGATGTGTGGTCACACAAGCACCAGAGCTCTGTGGGGTCTCACCATGACTATGTGGGGGTCTCACAAGCCAGAATACCACCAGCTATAGAGGAATACAACAAATCCCAGCAATAGTACATTATAGCTGGCAGTATTCTGCAATGCTCTGTGTAATGCATTTGCTGGGATTTGTTGTATTCCTCTATAGCCGGTGGTATATTATTGCACTGTATAATTATACAGCGCAATGCAGAATACCGCCAGCTATAATGCAATAATACATTATACAGCGGCGCAATGCACGCAGAATACCACCAGCTATAGGAGGAATACAACAAATCCCAGCAATAGCACATTATACATACATTGTATAATGTATTGCTGGGATTTGTATCCCTTTATAGCTGACGTTATATATACAGCGCAATGTACCATCAGCTATAGAGACTACAACGGTTCCCACTATCCCAGTAATTAAAAAAAACGCCAAAACAGGCACTCTTACTTTTAGATGCGAGATCGTGGGCCTGTCATGTGCCGCTGCCGCACCCCGAGGGCTGAGAGCTCACAACGTTACCAGGCTGAGGTGATGTGCCGTTTCGGCAAGGCGACCACCTAATTTGCCTAATTAAAGAGCCGCCTCTACAAGGATGTAATATATATATTTTATATAATAACAATAACTCTATATATACTGTA